>NC_058135.1:133923309-133953381 GCF_016433145.1 Gracilinanus agilis
CTCTCTGTCTCTGTCTCTCTCTGTCTCTGTCTCTGTCTCTCTCTCTCTCTCTCTGTCTCTGTCTCTCTCTGTCTCTGTCTCTGTCTCTGTCTCTGTCTCTCTCTCTCTCTCTCTCTCTCTCTCTGTCTGTCTAAAGGCACTCATTTCAGAAAAGAGGAAGAGAAATGTGTCCTGGGAAAGCAAAGAGAGTGAAGTAATAAGAGATCACAGGTCTCTCCCTGCCTACTGCTCTGGAAGGATTCCATCCTGACTGTAGGGGGTAAAGAAGGGGTTCTGAATTGGGCAGCACCCCCGCCTTCTGGAGGAGTCCTTCTTTGTTGTATCAAATTAGCAGCAACTCATTCCTGTTTACATACTCACTGGTAGACCTTCTGGCCATGGCTGTGCTCAAAAGGGAGGAAAGGAGAACTGGGGGGAGGGGGAAGAGGATTAGGAGAAGGGAGAAAGCGAAGGCCTGTTGCAGGCCTGAACTTTGTTTAACATTCACAGACAGACAGGATGGTGTATAAATTTAGCACAGAAAAGGAAGAGCTGTGGCCAAGTTCTGGGGTGAAGAGGAGGAGGGAGAGAAGTTTGAGGAGAGGAAAACAGGCCAAGTCTTTAAGTTAACTGGGTTCCCCTTTTTTGGTGAGTGGGAAGCAGGGATGCCACCAATGGGGAGGGGCAGAACAAAAGAGCCAGGGCTGTCTGGGGGTGGGGGGCTCACTAAACTGGGCTCCTTCACAAAAGACAGCCAGTCACCCTCAGATTTATGGCAGAGGTCAGCTAGTCAATTTTAAAAGGCCCCTTCAAGGCATGAGGGAGAAAAGATTAGGTTAGAGGCATTGTGGTGAGGTGCCAGCGTGGTGAGGGAAGGCCAGGTCTGGAGTAACTGTGTTTGTGGACGATGCAGTTAACCTTTCAATCCCCCTGAAAACCCTCTTAAACTACAAATGACTCACAAGTTGCTGATTTACATTGGGGATGCGGCTCCCTACCCTGAGAGTCCCCCAGACTGATTTATCTGATTTAGGGATCTCAGCCCAAAACTGGGCCAGGGAGAGGGAGGGGATATCGTATCTCCCACCCCCAACAAAATGGCCCCAGGAGATCACAGGAGAAGACAGTCCATAATGCCATCCCCTAATGTCAATGTAAAAGGATTGGGGAGAGAAGTTAAGTAATTGGTTTGGTAGTCACAGAATCACAGAAGTTTGAGGTTGGAAGGGACTTTGGGGACCATCTTGTCCAACCTACAGCTGAAAAAGAATCCTCTTTACCACATACCTGACAAGCACTCACACATTCTTTGCTTAAAGACTTGAAGCGAAATAAATACCATCTCTTTTCCACTTGGAGATGGTCCTGACTATTAGGAAGGTTTTTTTTTTCTTACATTTCAGAGGCAGAAATCTGACTTTCTGCAAATTTTCCCCCTTGCTTCTGGTTCTACCCTTAGGGACTGAACAGAGTAAGTCTATCCTTGACAGCCATTTAAATATTTTATTATTATTATTGTTAATAATAATAGCTAATATTTCTAGAACTTTAAAGTTTACCTAAAACTTATTGTATGCTAGGTCATTTGATCCTCACAGCAACCCATTATTATTATCCCCACTTTATAGGTGGGAAACTGAGGCTAAAGGAGGGAGGTTAGATGATTTCCCAGGTTCACACAGCTAGTACCTAGCATAGGAGTACATGAGGCAGGATTTGAACTCCAGGCTTCCTGAATTCCATGTCCAGAAGTTTTATCTGCTATACCATCTAGATGCCTTAAAAGGCAATTATCATGTCCATCATACCTAAGTCTTCTTTTTCTCCAGGCTAAAGTATTTCTGGGAACTTCAGTAGATCCTCAGATGTGATGGTTCTTGAGACTCTTTACCAACCTAATGGACTTTCTTGGGACTCTGGTAGTTGCAGCAGTAGTAATAGTAATATCCATAATAATAATGGTGCCTTGCATGTTTTTATACTTTCTGAAGGGCTTTCATATACATTATTCCTTTTAATCCTTATGTTAGCCTAAAAAGTACAGGGGGTCAAGTGTCAGTCATATCTCAGAGAAGAAAGAACTGAAGTCTGAGGAGATTGTTTATTTATTTTTTAAATACAGAGATATTTTATTTTCCCAGTTAAATGTAATAATAATTTTGACATACATTTTCCAAATGTATAAGACCCAAACTATCTCCCTCCCTTGATTCTCTCTCCCCACTTGGAGATGGTTAACAATTTGATCTGGGCCATACATGTATTATCACACAAAACACACTTCCATATTGGTCCTTGTAAGAGCACACTCATACATAACCAAGACCCCAAGAAAAAAAGCAAAGACACACCAATGTGAGAGTATGCTTTGATCTGCATCCATCCAACGCCAACAGTTCTTTCTCTGGAGGTGGATATCATCCCTTGGTTCCAGAATAAGATACTTAATTCAATCCATCACTCATTTGTTAAGCACCTACTCTTTGTGAGATTCCATACCAGATATTAGGGATACAAAGGCAATAATGAAACATTCCCTGCCCTCAAAGAGCTTATTTCAACCCCAGACACTTCCATGGTCTTTTTTACACCTAGCCTTACATGGTAAAAGAACTTTACAGGCTGGCCATATGCCGGGTCTCCAGGGATATCCATAGTAGGCACAATAGAATTGTTGCCCCTATCTGTGAGTTCTAAAAGGCATAAGAATCCTAGCCTTTGGAGCTGGAAGGGACCCTGGTCATCATCATCGTGGCTTATCCCTCCTAGATGTACTACTAAATGGAGATCAAAGAGAGCCATGCCCTTCTTCTGAATAGGAAGTAGTTCTCTTGCCACTGAAAATGGAAGGATGTGCTGGTTTTATTTGGAAAAGAGGCCAGGAGAGGAAAAAGTATGAAGAAGTACTAAGTAAAAGAGAGCTCCCTTGGAAGGATTATGCCTACATAAAATACTGTATTACAGTTTTCTTGAAGTGGACCCTGCCAACCTATTAGAGAATGGCCTCTGGACCCTCCTTCTTCCAGACTTCAAAGAAAGAAGAGACCAAGAGAAAAATTCAGATGTTGGTGAAGTAGATGTTCATATAAAAAGCCCCAGCAAATTCTGGGCTAACTTTTTCTCTAGAGCAAGGTAACAGGTTAAAGCCAGTGTCATTTGAAGTTAGTTTATTTTCTTCCTTTCTCAGATTTAACTGATCATAAGACTAATGGAGGCCCCTTGTTCTTCTCCCATACCTTTGTGCTGAAACTGTGACTAGTGAGGTACACCATGCTTATTGGGTGAGGCACAGAGCAGACAGTAGGATGAAAGGATCGTATCATTTTTTTTTACTTATAATAGGAAAGGATTGTGGAACCTCCTCCTCATTGGCACTGAAACCCAAATCTATTGCCCAGCTTCAGTGTGGTGTAGGATGAATTCATGGACTAGACATAAGAGACCAGGGTAGCATGGTGTGCCCGACTCTCTGACCCATGATCAAGCTCCAGAAAGTCACCTTGGCTTGTAAAATTGGGAGAGGAGAGGGTCCTGTTTTTGTGCCTCCTTGTGACATGGAGTTGACCATGTAACCAGGTCCTCAAGGGTTCTGCCAAGCTCCAACCAATTTAAACAAAAAAGAAGGTCTTTGAGGATGAGACTAATAATGGACTCTGTGTGTATGCCTGTGAGCTGATTACCAGGGCTAGCCAAGCTTAGAAAATCTCATCCCTAAGCCACCTGAGGGACAGGAGAATTTTTTGACCCCTCCCATTCTGTTAGGCTGTCTGCTAAGCTAGACAAGATCTGCAGTAATCTATATGAGTGGAAGGAGTCATCCCATTGATGGAATGGTAGATCTTTGAGACTGAAGATGAAGAAGTAAGATGGGAATTAATGTTTTATAATAACTCCTCTTATTTATATGGGAGTGTTTTAAGATTCACAAAGCCCTTCTTCAGCAAAAATGTTAAGAGGACAGTAGTATACACACACACACACACACACACACACACACACACACACACACAATCCCAATTTGGGCTACATGAAGGCAGGTTTAGACTCAGTAGAGGGAAGAACTTCACAATAGGTGAAGCTTTAGACTGGGCTTCTTAGGGAAGGGGCAAGGTCCACATCAGTGGAGGGAAATAAGCAGAAGCTTGGATAACTGCTTGTCTAGGGTATTATAAAGGGGTTTGAACTAATGGGACAAGGGAGGGGAGAAGAGGGAGGGAAATTGGGGATAAAAGAAAGGGAAGAGTCCAAGATGAATTTAAACATTTGATCTGGAAGAATGGCGATCCCTTTAATACTCGATCTCTGTTCCCCCTTCCAAGTCACTTGTTTTCTATACTCATATCTGTGTAAAAGGTAGCTAGGTTCTGTATTTAGAGAATCAGTTCTGGAACCAGGAAGATCAGGGTTCAAATCTTGTCTTCCACACAAACTAGTTGTATGACAATAGCAATGCCTCTTAAAAAGAAAAAGAAAAGTCTCAACCTCTGAGGTCCCCTAGATATATCTCTGAAATATAAATTACAGATGAATAGCTGAACTGCAGATGGAAAGAGTTTCAATACCACAGAATTCTTCACACCACTGAAATTACAGATCCCTAGTACCATGGCCTCCACTCCTTCCTTTCCCCCCCAAAAAAAGCATCTGTGAACAAGCTGAATGGAACAGAAATTCATGGTTTTCATATACAATCCCTTTAAAAAATTCTTCTTTGAATAGTATTCAATTCCTTGTGAATTTTAATTCCATGTGATTGTTAATTTCACGATATAGAGATTTAAAATTATGTGTCTACATATGTGGGTTTCAGTAAAGAGCTTCTGATGGCTAGAAGGGTAGAGTTGGCTTGTCAAATAGTTAATGCAGGCAGATTGTTTATTATTTGTCATTCTTATGCTTGTTATTATCAAGTTGCTAAAATCTCTCTACCTCAGAGCAGTTTCCTAGCTTAAGCTAATGCCTCCT
Source organism: Gracilinanus agilis (assembly GCF_016433145.1). Taxonomy (NCBI): domain Eukaryota; kingdom Metazoa; phylum Chordata; class Mammalia; order Didelphimorphia; family Didelphidae; genus Gracilinanus; species Gracilinanus agilis. Next base: position 133,928,254 of record NC_058135.1, read on the forward strand.
CCTTCTTTCTATTGGTGTTTAATATCTTTGAAATTTGCTTTGGGTTCTTTATGTCATTTTAAATTATAAAGCTTTTTATTCCAGGGCTAATAAATAGTTGTTTATGGTGTGTATGTGTGTGTTTATGTTTCCCAGTGGTTTTTTTCTTACTTATGTGGGTTTTTCTTAATTTTATTCATAGATCATTTTCATTCATATCCATATTAGACATAGTCCAATCCCCTCACTTTGCAGATCAGGAAACTGAGGCCCAGAGGGATTAAATGATTTTTTCTAGGCTCACATAGAATAAGTGCCCTAGATATCATTGATTCAAAATCAGGTCTTTCAAATCCACATCCAGTGCCTTTCCCCTTATACCATGTGGCCAATCCATACTAAAAGTACTTATTAAATGCCTACTGTGTATAGCCCACCATGCTAGGTGCTAGGAATCCAAAGAAAAGTTGGTACTTTCTGAGCTCAGAGTGCCTATGTTTTATGGAGGGGTGCAACATATATGCAGGTAAGTAAAGACAAAGTATATCAGCTAGGTAGTACAGTGGGTAGACTGCTGAACCTGGAGTCAGGGAGGCCTGAGTTCAAATCCAGCCTTACTTCCTAGCTGTCCCAATCTTGCAGTTATTGTAAAAAGTTGGACAATTTCCAAAAATAATGTTTGCCAGTCCTTCCTGGTGTCATAGTGATTATACACTGGATGAAAGCGAGCATGGCCTTGCTGGTAGAAGCCTTCTCAGCCTATCCTATGCCTGGTCAAGTCACACTTTGCCCTACCCTGGAATGTTTAACCAGAGAAGAAATGATGGAGCAAAAAAAAAAAAAAAACCACCATTGTGGTTTTTGTTAGTATTTAAGATTATTGCTACCTGGAGAAACTCTATGTTGACATCTCTCTTTCTCCTCCCTCCCCTTCCTTCCTCGCCAATGTATCTTGGCCTATAATCTTTTGCATCAACAATGCAAAGCAGATTTTAAAAGTCAAAAGATCCTCTAGTCTTCTTTAGATGAATCTTATGAGTTAAGGAGAAAGCCTAGCAATCCAAGTGGCATGGAGCAGGATTCTGACCTTGTTGAAGAAACAAGACTTTTCTTTTAACCTTTTGGTAGGGACTAACTTGGTCAGTATTTTTGTTGTTCAGTCATTCAGTCATGTCAGGCCAGGCCCTTCTATCCTCTACTACCTGCCAAAATCTGTCCAGGCTCATGTTCATTGCTTCTGTGACACTATCTCATCCTCTGCCATCCCCTTTTCCTTTTGCCTTCTGTCTTTCCCATCATCAGTCTTTTCCAATGAATCACCTATCTTGTTACAGAGCCAAAGTATTTAAGCTTCAGCTTCAGTATTTGTCCTTCCAATGAATAAGTCTGAATTAATTTAAGTGTTGACTGATTTGATTTCTGCTGTCAAAAGGACTCTCAAAAGTCTTCTCTAGCACTGCATTTCGAAAGCATTGATTCTATGTTGCTCAGCTTTCCTTATAGATCAACTCTCATGGCCATACATTTCCACTGGAAAAACCGTTACTTTGACTATATGTATCTTGGTCAGCAAGGTGATGTCTCTGCTTTTCAGTATGCTGCCCACATTGACCATAGCTTTCCTTCAGAGGAGTAAGAGTCTTAATTTCATGGCTGCAGTTGCCTTCTCTGAACCTAAGGATATGAACTCTAACACTGTTTCCATTTCTTTTTCCCCTGTTTGTCAGGGCCAGTTGCCATCATCTTGAGTTTTATTTTTAATTGTAAACTTCAAGCCAACTCTTATATTCTCCTCTTTCACTCTTATCAAGAGGCTTCTTTATTCTTCCTTACTTTCTGTCATCAGAGTAGTACTATCTGCATATCTCAGATGGGTGATAGTTCTCCCAGCAACTTCTTAATTCTGGCTTTTGATTTGTCCAGTCTGGCATTTCATATGATGTACTCTGCATATAAATTAAATAAATAAGGTGACAATGTACAACCTTGTCATACTGCTTTCCTAATCTTAAACCAATCACTTGTTCTATGTTCAATTCTAACCTTTGCTTCTTGACCTGCATACAGGTTCCTCAGTAGATAAGTAAAATGATCTAGTCCTCCCATCACCTTGAGAATTCACCACATTTTGTTGTGATTCATATAGTCAAGGGCTTTAGTGTAATCAATGAAGCAGAAGTAGATTCTCCCTTTGGAATTTCCTTGCTTTCTCCATAATCCAACAAATGTTGACAATTTGGTCTCTAGTTCTTCTGCCTCTTTGAAAACCAGCTTGCTCTTCTGGTAATTCTTGGTTCACATATTGCTGAAGCCTAATTTACAGAATCTTAAGTATAACTTTAGCTTTAGCACAGATCTCCTTCCAGCTTTCTAAAATTTATATAGCTTTAGTGAATTACTTCAAGCACTGAGTTGCTGGCCCCATCAGACTTGCACCCTCAAATCACTTTGTATTTCTTTTGTATAAATTTACTTTCCTGTGAGCATGTTGTATTCTACCTCTCCCTCCCCCCGTCCCTAGTAGAATATAATTTCTTTGAGGGCAGGGATTGTCTTGCTTTTATATGTATCCTCAGTCCTTGGCACAGGATAAGTACTTAAATGCTTATTGATTAAAAGGTTTTTTCTTGCCCAAAGTCACACAGTTAGCAATTGCAGAGAGAGTACTTAAACTCCAGTCTTTCTGATTCCAAAGGAACTTGGAAGATTCTTCTTTCCACTACACGAGGGATTAGCATACTACAGCCCTGATCCAAATCCAACCTGTTTTTGTATGATCTGAGAGCTGAGAACGGTTTGCCTCTATACCAGACTCCCTCTCAGACAGCCATGTTAACCAACAATAAGTGACCTTTATCTTGTGCCCTGAAGTTTGCAAACCACTTTTCCTACATCATTTCATGTTAACCTTCACAATAGCCAAGTGAGTAAAGAATATCAAATAATCTTATTCCTACCATTTTACAGAAATGGTTACTGAAATTCAGGACAGTTTAGTCTCTTCCCATTTGTCACACAACTAGAGTAAGTTTCTGAGTCAGGATTTGATCCAGGTCCTCTTGGCTATAGCAGTTCTTTAGCAAAATAGCTCCTAAGTTGAGAAGATTATTATGTGTACAAGTGGGACTTACTGTATTGAAGTAATATATGCTGTACTTCTTGACCCGTGGCGTTTGGAGAAATTGCAGTAGAGAAAACAGCAAGTTCTTGCTGTCGGTCATTTAATGCCTCCAGCAAGTTGGCTTTGGGGAAGACTGTGATTGAGAGAAGGAATGAAAGGAGCAGACCTTAGAAGAAGGTCTTTCAAAGGTGTTTCACATAAAACTGCAATCCATCATCCCTTTCTGGTGAAAGAAGACGTATCAGATCATGGCAGTTTTCAACTTTTCTCCCTTACCTTATGTTTTTCACCAGAGTTCCTGATCTCCATTTGGTCTTTCTCCCAAACATACCCCTTTCTAGTTTCCAGGTCTAGAGACCTATGTTGATAGTCAACTGCCACCAATAGGCAGTGCCACAGATAGAGAGGGAAAAAAGGAAGTAGACAAGTTCAAAGAAGGGAGAATCTAAGGGAAGTAGCATTGGATGTTATCGCCACAGCATAGCTAAGTACCTGGACTACATTTGGAGCATGGATAACTTTGGACTTGGGCCTTGAAGAAGGCCATAAAGCATATAGGGTTAACTGAAAGAACAACAGAGCAAGGACCACTGATATAAAGCACTATTTTAGAATTTATTTTGTCAGATTTAAGTAATGCCTTCACATCTGTCTTTGTACATAAAATCACACAAAGGCTTAGAATTCATAAAACTCTGCTCCCTTGTTTTATTTTGTGACATGCCCAATCCCAGCTACACAAATTAGATGGATCCACAAGGCTGAAGGACATTAGGTTGGTTCTAAGGGGATAAGCAAGGCAAATAAGAGTCACAAAATCACAGAATATTTTTTTATTGGGAAGGATTTGGGGATTTCAACAAAACTTTAAAAAATACAGCCCTCAGTACTTATAGCCCTGGGAATTATATGCCCCACTCCAAGAAGAGTTGAGAGATAGAGATGAGTTGATAGTATAATTAGGGTGATTTGGGATTAGTTGAATGACAACTTCATAAAGGTACTTAATAAATACATGTTTCCTTCCTTCCTTTTCTCTTTCCTTTCTTTTCTTCCTGCTTTTTCCCTTCTCTCCCTTCCTTCTTTTGTTCCTTCTTTCCTTCTCTCCCTTCCTTTCTTTCTTTGTTCTTTCCTTCCTTGCATCCTTCCTTCCTCTTTTTCTTCCTCCTTTCTTTCCTTCTCTTCTTTCCCTTCCTCTCTTCCTTCCTGTCCCCTCTGATTTGCCCTGGCCACATCACATCTAGAATATTATGTTCAATTCTGAATATCACTCCTTAGGTAGGACATGGTTAAACTGGAAAGCCACCCAAAAAAGGCTGGGTGTTGAAGAGCCTTAAAATTGCTCCATATATGAGTTGGCTGAAAGAATTGGGGATGTTTCACCTGGAGAAGAGAAGATCTAAAGGGGACATTCTAGCTGTCTTCAAATATTTGAAGGGCTGTCATATGGAAGAAAGATTAGACTTTTTCTCCTTGGCCCCAGAGGGCAGAAGTAGAATCAGTAGGTGGCAGTTGCAGAGAGGCAGATTTCAGCTTGATGCCAGGAAAGAACTTCCTAATAATTAGGGCTATCCAGAAATGAATGGATCCCCTCAGGAGAAAGTCAGCTCCCTCTCACTCACGTCTCTCTTGGTGTCTAAGGTCTCTTCCCAAGATTCTGTGATTCTGACTTTCTGCACCAGTTCTGGTATTTTGCTGTATGTGGACCCTAGAACAACACAAGCCTTGATCTGGAATCCACACAGATACCCACAAATTGTTTACCCACCAATAAGACACGGGAAGAAAGACCCAGTCCACGATGCCCTGGCTATCTCCCTGTGTCTCTTTGCATTCTTCATTTTTTTTTTACCCTTGTACTTCGGTGTATTGTCTCATAGGTGGAAGAGTGGTAAGGGTGGGCAATGGGGGTCAAGTGACTTGCCCAGGGTCACACAGCTGGGAAGAGGCTGAGGCCGGGTTTGAACCTAGGACCTCCTGTCTCTAGGCCCGACTCTCACTCCACTGAGCTACCCAGCTGCCCCCTGCATTCTTCATTTATGACACTTATCTTTGGTCCACACTCTGTTCCCATTCCACATATCGCCTGGCCACTCTGGCTCCCCGAAATATTCTGGTAGTACTTCCTGGGCAATCAGCCTCTATTTTTTCAGATGTTCTTATTATCCTTAGTACCGTGGGAGCATCCCAGACAAATATTCTCACATGCTTCACAAGGCTTACAGTAAGTAATAAGATTACAGATTTAGATCTGGAAGGATCCTCAGAGGTTGAGCCCCTTATATTAAAATGAAGAAACTGAGGCCCAGGGAAGAAGTTAATTGACTTAGGATCATATATCGAGAGCCTAAATCCTCAGAGGCCATCTATTGTTTTGTTTTACAGATGGAGAAACTGAAGCCCATGCAGGTATCAGTGATTTTCCCAATGCCTTATGTGTAGTACGCAGGAGGAGTAGGAATTATACCCAGGTCCTCCCACTTAAGAGCTGGTGTTCTTTGCATTGTGCCATGCCGCCTCTTGCCCTATTATCTCTTCTAGATTAGTCACCCTACTCTACCACTTTCACTTTCTGAATTGTAACTGTGGGACCCACAGAAATTCGACTCTTACTTCAAGGCCAGGTCAGGAAAGCTGTTTTCAGTGGCCTACCAGTCCCAAGGCCATGGTTTTTCTAACATTATCTCCTATTTCCTAGGGTCAGACCTCTCTCCCAGCATCCTTCTCTTAAATCCTTTTATCACTTGGAGGATTCAAGCAACTATAGCAACTAAGCAGTTAGTGCATTAGCTTCAGACCGTTTTTGCCCTGTGGTTTTACAGTGTTGCTCTGACTACAATTTAATAGATGGTCATGGGATCACCGATCATAGGATTACAGATTTAGAGCTGATAGGGTCTTCAGAGGCCATCCTCGCTGTACAGAGGAGGAAAATGAAGTCCAAAGAGACTGTGTAATTTGATGATTTGAACCCAGGTCCTCTGACTCCAGAGCTAGTACTTTCCTACTCCTATCCTACCTGTGAGATTTGCTGTGTCTAAGGGACAGATTCCGGAGCTTTCATTGTATTTTTCTGCTACCACTAGCATTTACTATAGAAACTCCATTTTAATTCTTAAATACTACCCAAAGCCCAATGAATTTGGCTTCAAATCACAGCCCAAAAGGACAATGTTTCTCCCTGGTACATATGCCCACTTCTTCCACCACTGGAATATTTCTGAAATCGGATTGACTTTTGATATATTTATTTTCTTAACGTACATTTTATATATATTATATATAATATATGTGTAACATATATAAGAAATATATAAGATATATAAGAAATATGAGATATATATAAATATATAAGAAATACATAAAATATATAAATACATAAGATATTTATAAGGTATATTTCTTAAAAAAAAAAAAACTTACCATCCATCTTAGAATTAATACTATGTATTGGTTTCAAGGCAAAAGAGAATTAAGGTGAGGCAATGGGGATGAAATGACTTGCCCAGGGTCACACAGCTAAGAAGTGGCTGAGGCCAGATAGATGTCAGAAAATCTCAATCCACTGAACCATCTGCCTGCCCCTGATATATTCATTTCAATATGCATTTATTAAAATTTCAATATGTGCCAGGTACTAATGATATCAAAGAAAACAGAACAGACCTGCCCTCAAGTTGCTGCCATTTCTCTCAGTCACAGGAAAATCAATCTTTATTTTTTTCCATGTATTCCATACTTATCCCTCAGTCATACTCTTTTGCTTTCCCTGTTTACTCTACATATGTATATTTTTAGAAGGGGAGAAATATTGCCATTTGTGCTTTGACTTTGGTTTTGTAATTTGGGTGGGAGATAATCAGGATGAATCTCAAGGTCAGGCTTCTGCCCATTGCATTTCAGTTTTATTTGCACAACTCTGTATCTCCCGGAATTAAGGCTGTGCTGGATCTACATGATGGAATAATTTTTTTAATGATTGGAATATTTAACCAGGAAACCTCCGACATGTGCTGCTTCTGTCTCGTCTCTAGCAGTGCCCCAGCAAGAAACCGCAGTTCATGCTGTCAATTCTATGCACACAGACATCCATCCATCATGAATATTTAAAATTCAATCATCGAGTCAGGCAGCACCAGTAGCAGCATATTTGTTGCAACTGATCAGCCACTAATGGTTCAAAAACTTAAAAATTGGGGGCTTCCTTTGTCAATTGGAGAGGATTATTCCAAGCCACTGAAGATCCTTATCAGAATGGGAAAAGTTTATTAGGAGGGATGAAATTGGTTGAATACTTCCAATGTGTAATTTTTCCAAAGCATACATATTTAGAGGGAAAAAAAAAGATCAAAGAGGTCTGATTGGGACTGTTTGTGATCTTCTAGTGCCTGAATCAGACAAGATGATTCTCAGGAAAAAAAAAAAAAGGTTTCCAAATGCTATTTTTATATTTGGTCCTTGAAATGGAAACAGATCATGGAAGAAGGTTCTCCTGTCTATTAATTGAGGAGTATGTGGAGGTTAACAGGAGGAGCTGTTTTTGGTTTGGGGTTGTTTGTTTTTTTTTCTTGTCTTGGCCATTCTAGGCCTTTTTCTGACTGACTTTTAGGCCAAAGCCATTTTTCAACAACAGAAGGAGTGACAGTGAATCCTTTTATCTCTGTAACCGTGCTAAGTACAGATTCTTTTGCCACCATTTGGCCCGGTGATCAGCAGAAGGACTCAGCTGAGACACATTGCTAAGGATCACATCTTTTACAGATAATTTGAGTAGTTCACCAGTGCAATGAACTTCCCGTCTGGACAAAGCTCTCTGTCCTCATCAGATACCTATACTCTAAATCATATTAAAAGGTTTTATACAGAGGCCTGGAGGAGGTATTCCAGCCTACATAATAGCTTTTCATGGTCTGGACTGTCAGAAGCCCTTGGGAGATAAATACAGTATCACTTATGCAGGGTAGCCCATTTAAAACAAGCCATGCTTAATTCAGTGGGGCTCTTGGCAGGGCTGGGCCCATTTTCAAAATGCTTCTTATTTTAATAGTAATCATTTGTTCTACAGACTGAATCACTGAGTGAGCCCGTACTCTCTACCCTCTTTACAATCCAGAAGATAGCTACTTGTCCAACATAAGTAATATCTTTCTTCTGAAACAGGAGTATGTATTTTATGCCTTTTACTTGCTTTGAACTGTCTGAAAAGCAGACCTGGAAAGAATGAAAAAAAAAGAAGGAAGGAAGGAAGAAAGGAAGGAAGGAAGGAAGGAAGGGAGGGAGGGAGGGAGGGAGGGAAGAAGGAAGGAAGGAGGAAGGAAGGGAGGGAAGAAGGAAGGAAGGAGGAAGGAAGGGAGGGAAGAAGGANGGGAAGGAGGGAGGGAGGGAAGAAGGAAGGAAGGACGAAGGAAGGGAGGGAAGAAGGAAGGAAGGAAGGAGGAAGGAAGGGAGGAAAAAAGTACATTTTGGGAATTCATTTTTTCATCATTTATATTCCACTCCTTTCTACTCATCTCCCTACCCCACATCTTCAACTTATTTTCTTCCAAGTTAAAGTAAATCCTACTATGGATGAAATGTGAAGATAGTATTAAATGATGCCAGAAAAAGCAGCTCCATCCAGGCTTATTACACACTCCTTATATACTCCTCTTTAGCCTTGTGTTATCAAAGAATTATCTGGGTCAGTAGCTTAATGGGAAAAGACACATCGAGCTAGTTTTCTCAAAAATCTCCAAATTAATCATCTTTGTTTTCTAAATGTCAAGACAATTCAGCAGGGATTTTTAAGTAAAAAGTAAACCATGAGAACTGAAATTATTCAAGAAAATAGATCTTAATGATTAGTAACAGAATGTTTTCATGTCTGTAGTTATAGACTCCACCTTCCTTTTACTGGCAGCCTGATTATCTGAGAGTAATTCCCTCAGGACTTCCTGCTGTCGGTGCCCTTTGAGAACCACTGTACAACTCTAAGACATGTAAGATGAGGCACTTAGCACTTTGGGTTGTTAATGCAGGTAGGAGGAAACATGGAGGCATCCCTTTTTATTAATTCGGTTGTTTATGCATTCATTCATCAATTACTTCTTGAGTCTTTTCTGTGGATTCTGTTGTAAATACTAGGGGGATGGGGTAGACAAGAGAGGCTTAAGAGGTGGCATGGGGCAGTACAAAGCTGCCACTAACTCATCGTGTGATTGGTTAAATCTCTTCTCATCCCTGGGCCTCATTCTTATAGGACCATGGATGTAGAGCTGCAAGAATCCTTCCAGATCACCTAGTCTAACTTCCTCGTTTCACAAATGAGGAAACTGAGGGAAAGAGAGTTTAAATGACTTACCCAAGATCGCATAGGTACTAAGTATCAGAGTTCAGATTTGAACCCAAGTCTTCTGTCTCCAGAGTCATTCTTCTTTCCAATAAAACTCAGTCACAGCATGCCACCGAGGTTATATAAATATTCAGTTGTGGGGCTTCTCAGCCAGACATGCTGATTTCTAATACCTCATTTCCTATCCCTATGAAGTTGTCATGGTAAACCAGGAAAAAAATTCTACTTAGGAAGGTTTCAGAATGTGCATATTCTTCCTTGCTAGGGATAGTACTTTTTTCTAAAAAATTTATTCCAGGCTACAGGGTTAAAGAGCAACATTACCACAATAAACCTTCCTCTGACACAAGATTTACTTACCCAACTATAATTTTACTGCAGCACAGCCTCAATCTGTTAAGCAAACACACAGCATTGAGAACACAGCTTTGCCTGGTATTGATTCAACATGGATTTCAGAATTATCATGATTTGGGTCATAAGGAAATGTTGGTGCCAACCAAACTCACCCACATCATCACTTATAGAGGCTTTTATAAATGGGACGACCAATGGAAAAAAGAAAAAAAAAATCTTGCCATTTAAAAAAAAAAAAAAGCTTTTGTTCAGATAAGGAGAACGTCTGCTTCAGATCCAAGGGCACATGAAGCAAAGGGAAAGACTTGGTTTAATAGTATCCAGCTGCTTTGCCTAGGGCACAAGCCAAAAAGCTTACGTGGGTGCCCTGCCTCAGGACGTCATGTGCCATGTGATATCTTAGTACAGTGATGTCAAAGGTGAGCATTTAGCAAAGCTTTTTGACTTTCCAGAGTTCAAAATTGGTCCTGTAATATTTTATTTATGACTTTCATTTTTATACCTGTCATTTTTTTTAAAAAAAAAAACCTTACTTTCTGTCCTAATAGCAACTCTAAGACAGAAAGGCAAAGGCTGGCAAATGGGAGTTATATGACTTGCCCAGGATCACACATCTAGGAAGTGTCTGAGACCAGATTTGAATGTAGATCCTCCTGACTCCAGTCCTGGCACTCTATCCACTGAACCACCAAGCTGCCCCCAAGTTGCAATATTTTAAACATTGCATTTCTTCCCTCCTAGTAACCCCTCCTTTTTTCTCATCCAATTCAGACATTCTAGTCATTGGCTTCATTCAGTTCAGAAAAAAAAACAATTTTTTTTTAATTAAGCACTGACTTGTGCCACATATTGAGAGACAGTATGGTGCAATAGATAGAAAACTTGTCTTGAAGGAGGGAGCATGTAGATTCAAGTCTTGTTCTGTCCATCTCCCCGAGTACACACTATTGATATGGTGATAGATAAGTTTACTTAACCTCTAAGGACTTCAACCTACAGATGAATTGCTGACCTGTATCAATATCAATTTCCACACTAAGAATTCCCTACACTAATGAAATCACAGGTCTAGACCAAATAACAACAGGCTATGTTGTGGAAAGAAAAGATATGATCCCAGGTCAACTAGGTGGCTAGTTAGAGAACACAGGAGGTCCTGGGTTCAAATTTTGCCTCAGCTACTTTCTAACTGTGTGACCCTGGGCAAGTCACTTAATCTCCAATGCTTATCCCTTACCTCTCTTCTTCTTCTTTGGAACCAATACTTAGTATTTACCCTTCGTAAAGTCAAAAGAAGAAGAAGATATGGTCCTTACCCAGTAAGCTTTTCCAGACTAACAGGTATACACATTTCTGTCCTATAAAATAGAAGATATTTAGTATCATAAGAAAGTATTCTGGGATATTAGCAAAACCAAAAAAATGATTGAGTATGGCGTTTCTAGGTAGGATGACAAATTAACACTAAAAAGGAGGGATGACCTCGAGAGATTAGGGAGAGCTCGAAGAATAGAAGTTGAGAGAGGATAGAGTGGTTTGTTAGAAGTGAAAGAGCAAGAGAAATAGACAAGATCAAAGACTATAGTCAGAGGGCGACTTCCGAATCGAACACTTTGGAGGTAAAACAGTGCCGATTCCTGATGCCTTAAGTGTCATTGTTTCTATGAGTGGCAGAAGTGAAATGGAGATGATAGTCACTGGAGTTGAGGAATTGGAAGGTCAGAGTGGTAGAAGGCTCCTCAAAATAGATTTTTAATGTCACCAGAGATGAGAGTTGAAAATCTAATAGCAAGAAAGATGGAGAGCCAGTTGTTGAAGTCATTGAGAAATGTAGGAGCATATCCTCAAAGCGAGTAGATAGATAACCATGAAAAAAATGGGGAGAGAATACTATAAAAAGTGGGTGTGGTCTTTGAAATAGTTGAGGCTGGTAAATGGCAGTGGGGGAAGAATAGCCTGAAAGTGGCATTGAGGAGCAACGAGTATGGCAACGCTTCTTCTTGCTCTTATGAGTTGGGGTGAACGAGAAGGAAAGTATCCTTCAGTGGAGAGAATTGTGAAAGAAGTGACAGGTTTAAGTTTCTGCTAAATACCAAGAGATAAAAATATAATTTAAAAAAAAAATAAGGTCCAGAAGAGGCAACATGCTATAATGGAAAATCCAGTGAGCTGAGATTCTGAAAGTCTGGAGACCTGAGCTCAAGTTATAGCTCTCTGTGACCTTGAAAATGTCAGTTGACTTTTCTTTTTTCTTTCTTTCATCTTTAAACACTTACCTTCTGTCTTAGAATTGATATTAAATATAAATTCCAAGACAGAAGAACAATTAAGGACTAGGCAATTGGGGTTAAGTGACTTACCCACAGTTACACAGCCTAATAAGTGCCTGAGACCAGATTTGAACTTGGGACCTCCTGACTCCAGGCTTTGCTCTGTATCCACTGAGCTCTAGCTGCCTCTTCACTTCATTTTTAAGACCTCACTTGTAATCTATAAAATGAGGAGGCTGGACTATAATAATGATTCTCAACCTGTAGTCTTCAGACCCTGTTCAAATGGTCTAGAAATCTATATCTTGAAAACCCAGAGAAGAATGGGTATCCAGTAGGAGATCATCAGTAGCGACAAATGCTGTAGAGAGGTCATGAAAGCTGTGAATTGAAAAAGGGTCGCCATATTTTGCACTTAAGAGATCTTCAGTAACTTTGGACAGAGCAGTGAAAATAGAGTGAGGAGGTCAGAAGCCAGAGAAGGAAAGGAGAGGTATAGGATAGCAGCCAACAGAGAATGGTGGGATCAAGCAAGGGTTTTTTGATGAAGAAGACATAAATGTGTTTTTATACATAAATGGGAGGCTTCTGAGTCAACTGTTAGCCTGTGGGACTTTTGTTTCTTGATTCTGAGCTGTATTTTCATTTTTTATTATAAAAATATTTTATTTTACCAATTATATGTAATAACAAATTTCCACATGAGTTTTCCTAAGTTCTATGATCCAAATTGTCTCCTTCCCTCCCCCACTCCCAGATCTGGCAAGTAATTTGATCTGGGTTATACATGTATTGTCATGCAAAACACATTTCCATATTTGAACTATATTTTCTAACAGTTTTGGCGTCCTCTATTTTACTCTCCTTTTGTATCGATATCACTCAGTATCAAGGTATATATTGGCTTAGTTTGAGAAATGGAGTCAAGTTCTTCACAGCAATTATTGGCTTCTTTAGCCTCTATAACAGATGTTGTCATACAAACTGCAGTTATCTTCCCTGTAGTCTGTTCTTCTCATGAGTACCACAGTGAGAGATGACCAGGTGCCCCATGAAATGATGTTGCTTATTGCCTTTGGGCACAAACCGCCATCACCAACTCCTTTGTTTGCTTCTTATAGAGAACTGCAAGTTGTATTTCAATGTAACTACAACTACTTATTACCTTCTGATTTTATTTAAGGTGAGAATATCAGACTGGCCGTAGGGCATCAATCAGTCAGCCAGTATTTATTAAACACTTACTTTGTTTTAGGCACTGCTTAAATACTGGAGATATAGAGAAAACCAAAAGCACAATCCCTGCCTTCAAGGGACTTGTATTCTAATGGAGGAGACAACGTGGAAACCACTATGTACACATACAAGATATACAATGGCTGATGGGAGGTAATCTTAGAATGAAGGCATTAGGAGTGGGGCTAGAGAAAGGCCTTTTGAAGAAAGCAGCATCTGAGCTGAGGAGAGGTCAGGAAGGGAGCTTTCTAGATACCAAGGGCAGCCAGTAAAAAGATACAATGTGGGAAAACAAAGTGTTCTTTGTAGAATAGCTAGTAGATCGGCTTCATGGGATCATGGCATCCATGGAAAAGGAGTAGAGTCATAAGCCTAGGAAGAGAGGAAGAGGTCGAGTTGTGGAAAAACCTTTTAAAGCCAATATAGGATTTCATATTTTGTATGGACATAGTAGGGATCCTCTAGACTTACGTGAGTGGGGAGTGACATGGTCACACCTGAGCTTTAGGAAAACCACTTGGCTAGCTGAATGGAGGGTAGGTTGGAGTGGGGAGAGTCTTGAAGCTGAGAGATCAATCGGGAAGCTACTGTAATAATCCAGATGTGAGGTGAAGAGGGGCTCCACCTGAGTGATGCTTTATGAGAGAAGAGAAACAAAAGTATATGATAGAGGCCATGAAGGCTGAAGATTGACCTCTAAGAGACTCAATAGCTAAATTCAGGTAGGTAGAGAACCTTCTGATAAATGAACCCTCCCGAATTTAGCTAAGCTAGTTCTCAGACAACCAGACAGTCTGCACCAGGCTCACTCTTGAAGCATCGCCAGCATTGGGAGAATCTGTCAGAACATGCTCTCCATTGGCATAGCTTCTGAGAGCTCAGTGCCATCTCAGCACCTCAGTGAGGCACTGGAGTAGGATGCTTGGACAGGAGAAGAAAATGAATAGAGATGCCTAACTCCTAATATGGGATGAAATGTGATTCTAAATAGGTTGGAGTAAGCATTGTGTTTTCAAGTTTTTTGGAAAACACTTCTTGGACTGTCTATCTATACAGGTCTTTCAAGGCATCCCACTATTCATGTGTTTTCCTATAGTAGAGAGGGGCTGTGCCAAGCCATTCATATTATGTTACCAGTAAGCTTATGTTACTGAGGGGCTGCTAAGGATAGAGTGCCAGGAGTCAGGAAGACTCATCTTCCTGATTTTAAATCTAGCTGTGTGACCCTGGGCAAGTCACCTAAACCATTTGCCTCAGTTTCCTCATCTGTAAAAATGAGCTGAAGAAAGAAATGGCAAACCACTCCAGTGTCTTTGCTAAAAAAAAAAACCCAAATGGGGTCATAAAGAGTTGGACATGACTAAAAAACGAATGAATATGTGCATCCCAAAGCACCTAGAATAAAATATGGTTTCAGTCTGTGGCCCTGGAGCATCCTTTCAGCAGGAACCTAGAGAGACTTGCCCAAACACCATGGCGGCCTGCAACAAAGTAAATGCCTTGAACAATTTCAGAATGTATTAGCATTCCTAGTAGAACCTAGAGAAAAGGTATGAGGCCTTGAGGGACTGAACAACTCAGTGATCTGATTCTACTCGCCCAGTGTGCTAAACATCAGAGAATAATTTCCTACACCATTTTCCTCCAACCGAACACCCAAGGTCTAAACAGGAACATCTCATTGATTTTTCTCAGTACAACAGTGTAACTAGAAGCCTATCTGAAGTACCACACTAGTAAAGACACAGAGTGTCTAGTTTGCTGGCGATCCTCTTGTTCTCCCCTCTCAGACTATTACTTACTGTTCAGTAAGTTACTGTCTTATCGTACAAAATGATGCCCCAGGTGGCCTGAAGGAATTTATGTAGCTCCTAAAAGGGACTCAACTTACAGACAAGGTTTAGCAAAAGTACCTGCAAAGAGAAGGCAATGCCCTTACAGAGTCTGCCTTACCTAATGCAGCAATGGCAGCTACCTGTCATGGGGATGGAGCTCTGGGCATGCAGTCTGGCAGATCTAAGTTCAAATCTTGCCTCAGACACTTATTAGTTGTGTGGCAAGTTGTGTGTGTCATACAGGTTTGTGTAACATTAGTTGGGTGGTGTAAAAATTAAAATGAATATATATTATTAATAATAATATAAATTATTAATATAAATAATATTAATAAAATTAATTTTAAAAAGTTAAAATGAATAACAAATAATATATTTGTATAAAATTTATTAGTAATCACTATAAGTAAAGGAATAAAAAGGTATTTGTCTAACAAAATAAAAACACATTCCTCATGGCTATTCCACCTATTCAAAAGTCCCGTGTTTACAACTGCCCTCATAGGAAAAGAGGGCTAGATACAGAAATCCACCAAATTTATCTCCTGTCTATGTCAGCACGTAATGACAGGAAATCACTGGGCTCCTGGGTAAAGTAGTTCAAGGTGCAAAATTTCCAATGACACCATGGGCAAGTCACCCAACTTCTCTTGAGCTGAGTTTCCTCATCAAAAATGAAGTTGACAATAGCACCTATCTCACCAAATTATTATCAAATACATAAAGCATTTTGCAAACATTAAAATGCTATATAAATATTGCTATAATTATTATTATCGCCTCCACTCTAACCCCACCAAACCCATGGGAACCTGCTACACAAAGAGTGATTGATTTTTTACTTAGCTAATTGAGAATGTTCTCAGAACCCATTTGGGATGTCGAATCATAACTATAAAAATGTCAGAGCAGTACTATAGGAAAGAATGGCCTTTTGGGCCAGATTTTTGCTTTTAGGAGGGTTTTCCATGATGGTCATACCAACACACACAAGCAGAAATGTCAGCAAGCCCGAGAAGGAAAGATGATGTATTTCAACAGCCGACAAGTACAAAATGGAGCTAATGAATGGAGTTCCCGGATGATCGGGAAGAAAAATAAAACATGGGTGGGTGGGATTGGTTTAATGAGCATTCCTTTCTCCTCAAGAAAGGGAAATATTTGCCAAGCATAATTCACAAAAATTAATCTTCCTTGCTGTCTCCTTCATACTGCCTGGGTAAAGTAACTCCCTGGCATATAATAGGTGCTCAATCAAATATTGGTTAAATTCAATTAAAATTAATTTTAAAACACGCAATGATACCATTGAGGTTTGCCATCAAGCATTGCCTGTAAGATCAAATATAAACTCCTCTGTTCAGCTTTTAAAGCCCTATAGAGCTTGGCCTCCACCTATCTTTCTAGACTGGTTGGCCCTTATTCCTGACCTGACGTCCAGCCAAACTAGACCCCCATCACAGATCTCTGGTCCCTGGGCTCTGGCCAGAAATGCACTCCTTCCTTACCTCCACCTCCTAGTCCCTCCTCTTCCTTTAAGATGCAGCTCAGGCACTGTCTTCTGCATGGAGCTTCTTCTGATTCCCCTCTTTCCCAAACCAACTCGCATTTAAACTTTTTGTATATATTTGCTTTTATTAACATGATACTTGTTCTGGGTGTATTTATATGTACTTGGAAGCTCTTGGTGAGTAGGAATCATTTCATTCTTTATACTTGTATCCCCAGCTCCTAGCACAGTACTGCCTGAAACACAATAGATGTTCATTTTAAAAATTTCTGTTGATTATTGAAATATATGACCAAAAGGATCAAAGTACAACTGGAGAAAAGCCGACAAGCCAAGTATGGAAATGCGTTGTGCAGAAGACATTTGAAATCAGAGGACCCAGGTTCAAACCCTGCCTCTGCCTCTTCCTACATCTATAGCCTTGATCAAATCACTAAAACTAGTGAGTCTCATTTTGCTCAGTTCTAAAAAGTAGGTTGGACTAGATGACCTCAAAGGTAACCTTCTCACACTACATCTATGACTGTGCAGATCCTTTAAGCCATTATATCAGAAACTGTCAGGACTCTGCTGTTGCTTACTATCATATCTACGCATCATGAACCCCAACTTTTAAGTTCCTTAAGGGGATGGATCATATCTTATCTATATTTGTGCCTCGTCCAAGGCTTGGCAAGGTAATCTGCACATAGTAGATGTTTAAAGATGTTTGTTTAGAGGTAGCTAGGTAGTACAGTGGATAGAGCACTAGATCTGGAGACTTGGGTTCACATCTAGCCTCAGACACTTCAGAGCTGTGTGATCCTGGGTAAGTCACTTAACCCCTAAGTACCTAGTCCTTGCTGCTTTTCTGTCTTAGAAAATTGATACTAAGACAGAATTTAAAATTTTCAAATTAAAAAAAAAAGTTTGGGTTTACAAAAATAAAATGTTTATTTAGTTGAATGGTATAATGTTTGTTTAACTGAATGAAGGAAATAGTGTAAAATGTCCAAAGAGAAATAGTTTGATTTTTAATTTCTCCGTTGATTATACTCCAATCATCCCTGATTTGCCTAGAGGCTAAGATCTTCTGCGGTTGACACTTGATCTCAGGAACAGGGACCTGTGATTTTGTTGGGATGGAAACTCCGTTCTTTGTTGCTTGTGAAACTCCTTCCATTGAGAGTTGCCAGAAGCTTAGAGATATTAAGTAATGTGTCTCTATGGCCACATAACTAGTGTCCATAAGGTGTGCAATTTGAAATGTCACCTCCCCCTCTACAGGTCCAACATTTTAACTGTCCAGAACAACCTGATGTGTAGAGTTGCCAAAAGCTCAGAGAAATGAATTGATTTGTCCACAGTTACAGAGCTAATAAACACTAAAGGTAGAATTTGAACTCAAGGCTTTCTCATTCCAGGTCCCAAACTCTGTCCACTACTCCACGTACTTTTTCTTTTTGCTTGATATCCCTTGCAAAAGAGAGAGAAAAAAAAAATCCGGACTTGAGGAAAGCATATACAGAGGGAAAATAGTGCTGGAGTCTTTTAAGGATTTATAAACATTGAATATTATAAAAATAAAACAATCAATTCTTGAAAACCACCTATAGAATGCTACATTGGTGAAATTACATGGCGTGCCTGTATGTCTCTGTGCCACCTGTCTTTTGTCTTTTCAATTATACAGTTGTCAGTGTCTTTTCTACATGTCAGGTTCTGCACTTACAGTATAGTCACTCATTAAATGTTAAAAAAAAAGATGCATGTTAAAAGGTGTGAAAAGGAAGACTTGTCAGTTCATGATAGAATAAAAGTTCAGGATAATATGCCTAGTTATCCTATAGATAGAGCCACACCAGGAGTCGGAAAAACCACCCCCCTCCATGTACATCCTCCTATGCGATGCTTCTATCGGTGCAGTGTGGAGATTGCATTGGTTACCTTTGTCCCTTAATGGAATAAAAAGGTCGTGCTGGTCACTGGAGAATCTCCAGTGGAACTCCCAGGAATGTTACCCTAAAGAGGGGCAGTTAGGTGGATGGAGAACCAAGCCAAGAGATGGGAGGGACTGGTTCAAATCTACCCTCAAATACATCTTAGCTGTATGACCCTGGTCAAGTCACTTGACCCCCCCCCCAATTGCCTCACCCTTCCTACTCTTCTCCATTATAACTCAATACACAGTATTGATTCTAAGACAGAAGATATGGTTTTTTAAAAATCAAGACTTTGAGCTGGGTAGTTTTGTGGAGCCTTAGAGAAGGGAGAGTCCATTTTAATTTTCCATCCATCGTATTTACCTGCCTTGTATATCCTCATTACGATAACATGGAGGGCTCCCTCAGTCAATGCCCCAAGCAGGGTGGGTTGGGGGGGGGCAGTCTCCAAGTGCTAATTCACATAGGCAGCCCATGGCTAAATTTGAATTAGAGAATCCTTCTGGGCTCACTCTTCCAGGCAGCTTAACCGTGCCTTGTGTTTGGGCCAGGACAGTAGCAGAGCGTTAGTCCAGCAGATGCCTGAGGAGGGAAGATCCAGACACCTAACAGTTGCTACCTGTCTGCCTTCCCAACAGGGCAGGATACTGGTGGATCACACAGGCTGGCAAACAGAAGGAGAGGCTCCAGGTCACCCCAAAGACCGCAGCCGTGACTTTCCCCTTATGCTAAAGTCGCATCTAGGTGAGAGTCTTTCTCACTATCTTCCGAATATGGTGCCGTGCAATTGTTTGGCAGACAGCTACACTGACCAGTAATAGTAATGGTTCCCCCAACTTAGTACCTTAGTAGGAGGTTGCCTCCATATGTTGAAAATGATGGTGCCATCACTCCCGAAACAGTCTCACTTGCTCCTTTCTCTGTGGCCCTTGAGGACCGTCTTTCTCTTCTAATGTTCTTCCTTTTCTTCTTGCCCAGGAAAGTTGGACAGTTCCGAATACTCCTGGTGACCCTTCCCAACTGGGTAGCTGTGGGGACTTTTTCTTTTCAGTGACCAGCTTTCCTTCTCTGGGATGTAGCTCTTCCAGTTTATTAAAGAGTATAATCATCCCTAATTTGCCTACAGGCAAAGATCCCCTGCAATTCACACTTCTCTCAGGATTCCATCCACAAAAGCATGGGTCAGTCTCATTGTTGCCATGGAAATTTAGAGGCATGTTCGAGCTTGAGGTAAGAGACATGAAAGCCTCTGGATCTTCCAGCTTCCATGTAGTTCATAGGTTACCAGTTTGAGTCACTGAGAGATAGCAACCAGATCCACATATCTAAGGAAACCTGATCTCCTACTTCTAATGAGCTCCTAAGTCTTTGCCCTTCACTGGTTTCCCCTCATTATCCAGGTCCCCACACCGGCATTCACTTTGTGCCTGAGATTTCCATTTGCAGATTTTTGTTCCCAGTTTGTCAAGACTGGCATTTGACCCAGTTCGCCTTTAGCTAAGAGGTACAGTTGCAATTGTTTGTGTGATTTGAAGCCTTTCTTCTATTTGGGAGTGTGTGTGTGTGTGTGTGTGTGTGTGTGTGTGTGTGTGTGTGTGTGTGTGTGTTTTTCAGTGGTGTGCTGATATCCTAGGAAGGCAACCAGCCAGGAGTTAGGGAAGGGATGAGAGAGCAGGATAATCGTTGTACCCCCTAAGTCTCCTCTCCCTTAGGCACCTCATGTCCTTGGTATCCACTAGGTCAGTACCATGGAAATTGCTCCCTCTTCCTCTGTCAATCTGGATATTCAGAGACTCCAAAAACAGCCACATTTTAAACTTTGATGCTTCTGGTAGTGTTAGAGGGACAGCCTTCACATCAGAGAGACGATCCTTTCTATTCACAGGGGTTGGGGAGCGCGTGTCATCCCTTCACACTGACTGCATGAATATGTAGCAGCTATACTTTCTAGAATATAAAATGGGAAACTTTCAATTCAATTCAACATTTATTAAGCAACAACTATATACACTGTACTGTGCTCAATACTGGAGAGTCAAAGACAAAAACAAAATTACCTCCATCCTCAATGAATCTTTATTCCCCTGGAAGTATAAGACATGAATGTGATTCCCATCACTGGAGGGA
This sequence comes from Gracilinanus agilis, assembly GCF_016433145.1. Lineage (NCBI taxonomy): Eukaryota > Metazoa > Chordata > Mammalia > Didelphimorphia > Didelphidae > Gracilinanus > Gracilinanus agilis. The sequence goes on from NC_058135.1 coordinate 133,948,942, forward strand.
AATTTCTCAGCAGAGAAAGATGACACTTAGGTGGCTCAAAGGATAGAGGGCTGGGCCTGGATTCAGGAAGACTCATCTTCTTGAAGAATTCAATTCTGGCCTTAGACACTAGCTGTGTGACTCTGGGCAAGTCACTTAACCCTGTTTGTCTCAGTTTCCTCATTTGTAAAACAAGCTGGAGAAAGAAATGGCAAACCACTGTAGTATCTTTGCCAAAAAAACCACAAATGGGGTCACAAAGAGTCAGACACAACTGAAAAAAAGACTGAAGAGCAACAGATGGTACCTGTTTATATTTGATTTGTAGTTAAATGACCTTGAGATCTCTTTCATCTCTGAAATTCTCTGACATCCTACTCATTGCCTTATATGATCTTTTCTGTATATATTCACCGCATTGCTCTCTAACATTGGTGGTTAAAAAGAAAATATCGGCAAGGGAAAACATTCAATGAAATTATCTTAGATTTCACCAAAGCAGTTTTTCCCTCTTCCCCTTTAGCGCTGGTAATTGATAGTTGATGGCTGACATTTTAAGAGATCAATGTTTGTGGAATGCCCTCGTGACCTAGAATGAGACTAGACAATAACCCAAAACTAGTGCCTGGTTATTATTTTGTAGAAAAGTTCCGATCCCCATTAAGGAGGCATGCCTTCCCCTAACCACTAGGCAAAAGAGAATGAACTCATTCCTGCTCTTGCTCCAGACTGAAATTTCAATAGTGGATTGAAGAGTCTGGATTAACTCCTTTCACAACCTGGCCCCCACTCACCTTTCCAGTCTTCATATTCTTATGCCTTATTTAGTACTCTGCAGTCCAATAACACTGGCCACCTGATTGTTCCTTGCACAAGACTCTCTATCTTCCTGCGCCCAGCTCTTTCTCCGAATGTCCTCTCTGCCTCACCTCTGCCTCCTGGTTTCTCTGGCTTCCAACAAGTCTCAGCTAAAATCCTCCCTTCTAGAAGAAGCCTCCCTTAAATCCCCTTAAAATCAGTGCCATCTTTCTCTTAATTATATCTAATCTCTCCTATATATACAGGAGAAGCTTCGGTGAACTTATATGCTAAGATGTTTGAGACAGGCTGTCTATCATTTGTACTTAGATGCTTCTACATTGTGTCCTCCATTAGACTGGGAGCTCCTGGAGAGCAGGGACTGATTTTACCTTTCCTTGTATACTCACTGCTTAGCACAGTACTTAGCACATTATTAAATAAATGCTTCTTGACTCACTGGATCAGAAAAAAATTGAAAAATTTTCAGGGTCTGGGGTTTGAGGAGCTTTGGCAACATGGAAAAGGAACTGAGGAAGTTACCAGTGGATAGCAAATGAAGAAAGCAAGACTACATACTTTAGGTGTTCAATCCCAGAAGCAACAAACATTCCTGCCTACAGCGTGGCAGGTAACTGTATGAGGGGCTGAGAATACAAAGACGAAGGAACTTCTTTTCCAGAAGCTTAGGATCAGCTGAGGGACATACCAGAGGCTCCTATGTAGATGAATGAGCTTTTGTCCATATACAGAGTAATTTCAAGAGATAGGAAGCCATCAGAGAAAGATTTACTTGATTCCTGATTGGCTCAATGAATCCAAGAAGGGAAGGAGAAGGGAGAAACTATTTTATAGCCCCTACTATGTGCCAGGCACTGTGCTAAGCATTTCAAAAATATTATCTCATTTGATTCTTAACAAAACCCTATGAGGGGGTACTATTATTAGTATTAGTATTAGTATCAGTATCAGTATCAGTATTAGTATTTCCATTTTGTAGCAGAGGAAGCAAAGGACTTTGCCAGAGTCACAGAGTAGTAGGTATCTGAAGCCATATTTGAACTCAGATTTTCCTGACTCCGTACCCAACATCTTATCCACTGTTTCAGTATAATCTTTGCATAATGTGGTATCAGATACTAGAATACTAGAAAGTGGAAGAGACAGCTTTGTTCTCTGAGGCCACAGTAGCCCCCAGAGAATTCTCTAGTGATGCTCAGACAACTTGGGATAATTGAAATAAAAATATAGTTTACCTGGGTTCTGGCTCTAGCTCATTTAATCCCAAGCCTCTCTAACAACTGGGTGGGAAGTCCTTTGATGCTATACCCTGGTTTCTTTGTCTAGGAAGTAGATAGCATCCTACTTAACAGGCAAAGGGAGAGACCCTGAGGGTCCTCAGTAGCTGAGGATGTCATTACCCAGGTGTTTGGTGTCTGTAGACCTGGTTTCACCACTTATTAGTTGCATGACCCTAGACAAGTCACTCTCTAAGTTTCCTCATACATAAGGAAACATGCCTGTTTCCTCATACATAAAATAGGAGGAGTAATTGTGGCACTATGGACTCCAAAGGAAGGGATGCTTTTGAGGCATTCTTTTGTGGATTTTAAAGGACTAAATAATTCTGTGTTTACAATTCTACCTAATAGACTTTTGTCTTTGCTGTTCATTTGGTTCAGTTCTGTCCAACTCTTTGTGACTGCATTTAAAGTTTTCTTGGCAAAGATACTGGAGTGATTTGCTATTTCTTTCTCTAGCTCATTTTTTTCAGATGAGGAAATTGAGGCAGATGAGGTTGAATGACTTGCCCAGGATTACGCAGCTAGTCAGTGCCTGAGGCCAGATTTGAACTCACACAGATGAGTCTTCCAGACTCGGGGCCCAGGGATATAATCCACTTCACCACCTAGGAGCCCCACCTGGTAGGTAGGCAGTAGGCATTTATTAAAAATGCTTGTTGAATTGAGAAGCAACAGAAACTCAGCTCTGGGCCCAGAAATCCCAGAAGAGTTTCATAAATGCAGAAACTGCTTTTTCCCTTGTGGTCAACTCATTCCCCCCATTTCTCTGACCTCTCAACTTTCTTCAACCCAGAATTTCAACCCTGTTTCCCAGCTCTTGTTCCCAAGTTCCAAGAGTTACTTTGCACATTGAGTTATTAGCTCATTCAGTTTGGCCTTGGCAGCCCCATTTCCTTGCATGATTTACCCTCAGATGTTGTCCCTGCAGGCTGTGTCCCAGCACTGGTCATATGTGTCCCTTGGATACCAGGAAGAAGAAATGTTCCGAGCCTTGGACACAGTGTTGTGCAAATAAACTTGTTTGTCCAACCCCCTTGCTGACATGAGTCGTCTTCCAGCCTGGGTGGCATTGTGTCAGATAATTAGTGCTCCTTATTGAAAAGGCACACCGGAAGCCTCTGTCAGTGGCCACGGAGAGGGGAGGGAGGGGCAAGAAAAAGCAGCTGTTATTAGCGTTTTCATCATGCTAATGGACAGCCCATAAGAAATGGAGCTTCTCATCCCTGGCACAGAGCAACACCCATCAGACAAAAGATTGTTTCTTCTCACTGTTGATAAGTGTGGCTCATGGAGACCAGTGATACGATGCTCATTTTTATCTGCTAAGTGCACGGCGCTTGTAAAAAAAACCCGACAGTGGCCTTGTTACCACTTGACATGACACTAGGTTTAGCTGTTTACACTGACACTCCGCTGCACCCTTTAAAGAAGCAGCCAGGGGTCAGATTCATTAGACTCCTTCAGCGGCAAGGCTGAGGCAGCATCTGGTCGGCTCCTCTAGGAAGCCGGGCGGAAGCCCACGGACAGGGAGATGGCATCCCAGATGCCTTTTCAGGCCCCCTCGCCATGATTGTTGGCCAAGAGGAGTCTGCTGTTTGTTGCCTGAGCCCATGTGGCTGGCCACTAGAGGAAGAACCATCGGCCATGGAATGTAAGCTTGAGCCCTAGAGTGGAGGAAGAATAGGCAGCCTTGGGGTATAAACCAGTGTTGCCCTTGGTGTGACACCTACACAGCAAAAAAAGGGTTAAACGGGCTTTTCTAGGTGCTGCAGGTCCTGCTGGAAAAAAAGTCAACTAAGTTGTACTTTACAATCAGTCCTTGCTTTCCCTTTTTCCCCACCTTCTCCTATTTTATATAGAATATCTTTATTAAATCCTGGAACCAGCTCTTGCCTTTGCTGTTGCCTCTTGGAGACTCAGTACTTTTTTGGTGTCATGGCAAGATATTTTGGGGCAGTAGGCCTTATAGGGGCTTGTCTCATTGAAGAAGGATGAAGGGGAAAAACAATATTTCTGACATCACCTCTGGATCACTGTAGTCACAGTGACCAGAGAGCAGCTGATCTTATAACATGGAACAGAGAGAGAATAGCCATTGCATTCAGAATCAGACCATGAGCCTCAACTCTGTCTTCCCCCTCCCTTCCCCTCCTCTCTCTTCCCCTCCATCTCTCTCTCACTCCTTGCTTCCCTCCTTCCCTCTCTCTCTTTCTCTCCTTTCCCTCTCTCCCTCTCTCTCTCTTTCTCTCCCTCTTTCTTTCTCTCATTCCCTCCTTCTCTTTCTCTCCCTCCCTTTCCCTCTACCTCTCTCCCTCCCTCTCTCTCTCTCTCTCTCTCTCTCTCTCTCTCTCTCTCTCTC
>NC_058135.1:133953443-133981304 GCF_016433145.1 Gracilinanus agilis
CTCTCTCTCTCTCTCTAACACACACACACACACACCAACCACACACCCCTTTCTGTATCACTGGTGCCCATAAATCAATGTGCAGTAGAATGCATCTGACAGGCAAGAAGCGGCCTCTGGAGCCCAGGCAGGATGTTGTGAGAGGACATCCCTGGCTGCAGAAGGGCAGAGAGGGTGACTGTCTTCAGTAAGGCAGGGAACCTCTGGCACTGGTGCATGACTCTCATCTATCTCATAACCTGTCAAGGCGCCTTTGTTTGAGTTTCTGCAGAAGCTCATTTTCGACTCCAGGTTTTCCTTAAGGAGAGCTAGACTATTTCACTGGGATAAATAATACACCCATCGAAAAATGCAAACACCACATCATTATCTCCTTATGCTTGGGTAATGGATCATTTCATTTGTAGAAAACATCCCTAGCCTAGCCTTTCTTTAGGGCTGCCATTGTTGTTAACATGATGTCCCTTGGATTCCATTGTCTTTGTGACACTCATTGGAAGAAACAACCAAGTACGATTTGGTATTGTCAACAGACAACAAAGATAATTTGCTATTGTCTTTGTCTAAAAATTAGAGCTAGGAGGATGATAGATCCCAGCTTTAAAGCTAGAAGGGCCCTCAGAGATTCTCTAATCCAAATGCCTCATTTTTCAGATCACAAAAGGTTATTTGAGAGAGTTTCTTGCCTTGTCCTGATTTACCTGAGAACTCTTTTAACCTGCTCTCCTTATTTTGCAGGAGAGAAAATGGAGTCCCCGTAAAGTGACTAGCTCATGGTCACACACATAAGTCTTATATGAGGAGGTATCATGGTTAAGCAAGAAGAACATTACATTTGGAGAAAAGGCTCACCTTTGGATCAAATGCTGCTTCTGACACCATGTGACCAAAGAACTTGGTCTCTTTGGGCCTCAGTTTCCCTAGCCTTAAAAACTAATTAACTGTGGCACAGTGGGTAGAGGACCAGGTCTAGAGTCAGGAGGACCTTGTGTTACATGTGGCCTCAGACACTTCCTAATCCTGTGACCTGGGCAAGTCTCTTAACCCTGTTTGCCTACTCTTGCCCTTTGGTCTTAGAGTTGTTACCAAGATAGAAAGTAAGGGCTTAAAAAAAATACCAAAATGAATGAATTCTAGCCATGGCATTTAACTCACAGGATCGTTGTGAGACTCAAATGAGAATGTGTGGGGTGCCTTTCAAACCCAAAGGACTTATGGTCCTACCAGTATTTAGACCTAAGCACTGCGACTCCCAGGTCTCACCCTCTCCACACTGCTTTCTGCAGAAGCCTTGGCATGACATAATTCTTCCAACCCCCTCAAAGCTTCACGCTTCTCATCAAAATCACATTTTTGCTTCATAAACCCAAGCATTTCTCTTCCTCCTCTTTCTCCAGTTCAGCATTATCTACTCCTTCTTACTCCCTTCAGCCTCTCTAGGGAAAACATTTATTCATTTCCGGAGCTTTTACCCCCAATGATCCCCTAGACTTCTGCACCCTCTGTGACAGCCTTCTAGATTCTGGGAAGTTAGATCAATCATTCTTGAGCTTATAGGTGATCTGAGAGGGCTAGGCATTGTTTGAGCTCTTCTGGGACCACAGATAGAGATGGATTTGGCTAGAGAGAGAAGAATGCAGTTCTTCTTTGGAAAAGGAAATTGTGGAAGGGGATGCTCTTAACTGACAATCTGTAGCCGAGGAATCAGGAAGACCTGAGTTCAGATTCCATCCCAGCCATTTGTGTATCTCATTGGTAAAATGAGCATAATAATAGCAAGTAACTTAACTTCTCTCAAATTCAGTTTCTTCATTAGTAAAATGGGCATAATAGTAGCACCTGTATCCCAGGGCTGTTGTGTGGATAAAGCGAGATGTTTGGGAAATGTTCTGCAAACCTTTAACTGCTTATTACCACTGTTTGCTTCTGAAATTGGACATTTGTTAACTGGTATTTATTAAGCACCTGCTATGTGGCTGGGACTGTGCTAGGCACTACAGGTACAAAGATGTAATCAATACAGTACCAGCCCTCAAGGAACTTGTATGGGGGGAGGGGGTAAGTGCACGTACACAGGAAAACAGATCTAAAATGTAAACAAAGGAATGTATGGTGGATACTAACAAATAGGGAGTGAGGATAGGCTCCCTTTAGGAGGAGGTACTTGAGTTGAGCTTTGAAGGCATCTGTGAATTCTCTGAGGCAGAGATAAGGAGATTTCAGGCATGAGGGACAACTGGAACAAAGAAAATGAATGCCTCCAGTTTGCCACATCCTCTTCTAGGGAAGGAGTCAAATGGAAGATTTGCTTCCATGTTAAGAAAGCAAGAGGCCTGAGGAGAACAATTCCTCCTCTGTCTCCCTCCAGCCATCCTGTGCTGGACTACTGGTGTGCCACCCTTTGGCCCTTCCCCCTATCCTCTCCCCAGCATCCATCTCCCTATCTATCTATCAACCTATCTATCTATCTATCAACCTATCTCCCCTCGGCCTGCCCTCCACCTCTGTTTTTCTCTCTTCGTCTGTCTCCCCGCTCCTCTCTCTCTCTCTCTCTCTCTCTCTCTCTCTCTCTCTCTCTCTCTCTCCACTTCTTCCTTCTTTCTGTCTGTGTCTGTCTCTCTTTGTCTGTCTGTCTCTCCCTTCTTCCCTCACTCTGTCTTTCTGTCTCTCTTTGTCTGTCTCTGTTTCCCTCTTTCTCTGTCTCTCTCTTCATCTGTCTGTCTGTCTCCCCCTTCCTTTCTCTCTCTCTGTCTCTGTCTGTCTGTCTGCCTCTCCCCTCCTCCCTCTCTTTTCCTCTTTCTCTCCCTCTTTTCCTCTCTCTGTCTCTGTCTCTCTTTCTCCATGTCTTTGTTATGTATATGTACGTATACACACACACTCACACACACACACACACACACATAATATACCATCTCCTTGTCTCTTTTTAGGTCATTTATAATCAGCAGTCATGGAGCACAGGCCTCATTAGTGATATAGCCATTCCTTCAGTGCTTCAGAAATAATCATTTAGAAAAAAATGCACGGTTCCCTTCCCTTGAGAGCCCGTGAGTGATGAATTTATTTCAGTTTGGCTGGCTTGGCTGTCTTGCTCAGCCTTATTTCCATATTTATTTCAACAAATAGTGTTGGGTGGTGGCAACAAAGCACATGCTGGGTGTATACACACGCTGGAAATGTGTGTCCACACCAGAGTCCTCATGGCAAAGGTGGAGGAGTGGGGGTGGGAGAGAAGGGGCGGGGCAGGATGCTAACAAAAGAGCTGGCCCTTTAGGAAAAGGCATCTCTGGAGCAGAGAAGAGACGTGGAGGGGGTGGCTGGGAGTGGGGTGGCTCCTGATTATTTGTATTGGAGAAGGTGGGGGGGCCTGATAGATTCTGAGGCCACCAGCTTGGGTCCTGACAGTGTCCAGAGGGGATCTCCAAGCCCTCCACCCCCCACTGCCATTCCTGTAGGGTCTGCGGACAGGTGATTAACTTTCTCTGCCTGCTGATGATTAAGGACCTGGTCTGGGTCTCTTCAAGGCGAAGTGGCTAATTGTGATAAGCAAGGAGTGGCGATGGATGGTTAGGAACCGCAGCAACGAATGACAAGGGAAGAGAAGGCAGCAGCCTTGAGATGGCGAATGGGGTCCACCAGTTGAGATCCCAGATGTGCCAGCCACCTGGCCTCCTGAAATCTGCTCCTTTAAGCTGCTCTCCGGCTTTCTGGCCAAGACCTAACCTTTTAACACTCTGAATTAGTTCGGATGGATGTTATCAAGTAGCTCGAGCGAAGCATCTGAAATTAGGACCTCTGAAATCTGTTCCGAGTTGTATCATTGACTCTGGGCATAACCTTAGGGAAAGCTGATTCACCCCTGTTAACCTCATTATTACAGATGAGAAGGAAAAGATGCAAGCGGTGGATCTGAACTCACTGGATAGCTGTCAAAATAGGGACTGGAATTTATAAAAGACTTTTAGGTTCCAGGCTGAAAAGCTCCTCAGTACACCGGGCAGCTCAGTGCCTGAACCTTGAATGCCTTTGTTTTTTTTTTTTCATTTTATTAGGCATTTATTAATATTATATTGGGGTACAGTAGCCCCCTCCAAATTCAAGACCAGATTTCTGATTTTACCCATGTGGGGAACTTCCAGTGTAACCAGTGCCACAGATCACTATCTTTTTTGGAAATAGAGATTTGCATGGGACATTGAGAAATCAAGTGATTTTCCCTGTGTTGCCACAACCAATAGTTATCAGAGACTGTTCTTAAATCAAGGTATTCCCAAATCCAAGGCTAGTCTTCTAGCCTCTTGGTCCTCTTTTATGAGGCATAAAAGGAAAAGAAAGGGGAGTAGAGAACCCAAGAATAAAACTTTTGGATCCTTAATGACTGTAAGCAGAACACAGTCCCTAACATAACTTTCCTCAGAATAATTGTGTCTCTCTCTCTTTAACATCCCTTTTTGGAAGGAAACCATTCTCCTGTCCCCAAATTAATTCAGTAGGCAAAGCAAAGGTTCTCGGGAACAAGGGAAAAGATGTTCTGGACAGTATCTAATGGCTTAATATCCCACAGAAAATTAGGCTCCTGGAGATAAGGAGGAATTTTTGTTGGGTAGGCAAAGCTAAAAGGAATTTGCTATTGTTCATTCTTCACTGGAACGAGCAAGAGAGAAGTTGAAAAATAAGCTCTAGGCCTTCTCTATACCAGAGCTGATGACCTGGACCCAAAAAGGAACAGGACCTCAGTAATAAAGGGATGCAAAAGCCGGAGGCACAATTCAGTGGAAAGTCGCTTTAAACTGGGGCCTCAATTGGTTTGTGGCCTGGGCCTCTTTGGTGGTTGGGTGAAGATCATGGAACCCTTCTCCATATGTCTTTTGTTTGAACAGGGGTTTTGGTTTGGGGGAGAGGAGGTTTGCATGCATTCACCCGAATAATCAAGGAAATACTGAATTTAAGTTTCACGAAAAGGAGATATCTTCCTTTTTTTTCCTATCCAAGCTCATGGGCCCCATGAAATCAGGCCTTTGGGAGAATGTGGACCCCAGGTTAAGAACCCCTGCTTTAAAAATGGTAGCCGTTCAATATTGGGGAGTGATCACCTATGATGGACTTCACTACTCTCAGCATTACAATGATCCATGACAATTTGAGGGACATATGACAAGGAATGCTAACCACCTCCAGGGAAAGAACTGTTGGAAGTCAGAAGCAAATCAAAGCATATGAGTTTTCACTTGTTTATTTAGATTTATGATTGGGGGTTTTGGTTTTATAAGATTATTCACTTACAAAAATGAACAATACAGAAATAAAAGAAAACAGAATGGTAGCTGTTCAAAGCATTAGAATCCAAAATTTTATTTCTTGGTGCTTGCCCACTGCACCTTCTTTTCTTCTCTTGTAAATGGGGGACTGTACTGCAGGGCACTAACTCTAATTTAGTAGGTAATAGGCATATTCACATTTATATTCATGTTCACGTCATCATTGGGCATTCATAGGATTTAAAGCTGGCCTTTAGAGATCCTCTCAACCAACCCTCTCACTTTCTAAATGAGAAAACTGAGGCTCACTGTATTAATAACTCATGAAAGGTCACGCAAGTAGCAAGCAGGTAGGGCAGGGATTTGAACCCAACTCTTCTGATTCCAAATCCACTGCTTTTTTCATTATAACATGCCAGTGATCCTTCACTGAAAGAAAGCTAACTTAAAGGAGAACAGGACAGGTGTCGCTAAAGAAAGACTGGACAGAAAGCATGGAAAATTAGTAAAGCCACATAAAGCCAAGGAGATAGGATATAGCTATCAGAACAGAGGTGACGTTATGCATATATGAAAAAGCAAATTGACAATGATTTAATGAGACAGAAGGATTTCATAGTACTTCTTGGAGTGAAAAGCCCAATGGCAGAAGTTATAACTTTATGTTCTGCAGCTTATGACAACACTTCATTCATGTGACTATTCCTTTTATTTTCATTTTTAACATATTAATACTTTATTGTAGGCATTCATTAAAATGAATCAGATACAATACATATATCTTTAACAAAGCCCTAGATTTAACTTTTTTAGTTACCATTTATTTTTAAATATAATATAATATAATATAATATAATATAATATAATATAATATAATATAATATAATATAATATAATATAATATAATATAATATAATATAATATAATATAATATAATATAATATAATATAATATAATATAATATAATATAATATAATATAATATAATATAATATAATATAATATAATATAATATAATATAATATAATATAATATAATATAATATAATATAATATAATATAATATAATATAATATAATATAATATAATATAATATAATATAATATAATATAATATAATATAATATAATATAATATAATATAATATAATATAATATAATATAATATAATATAATATAATATAATATAATATAATATAATATAATATAATATAATATAATATGAAACAAAACAATAATATATAATAGGTATGATTTGTTTTCAATATGTAATCAATTATAATAAATATGTTTATCCAAAAGAAATTTTGTATTAGGTATGTCCAAAAATCTGTCTCATTCTTTTTTCTCTGGTCTCCCATCCCTCCCCATGAAAGCAGGTAGTATGATAAAGGTTGCATATATATTATCATATAGTATATATTTCCCTATTCATCATATTGGGGAACAAAACATATATTGCTTGAACTAGAGAAAAATTCATGGAGGAAATAAAATAAAGAATGGTCTGTTTGAATTTGCATTCAGACTCAATCTGTTCCTTCTAAAATGGTGGATATCCTTCTTCATCATGAGTTCCTTACAGTTGTATTGGATCCTAGTCTTGTTGATAATAGTTGCCATTCACAGTTGATCATTTTTATTGTTGATATTATTATTGTTTCTGTGTACAACCTTCTCCTGGTTCTGCTCACTTCACTTTTCATCATTTCATTTAAGTCTTTCCAGGTTTTCTGTGATCATCTTATTTGCCATTTCTTACAGCACAATAGGATTCCATTACAGTCATATACTACAACTTATTCAGCCATTCCCCAATGGATGGATTATTTCCTTTAATATTTGTCAAACATCTAATTGTAGTCCATGAGCCTCTCGCCAAGGCTGGGAATACCCAACATAACAGAAATCCAGTCTATCAATACACATAGTGGAATCAAATTATGGTAGTCCAGGCAAGAAATAGTCCAAAGCATAGCTATAATCACAATGAGGCATTTAGAGTTGTTGGCCTCATAAGTAGAGGCTGCTAGTTTTGAAATCACAATGTCGTAGAATTTAGGAGTAGGGACCTCAGTGTCCATCCAAGCCAACTTCTACCTAAAAGGAATCCTCACTGGAATATGCCTGATACATAGTGTGGTCATGAAGATTTGGATTCAAATTCTGCTTTTGATGCAATTTGTAGTCATAATGACAAGCACAACCACCACCACCAAAACAACTAGCATTTATATGGCTCCCACTTTAAGGACTACAATTTATGTGGTTCTAAGCTTTTCATTTAATCTTATTGAGCCTTTGGTTCCTCATCTGTAAATTGGAGATGGCAACATCCTAAGTATCTACCCCCATTGGATCGTCGTGAAGGACAAATCAGATAAAGCATTCTGCAGACTTTACAGCACCATAGAAAAGCCTCTTGTTATGAACATCTCCTTCTTGGGTCCATGTCACCCATGTACACCAACTGATTAATAAAATGTTTTGATTTCACTCCCTCTTTGATTTGGAAGCCATATCTAGTTCTATTTAGAAGCAATGATAATGGATTTAAAGCTAAGCAGAACCTTAATTCCTTAAATTATCTCCCCGAAGAATATTGTGTTTTGTATCAATTGTTCTTGACATGATGATGTTAGTAGTGTGTTTTAAATAGAGAACAATTTTCCACATGGACATCAAATACTCTTCCGTTCTTAGTCTATGTCTGGCTGTTTGATATCTTTGCAGTAGTGCGTAAATAAACCATGAGTAGAAAAAGGAATGAAAGGTGTTGTTGTTGTTACTATTGTTATCGGCAGCATCTTATTCTTCTCATCTTTTGGGGGGGTTCTGATAGGAATGGTTCAGGGACTAACTGCTTATAATAATACTTTTATTCAACTACAAAAACAATTCTTTTGTCCTCCTCAGGAAGAATCTGTAGAACATTGAGTATAAATGAATAATAGGAGAGTGACTTATTCTAGGATGGGTTTTTTTAATCATTGTTATTATTAATTTATTCTTATTTCACTTGATGAAACAAGCTGCTGTCTTATTTTTTTTATATTTAATGATCTATGGATGCTTATACAGGTGAACAAAATGACTGATTTTTTTTTTGTAGTTGAATAAAGGTATTTCAGTGTAAACTCATCCTCTGTAGACTTCCTGAAAAAAATCCTTGGTGCATCTCCAATTATAGACAGGCCTGGATGTTGAATATCCTATCCTGTCTCCACATGATTTTGACCTCCTCTGCTAGGTCTCTATATTTTGAAAGCTTTTTGTTCCATGTAACTTGGAGATTATGAATATTTGGTATGGCAATATCTAGTGAAAATGTTGTTCATAAGATTTTATGAATCAGTGTCATAGCTGGATGATTTAAGTTATGTCTGTGGCATTGCCCTAGTTTCAATGCAGTTGTGTTCTGTTCAATACAATTGAGGTTGAGTTCACCAGAATCTTTTGAAGTCTGTGTTTGTAGTATAGGGACTTGTCAGCTGTCTATAAATGAGAGATGGTGAACTTCTGGTGTATAATTCTAGCCACTAGGTCATGTCTTGTCAGGTATTCAATAAATGGAATTTTTTACAGCCTGCATTGATATGTTATACAATTTCTACTGTTTCCCTGAATAATCTACATTGATCTCTAAATCTGAGCTCCTTACGAATAACTCTTTCTTTTTATCATAACTTTTTCAGGTAATCTAACAATTCTTCTATTGTTTCTTCTCAATTTGTTTTCCAGGTCAGTTGCTTTTATAATAAGGGGCTTCCTATTCTCTTCTTTTTTTAAATTAAGCTTTATTTGTTATCTTTAGAAGTGATCAGCTTCCCCTTGTCCAGTTTTAATTTTTAATGAATTCTTTTCTTTGGTGAGTTTTTGAATTTTTTTCCCAATCAGTTGGTCTTTCATACTTTTTTTGCATTACTTTTATTTTTTTCCTCTACCTCTGTCATTTGGCCTTAAAAGTCTTTTTTAAGATCTTCCAAGATTCTTTTTGGACTTGTGTCCATTTGATGCTTTTCTTTGAAGTTTTGGAGGTGGGTACTTTAATTTCAATATCTTCAGAATTTAAACCCTGATCTTTATTTCCATAGAAATTATGTAAAGCCAACTTGTTTCTTTTTTGGTTACTCATTTTTAAATTTATTTTTAGAAGCCTATTTCTTAATTGTAAATTTTGTGCTAGTGTCAAGGTCCTCTCCCTGAATGTGAGGGTTAATGTCTCCGGGTTTAGTTTGTTGTTATTTCCTAAGCTCTCCAAGGGAAAAGAACCTATATGTTCTAAAATATCTATAGCACCTCCCTTTGTGTGGTGGAAAAGAACTGGAAATTGAAGGAATGCCCATCAGTTGAGAAATGGATAAATAAAATGTGGCATATGTTTGTGATGGAATTCTACTGAACTGTAAGAAATAACAAACAGGTTAATTTTGGAAAATCATGGAAAGATCTACATGAAATAATGAAGAATAAAACAAGCAGGACCCAAGGAACAGAAATATTGTTTGAAGAATGACTTGTGTATTTCCAGCTTCAGAGAAGAAACTAAAATAGAAATTAGTACAGTAGTTTTAGATAACCATATTATTTTTTTGTCAAATGATACTTTCTCTAATGGGAGGAAGGGATAGAGGAAAGTAGTTAATTGGGTATTTTAATGTAACAAACAAACGAATGAATGAATACATTTTTAAAAAAACACTTTAAAAAAAAGAATAAGTCTCCTGTAATTTCCAGTGGTTATGAACTGGTCCTACACTGTGGTCATAACAAACTTTTCCATTTCTACAAATAAATCTGCATAACTCAGTCCTTTATTTCATACTTCTTTGTCATCTAGGGAATGAGGGAGTTAGGCTGAATGTTCTCAGAAGTCCCTTCCACTTGAGATATTATGATCCTAAGATCCTTTACTATATTATGGACTGAGTTCATATAAAATTGTTGATGTTGTTGTGATTTGGAAGTTTGGGAACTTCCAAACCAGTCAAAAGTAGGAAGAAGTTTTACTAAAAGGAATTGGTCAGGATGTCTGTTCCTCAGATATTTATAAGCAATAGTGGATACTCTGCATCCCCCCACTGGAATCAGCAGTGGGAAGAGGAGGATATATTCAGCTTCCTTTAGGGTCTCTTTGACCTAATCATTGGTTGGCTGAATTATCAGTGAAATTATAATAACTAATCAAAATGAAGACTAGAATGCATGATTCTGATTGACAATTTGACCAGCTGGTGACAGTGCTATACCCCATGACTAATTCTGGGTCCCATTAATGGGAAGATTACCTTGAACATAGTAGCCATTTAATCAGTGTTCACTAAATTAGGCAAAAGCACCTACTATATACTGTTCTTGTCCATGTGTTATTATTGTTATTATTAAGTGTTATTATTGTGATTGTAGGTCAGCTAGATGGTACAATGGATAGAGCCCTGAACTTGGAATTTTCAAAATTTTAAATCATCACTTAACTAGCTATGTGACCATGGGTGAGTCACTTAACTCTGTTTGCCTCAGTTTCCCCATCTGTAAAATGATCTGGAGAAGGAAATGGCAAAGCACTCCAGTATCTTTGCCAGGAAAACCTGAAATGAGGTCACAGAGAGTTGGGCACAACTGAAAACAACTGAACAACAACAAAAGTGGTAACTATAATTATATCAACTCCATGGCTGATTCAGTTGAATCAGGTGGCAGCATGTTTCCAATTCTAAAAACTGGCATTATAAAAAACATCTCTAAGCACATGTATGACAAGAGAAGCATATAGATCAGTCATTTAGGGTGAAGAATGACATAGGACCATGTTGGCATAGTACTATGTTGGCATTCTCAACATATATTTTAGAAAAAACACAACAGAGAATAACTATTAGTATAATAGGTAATCCTTTAATATTATAATAATAGTATGATAATAATAATAATGGATTTATGGAAAGATATGGGCATGATAAAAAAGAAGTTATTACCTGTATTACTGTATTATAAAAACGGTAGGATGGAATTCCTGCAAAATACAGGGTCAAGCCTCACCATCCTGCCATTTTTATAATACAATTAGTGAAAGGGATGTTCCAACAAAGCATTATTCTCAAACTATGTCAGTAAAATTGAATATATATTTATCAAGCATCTCCTATATGCCTTGTGCTCAGGATACAAAGACAAAAATGAAAGTAACCCTGCCTTGGAGAATTTTACTTTCTATAAATACAACTTCAATTCTAAGAGTGGAGGAAGATACAACTTAGACCTATTGCCCAACTTCTGGGTCTCCAGTGAAAAGAACCAGGGTGGCATCCTCATGAGAAGAATTCTTCTGTACTTTAGGCTTTATACTTTCTAGGAGGAAAGATTATTAATATCAGAAAATGTAGAATAACAACAAGTGTTCTGAATGAGAGAATACCCTGTTTAATGGGTGTCATTAAGGATAAAGCCCTCTCTCAACCACCAATGTTGATTTCTAGGCCTTTGGAGAAATGCACAGGTGTGCAGAAACTGGGGAGGGGTCCTATTTATGGCATCAAATAAGCTTGCTGAGCTCCTGGGGCCGGCTTGCTAGAGCAGGAGGGAAGCAGTTTTTAATTGGTAATATGACCAGCCCTAGAATGGCGTGGAGACTGGGAAAAAAAGAGGGTAATTGAATAAGGATCTGCATTTGCTGTTGTTTTGAACTACAAGCGACTCTCAAGAGTGCCTTCCGAGGGTATTTTCTATCTCCAGGCTGGCTATTATTCAGTAGCATCACGATAAAAGACAGGTCCCTGGTTTGGAGGGTGCTGATGTTGCCTGAGTGACATGTATTTCAACCACTGCCCTCTCTGGCCTCTTCTCCTTTTTCTGTGAGCCTGCTAATGGAATGATGGAGAAGCAGTCAAACTGATTGATTGACTGATGATTTTAGCCGCTTTCCTGGGTGCCTGTGACATCTTTCTTCTCTTCTCTGTCATCCAGACTTTCTCTGTTTTCAGGTGGAGATTTATTTACAGGAATTTGTATGGAGGATAGCAAAGTGACCACATTTAACTACTCATAGAATCATCCCTTTAAGAGCTAGAAGGTACCACAAGGATCATTTCATAAGAATTCTGATTAAAAAAAACCCCAAAGCCCCCAAATCACGTAGAGTCCTCAGGCTCCAAATCCAGCGAGTGCACTTTCCAGTGTATCATGCTGTCCTTCCTGTTGCTATTTCAGTACTAATTACTTTATTACTTTGTATTTATTTATTGGAATACTTGTTTCCCTTAGCTAATTAATTGTCCCCTCCTTGTGGGCAGGCACTCTTTGATTTTTGTGTCTGCACATCTAAAGCCTGGCAGATAATCACCAGTGAATAAATATACTTGTTTGATGAATTAATAAATGAATGAATGACAAGCAGCAAAGTATAAGGGATAGAGTATTGTCCCAGGAGTAAAAAAAGATCTCAGTTCAAATCCTGCCTCTGACACATGCTAGCTGGGTGGCAAGTCACTTAGCTTCTCAGTGCCCAAGGCAAGCGAGACTGTAAATTACAGCTGAATTATTGATCTGCACTAAGAGAGGTGGCTTCTTTCTCTATGCCGGGGTTCTCTTCATTGATGAAATCACAGCACTAGACCAAAACAAAAAGCTATAGCAGGAGAATTCATCAGGCAGCATCCTCCATTAACCACCAAAGAACAAGGTCACTTACAACACATGCTCTTTCATTGCCTAGATACCCAGATACAAGCAGAAAGACGCTTCTGCCTGGGAGTATCAGCCACCTTAGCGAAATAATTACTAGGGTTTTTTTTCCTTCCACTGTTGAAGGAAGCACTTAAAAAATAATATATGAAAGAAATGCTTCTGTTGAGCAACAAGGAAACGCCTTGCTTGAAATAAGGTTTGACTCTCACCAATGTTAACTTTCCTTTTAGAAATAAAGTAGTCAAAAAATAATAATAAAATTTCTCCAAGGGAATAGAAACTGTAATCGAATTTAAATTTGAAGGGCAGCTAGGTGGCTCCATAGATTGAGAGCCAGACCTGGAGATGGGAGGTCTGAGGTTCAAATTTGGCCTCAGACAAGTCCTAGCTGTGTGACCCTGGGCAAGTCACTTATCCCCCATTGCCTAGTCCTTAGTGCTGCTCTCTTCTGCCTTGGGAATGATGCTTAGTTTCCATTTTAAGACAAAAAGTAAGAGGTTTGGGTTTTTTAATTGAAATTTGAATGTAGTAGGTCCTCTGCCTCTGGAGCTAGCCCTCTTTCTGCTGTACCATTTGGGGCAGCTAAGTGGTACAGTGGATAGAGCGTCAGGCTCGTCTTCCTGTGTTCAAATCTGGCCTTAGACACTTACTAGCTTCGGTCATAGCAATGGCTTTGTGAGTCAGAAGACAAGGGTTTGTTTTTTGGTTTCCCAGAAACTTGGAACTGGAAGACCTCTCAGAGGTCATCTAGTCCAACCCATATGACACCACAAATGCCTTTAACAACATCTCTAACAAATAATTACCCCGGCCAATTGCAAATTTTCCTTTTCCCTTACACATGTCCCAAAACTGAGAGAGAAACTTGGATTTCGTGGTGGTAGAGCAAGGCTTCCTTCTGAGGGACCTTGTTCACCTTCATCTTTGGATGTTCTTTCCCATCAAAATCCCAAGTACCACCAGTCAGGGGGTCACTGTCAAAGCATAGGGCTAGAGATTGTATAGCTTACCTCCATGCACCTAAGGGAACTTGGGGGAGCCAAGCCTAAAGGCGACTAGTTTCAGTGTCGGGGGTTTTTTGGGTGGGGTGGTCCAGTAAAGGGACATAACTTCTTTTACATATCATCCATCTGGAATTCCAAAAGGCTTATTATTCACGCAAGGATGCCTTATAGCTGGAAAGGCCTGAAGGAGTGCATGACCCCTACTTTGTGGGTCTAGAATAAAAGAATACTACAGCTACCAAAAGATAACTAAACCAACTATCTTGCTCTATAGTGAGGAAACTGATATCCAAAGCATTTAAATGATGTCTCCAAGGTAATAGAAGTTGTAATAGAATTGAAATTTGAGGAGCAGCTGGATTAAGCTGTGGATTGAGAACCAGGCTTAGAGATGGACAGCCCTGGGTTCAAATCTGACCACAGACACTTCCTAGTAGCTGTGTGACCCTGGGCAAGTCACATAACCCTATCTGCCTAACTCTTACCACTCTTCTGCTTTGGAATCAATCCTTAGTATCTATTTTAAGACAGAAGTAAAAGGGAGGAAAAAAATAGACCCCCCCAAAGTTGTTATGACTTGTCACAGGCCCCCAAATAGTATGAAATAGAGCAAGTATTTGAGCCCAAGACTTCTGAATTTAAATCTAAAGCCCACTCCTCTACACACTTCCTCCTCTAAAGAAGTAAGAATAAATGAGATTGAATCAAGGCAATTAAAAAAATCTTCCTCTCTCTTGAAAGATGTAACTACATCTATTCACCAAGGGTAAATAACATTTTCTGGGATGCTTTGAACACATTCCTGGAAGAAGGCAGAGGGATGAATTACACGTCCTCTCAAGGATCCCTCTGGCCCTATGATTTCTATGTTTACTTGAAGAAGTTAATTACCTGCAGATCACTGGGGAGTAACACTCAATAAAGTTCTGGGGCATTCACCTAGATAGCACCATTCCAACTTGGATTGGTTGGGGGAAGCAAGCTGTTCTATCACACGTTCCAGTTTTAGGGGGAAGAGAGGGGAACCAGAGGGACCTCTGCCCTCATCAAGGGTTTCCCTGCCTTGAAAAGTCGGGTCAATTTGGATTTAACTAAAAAAGAGGACTCCCAGGAGGACTCAGAAGTGGTGTTTTTGGTGACAATGAGCACCAACAGGTCATCTGACTCTAGCTGAAGGATCCAGGGTGATCCATATGGAGTCGAGAAGCCTGTGGTTCAAATCCTAGCTCTGCTCCTTACTCCCTGGGTGATTTGGAGGGTCGCTTCATTTTTCCGTGCCTCTTATAAAATGAGGGAGTTAAACTGGATGACCTGTGAGGTCAACTTTAACTCCATAATCATGTATTTGTTCACTGATTTTCATCATGTGTTTTGTGTTTTGATGTGTATCTGTCCCATCTCTTGCATTAGATTATTTTTAAATTCAAAAATATTTTGGACAATTTTATTATTCAAAATTTTTAATTGATTTTTTGAATATTTTCTTTTTTTATTTGAGTACAATAACCCCTACTATGTTCTTCTCTGTACTTGGAGCTAGGGAAATAAAGTCAAAATGGCACCGTCTTTGCCTTCCCATTCTACTGAGAAGATACGATATATTTGCACAGTAGGATGCAGTGAAACAGAACACAAGCTCTGGATCTAAGTACAAATCCAACCTCTGGCAATACTTTCTGTGTGACCCTAGAAAAATCACTTAACTGTTCTGTGCCTCCGTTTCCTTAGTTGTAAAATAAGGGAGTTGACTACAAGTCTATAAGATCCCTTCCTGATCCAGAGCTATGATATTATGTTGGAAAAGTAAACTAGATTTGATGATTACATAGATTTTGCATGCAAAATAGGAAGAGCTCTGCCCTTGAAGAGATGGACTTAAGGTGATAGAAGATGTTGCTGCTCACTCTAGCCAGAATTGTGTACAGTCCTGATCTTAAGACTCCTATTGACTTTGATCTGATCCTTAGGATGAGAGGCTGACTTAAGGAAGAATTCTTGACCCAGGGAGTCCATGGCTGTTATTGTTGAGTCATTTTTTAGTTATGTCCTACTCTTCATGACCACATTTGGATTTTTCTTGACAAAGATAATGGGATGGTTTGCTATTTCCTTCTCCAGCTCACTTCATAGATGAGGAAACTGAGGCAAACAGGTTTAAGTGACTTGCCCAGGGGCACACAACTAGGAAGTGTCTGAGGCCAGATTTGAAATCAGAAGAGGAGTCTTCCTGACTCTAGGGCTGGCTCCCTATCCACTATGCCACTTAGTTGCTCCATATGATATAACAGAAAAAGGACTAGCTCCAGAGGCAGAGGACTTGGGTTCAAATTTCAATTCTTTTTTTTTTAAACTCTTACCTTCTATTTTATAAGTATCAGTTCCAAGGCAGAAAAAGGCTGGACAATTGCAATTAAGTGATTTGCCTGGGGTCACACCCGCTAGAAAGTAGAATCTAAGGCTGGATTTGAACCCAGTACCTAAAGCTTTATCCCCTGTGCTACCCAGCTGTCCCTTCTCCTATTCTTCTATGAACAGTTAGTTATAAAGCTGATGGTTTCTTGCTCCAAAATCTTGTTGAGCCAAACCTTTTTGGAGGTGTCAGTCACCTCCTTTCATTCATAAAGGACTCTGAGGAAGAGCCCCCATCGGTGGTCTCAGCCCAGGCTGGCCAACTGCCTCTCTTTGCATATCTCTGCACATTATAACAACTATGAAACATGCCTTGTGTCCCAAGACACAGAATCAGCTTAATGACGGGAACTTGACCATAGGAAGTAAAGCCTAGTACTCTTGTCTTTGAATAAGAATGGGAAGAACATCTTTAAGGACAAACTTCTAAATTAAATCCCAGTTCTCTGAACCTGGGCTCTCACTCCTCTCTTTCTTAGTATCTTTCTTCCATGTTGACCATAATTCTCTTGCCAGTAAACATTATTCTCTTCTCTCTTTGGCTTTCCTCTTGGCTGCTCCCTTTCCTCCCCCTTTAGCTTTTACTCTTCTCCTCTCCCACTCCCCAAATCGAACATGTACAGATTTTACGGTTCACTGGAGAATAAGTGGCTGTCATTTCACAGACGGGCCAGGATGTAATTAGCCACAATGCATTGGAGTAATGGAACAGATGTCTCTTTGTAAACTGAGTTTGCTGCTGCACACTCTGTGTGTGTGACCTGCAGTCCGACTGCTTCAGGCTATTCCATTCTGCTCTTTTCCCTTATCACCCTTCCCCCTGCCCTCCCCTCCCTCCTTCCTTTCTCTTCCTCTCTTCTCCCCCCACTCCTTCTCTCTTTCTCTCCTTTCCTCCCTCTTTCGGTCCCTCTCTTCTCCTGTTCCCAGGGGATTAGCCAACAAAGGAGTGAGTATGTGCCGGCTGCCTAGTTCTGGTTTTTCTCCCTGCTTCCCTGGCTCATTTCTCCTCCTGTAAGGCCACTGGTTCTGTGCTGAAGTGTGAGTGAGCTGAACCTGTATTTATCGATGGAGTCATTCAAAACAGAAGAAGGTGATACCCCTCTTATGAGATAATTGGCAGTTTCAAGTTGCACTTATTACTGGCTTGATAATACACAAGCAAAATCATAAATTACTGTTATGTTGTCTGGACTGTTGTTGTTTTTCCTAACTAGAAATTAAATAGCTGTGTCTCCTGCCTTTCCAAGGTTATTATTTAGATCTTAAAAGGAAGAAAACTCGACTGTTTGCAATAGGCTGATACACAAAAGCTATAAAAATCAAGGGTCAAGCACTTGCACCTTTTATTATATCACAGACCAAATCATTTCTTTACACCGGGTGACCTAACAAGGTAGAGCTGTACTTCCCAGGTTTGTACTTTGGTTGTTATTGTTGTTTTTGTTAATATCATTCAGATCTATAATGTCACTGCTTTGAGGAATTCCTGGTGTGGAAGCTACCCTCCACCAATAAAGACCGGCAGAACTTCTGTAACTTAAAGTCTGGGAACTGGGAGCTAAAATCACTTGTGCAAGATCACACTGTATGTGCCAGAGGTTGGATTTAAATGCAAGTCTTCCTGACTGGTTCAGGAAGTCCTTAGTCCACTATGCTGTGCTTTCTCTCTCATTAATCATTATCTTGAATTAATGAATTCGATACATCTTTAGGATTAAAGAGTCCAGAGTTGGGTAAGCAGACATTGAGCCTCACAGACCTAAATGTATAGGTACGTTAGACCAAAGGACAGAGAAAGTTAGGGCTAGTAGTAGAGAATAAAGGTAATTTAGAATAGGATGTTAGATGGCACAGCGAGGAGGAGGGCTGGACTTGGAATCAGAAAGACCCATGCTCATATTCTAAGAATTAAATGAGATAAGCTAGGTGCAGGGCTTTTATTAAAGTTAAATAGTGTAAGGATGGGATTTGTGCAAGGGGGATGGGACAAAAGGATAAAGCACTATATAAATGCAAATGATGAAGATGATGATGATGATGGTGGTGATGGCAATGAACGGTTCCCATCCTGATAGCTTCTGCTCCTCCTCCAGCGATGAGGAATAAAGGCACAGAAGTATTTGTCTTCTCTCTGCTGCCTCCCTCACATTTTACAGAAAGTGACCTGAATGAAAATACATACAGATGTGACACCCGGTGATGACGAGTCTTTGTTCCTTAGGACACTCTATTCAGTTTGATTGATTTTTCACCCCCCTTCCTCAGTGTACACTCCCAAATCAGGCTTTCCATGCACTCGGGAATCTGGGATCACATACTCAGGTCCAAGGTTAGGTTTCTGGACATGCATCTATTTCCTTTGTCAAATGAAAGACAATCTCCAGGTTTCCTCCTAAGCCATGAAATGCTGCCTAGGTCTTCCAGGCAGTGAGAGAGCTTTCCCTTATTCAGGTAACATTGTTGGAACACTTGTTAATCACTGGCACTGTATGGCCCAAACTTGAAACTGGAAGGAACTGTCAACTGATAGCCAAATAGAGAGCCTTTTTGTTTGTGATTCTACTTTTTCTAATCTGGATCTTCAGGGCCAATGGGATACGTGTGATCCCAGTTATTGTCTGGGAGTCTCCTATTATTGAATTGTTTATTCAGTTAATTTTTTTTATTCCCTTCCTACATGTCCCTTCTCTTCCATACCCTTTCTCTTCTTTCCCCTCCTCTTTCCATCTTTTGTTTTCCTTTCATTTTCTCTCTTCCTTTTCTTCTCTTGCTTTCTCTTTGTTTTCCTTTTTTTCTTCTCCCCATCTTACTTTATCCCTTTCCTTCCCTCTGTTGTTTCCTCTTTTCTCCTTCATTTGGTTCTGTTTCTCTCTCCTTCCTTCCATCCTTCATTTCTCTTGCTTTCTTCCCAATTTAAATGTTCACTATTTGATCTGTACAAAAACCAAGGAATTTCCACTATGTTTTTGGAAATCATTAAAAGGTTCTAGAATAGATCAAAAACATTTTTTGGCTGTATTTTTGTACTACATAATATTATGTGAAAATGACAGAGCTATGGGATAAGAAATTGATCCTTAAGTGAGTGTAGCATATGGTAATCTGATAGCTCCTTGGCATGACCTCACTGGTACTCATAATGCCTGTGAAAGTTGAAACCTTCCCTGTTCTCTAGGGGATTAGAGCTAGTGATGGTGTTCATGGGCTAAACTGGAGAGGGAAAAGCTTGTAACTGTGCTGCCATTTCATTAATAAGTCTAGAAGCTCACAACTAGAGGACCTGGAATATTTGGGAATTCACTCAGCATCCCCATTGTTTTCTTTTTATAACTAAGAGTAATTCTCTGCTAACTCATTACGAGTCATGTGGGCAAAATGCATTTGAACAATATTTGTCAGATGTAGACATCTCTAGGTATCTAAGGAGTCTGGCCTCTTCATTGCCAATAAGATGAATGACAATTACACAACTGGCAATAGGAATCAGTCACTCAACAAGGATATTAACTACTTACTAACATCAGGCACTGTGATAAGAGCTGCAGTTACAAAGATAAGAGTCAGACATTCTCTATCTTCAAAGGACTTTGGTGAGAAGTTGTGTAGAAAGATATAAAATGTAGGGTAGCTAGGTGGTTCCGTGGATAGAGAATCAAGCCTGGAGATGGGAAAGTCCTAGGTTCAAATCCAGCCTCAGATACTTCCTAGGTATGTGACCCTGGGAAAGTCACTTAATCCCCATTGCCTAGCCCTTATGGTTCTTCTGCTTTAGAATTGATACTTAGTATTATTTCTAAGGGTTTTTTAAGAAAAGAAAGAGAGAGAAAGACAGAGAAAGAGAGAGAAAAAGAGAGAGGAGAGAGAGAGAGAGAGAAGGAGAGAGGGAGAGAGAGAGCGAGAAAGAAAGAATGAAGGAACAAAGGAAAGACAGAAGGAAAGAAGGAAGGAAAGAAGATATAATATGTTTACAAATTAATATAATACATAACAAAATATATGTATAAGGAAGTTACTATTGACTGAGGGAAATTAGAAAAGGCATCCTGAAGGAAGTAACACTCATGTTCATCCTAGAAAGGACCTAGGGATTCCATCAGGCAGCGATGAGAAGAGTCTTCCAAGTTTGGGGGACTGCTGATGTGGGGGAAGGAATATCATATGTGGGTAATAGCAATTAAGTATGTTTAACTATAGCCAGA
This sequence comes from Gracilinanus agilis, assembly GCF_016433145.1. Classification (NCBI taxonomy): domain Eukaryota; kingdom Metazoa; phylum Chordata; class Mammalia; order Didelphimorphia; family Didelphidae; genus Gracilinanus; species Gracilinanus agilis. The sequence goes on from NC_058135.1 coordinate 133,973,993, forward strand.
ATACATGAGAAGGAGTAATGAATAATCAATTTGGAAGGATGGGCTGGTTGCAGATGACAGAGAGCTTTTAAATATTTATATTGTTTTCTAGAGGCAACCCAACAAGTTGCTACTGATATTCTGCAAACCGGGTAGTGGCATGATAAGCTATCTCTTTTAGGAATACCAAATTGGCAGCTCTATGGAAGATGGATTGGAGAGGAAAAAGACTGGATGTAAGATCAATCAGTGGTCTAGGCAAGAGAGAATGAGTACCAAAACTAGAGTAGCTGTGAGATGGATGGAGACAAGAGATGTCAAGAGAGTAGAATCAAGAAGACTTGTCAATTGATTGGATATTTGGGGAGTGAAAAGTGAAGAGTAGAAGATGACTCCTAGGTTACAAATCTCTGGGGGACTGGAAAAATGATGAGCCTTTTGAGACTAGTGACAGTTTGTTTTTGTCTTCGTATCACCAGCACCTAACAGTGCTTGGCACAGTGTTTAGTAAATGATTGTAGAATTGTTGCTGAATGCAGTATGATAGCCAAAAAGAGACACAAAAGTCTCTCAACTGTCTCCTCATGGTAAAGTAGTATTCCATGCCTCTACTTTTTTGGTATCTCTCATTTTATGATTAGGGAACTAATACTAAATGAGATCCCATATCTTGCCCAAGATCAAGTAACTAGAAAGCATCTAAAGTGGGATTTGAACCTGGGCTTTCCTGATCATAGATTCTATACTCTTTTCATGTGCTGAGCTGCTTCAGAAGCATTCACAACTGAATTATTTGTTGTTGTTCAGTTACAAATGATGGAACTGTGACTTGGAGTTAAACTAATTTGCCCATGGCCACGCAGTACTGAGTGTTCAAGTAGGGATTCAAACCCAGGTCTCCCTGACTCTTAGCATTTCACCCAAGATACTACGCTGCCTCTCCATGGACAGTTTCCAAACCTTCACCATCCTGGTAGCCTTCCTCAGAATCTCTCCCCTTTGCCAGTTTCTGTCTTTAAAAATGTGATGCCTGGTACAGAACAGAATATGCCAGATATGGTTTAACCAGTTTAGAGTACAATGAGACTATTCTATCCTTTCTTTAGTATCCCACACTTATAGAATGGAGCTCAGAATGACTTTTTCTTTTGGTAGACCCATCACAATCATGATTGTGACTGAGCTATTAGTCAACTGAAAATTTCTAAGCCAGCGGTTCTAAACCTGGGTTTTTTGTTTGTTTGGGGTTTCTTTAAAATTACTATTTCAATAAAATTGTTTTCTGTCATAATCCTATAGATCTTAATTTATGCATTTTCTAAAGAATATTATTCTAAGATGGAGTTAATTCATTCACCTCACTGCCAGAGGAGACCATGACATAATAAAGAACATAAAAAAATAACTTCTACTCAAAGTTTTTCATTTGTACATGAGCAGGCCACCTCCATCTTGCATTTTATAGTTTTTTAGAAATTTACTGCAGGACTTTCCTTTTATCCCTGCCTATTAAATTTTCTTTGATTGGTTTTAACTTATCATTCTAACCTTGGAGGTCTTTTAAAACTTCTGATTTTATCATCCATCCTTCCTGTACATCCTTCCCAATATTATGCCCTCTTCAGATCTGATGAACATGCCTTCTGCTTCTTAATCTAGATTCTTTAAAAAAAATGTTGGGGCAGCTAGGTGGCTCAGTGCTTTGAGAAGCAAGCCTAGAGATGATGGGAGGGGGAGTCCCAGGTTCAAATCTAGCCTCAAGTACTTCCCAAGTATATGACCCTGGCCAAGCCACTTAAACCCTCATTGCCCAGTCCTTACCACTCTTCTGCCTTGAAAACAATGCACAGTATTAATTCTAAGATTGCAGGTAATAGTTTAAAAATCATGTTAGACAAAATAGGACCAAATCCAAATTAAAGGTCTTTGGTATGCCTCTAGAGACCTCCATCTTGATTGATATTGAGCCATTAACCAAAACTCCTTGGGCATGATTGTTTATCCAATTACAAATCTACTACTTGTACTATTATGTAGACCACATTTTTACATCTAAGATTAAAAGATCTCACGAAAAACTTTATTAAACCTTTTGCTGTATATCAAGATGCAAATGTTTACTGCATCTCTCTTACCTTCCAGTGCAATAATACTATTTTTTAAAATAAAAGGTTAGTTTGTCATATTTGGTTCTTAGCAAACCAGTGCTGACTCCTACTGTTTGCTGATTTTTTTCCAAGTACCCTTAAACTTTCCATGAAATTCAATTTCAAACAACAGTTATTGGCTTGACAATTGACTCTAAAATTTTGCCAGGGAATAAGAGTTCCACCAACCTGTAGATTTTAGAATTAATTGTCTTGCCCTCTTTGAAAACCAGAGCAAAACTGGCCCATCTTCAGACTTCTGGTACCTTTCTAATTCTCCATTAGACATTAAAGATTACTGACAGTGATTCTACAATTTCATTCACCCTAGGATATAATTTGTATATGCTTAGAGAGATGCTTTGGCCAAATAATTTTATATTTCCTGATCTCAGCTTTCTTATCCATCGAATAAAGGAGTTGGCTAGACTAGACCATAGGTGTACAACGTATGATCCACAACACTTCTGAATGAAGTCCACACCAGATTAAAATATTATTTAGAAATATTGAACAAAACAAATAAAACTCAATAAAACAGAGGTGTCATATTTTAAAACTAAGTCCATTTGGGGCCCACAGGGATCCTTATGTACAGTTTGTATTTGAATTTGACAACTCTTGGACTAGATGAAATTTTTTAACTGACTGATTAATTTAAACTAGCAATCCCTACTAGCAAGAGCTAGCTCTAACACCTTTGCACGAGCTGATTATTAAATTTTCAGTGTGAGTATTTACCTCTCAGAACTCTGATCTGACCACAAATCTGGCCTTGACTTATTATTTCGTGGATGGTCTGAATTTTAAAAGGTGATGGAGAAAATGTTAATAATGCAGATTAAAATGAAAAGTTTGTCTCTGTACCACTTTTTTTCCTGGAGATCTAGTTGTTAAATATTTACTAGCATACTCCTGTATTGCTCTAGTATTGCCTAAGCGCTTAAGGTAGGTGGTAGAAGGCTCTTGGAATGAAGGCTTCACCACACTGGAGACCTGGTGATTGGAGTATAATAAAAATAAAAATAAAAAAAAAATAATAATAATAATAACTGCATTGATATAGGACTGCCAGGTTTACAAGGTTTCCTTATGTTTATTAATCTCATTTGAGCCTCACAACATCCCTGCTTCCAAATGCAAGTGACAATCCTATGAACTTATTTAAAGGGGTTGAGCTATATGTGGACTAGAAGATAGCGTGCTAGGAGAAGAGTCCAAAAGAACAGAGTTTGAATCTTGCTTCCAGAACTCACCAACTTATAAATGATCAAGTCATTTAATCTCTCTGACTCAGTTTCATCATCACAAAAAGTCATTATTATGATTGTTCTACCAACACTGTTTCATCAGAATTGGCCATTTCCAAATGACCATCTTCATTTAAAGTAAGTAAAGTAAGTAAAGTAAGCAGTAACCTAGCTGACCTTTATATAATGTTTATCTCATTCAAGAGATGTTTTGTATGGTGTGGTCTTAGGTGGGCCTGGGTTAAAATCCTACTACCAATGAATGCTGGTTATTTAATCAATATCTTTCTCCTCAGAATAATAAAATCTTTGCTGTTTACCCCATTGGGTTGATGTGAAGGTGAAACAAATCAGGTAAAATTTTACAAACCTTACAGCAGGAATTCTTAACCTGGAGTCTTTGAACTTCTTTTTTTTTAGTAAGTTAATGACAGTAGTCCATTAAAATTAGTTTTCTTTGGGGCAGCTGGGTAGCTCAGTGGATTGAGAACCAGGCCTAGAGACAAGAGGTTCTGGGTTCAAATGTGACCTCAGACACTTCCCAGCTGTGTGACTCTGGGCAAGTCACTTGACCCCCATTGCCTACCCTTACCACTCTTCTGCCTTGGAGTCAATACACAGTATATTGACTCCAAGAGGGAAGGTAAGGATTTAAAAAAAAAAATTGGTTTTCTTTGTGATCCTATGTGTTTTATTTCTACACACCTTTGGAGACCCAATATGGCCCTCTAGGGCCATTTTTCTGGTTGCTAGGTAGCTTTAGCTAGCTAAGGGAACATCCACCTACCTATTTTCCAAGCACTGATTCCAACTCACTTTTCAAAAGGCCAGGCAGGGGCCCCCGGCTTTGCCAGGAGGCCATGCCCAAGCTGGTTGGTACAGATAGATCATGCCAGTCTTTTGCTCTTTTTAAACTGAAGCTTTTCTGCTTAGACTAGATTTTACCATTCCATTGCCCTTAACCCCTGTTGGAACTCCTGCGTCACTTCATTTTTCTGGGTACCCGCACCTTCCTTGTACGATTTCAGGGACCCAGCAGACCTGGCTTTTATTTTCCAGACTAGGAGACTTTCCTTCCATTCCTTGTTACCAGAGAGGGTGGGGGTGGCTTGGGGTTTGTTCTTTGTTTTTAAATGAAGTCCCAGAAAATAGAACAGGGCCTGGCAAACAGGTGCTCACTGCAGGATGGGGCAATATGGTTTGACAAGTTGCTTATGTTTCCTCTGAAAAAGCAGACTGAGGGTTGCATTTATCAGAGCTGTGCTCTCACAAAAGAACAAGGATTTCTGTTTTATCCTAAATGAAGGCGTTCTTGGGCAGCTTAAACCAGAAGTGGCTCGCCAGTCTCCTCACAGCAGGCAATTATGCCGCACTCAGGTTGCTGCTACAGCAGCGGGTTCTTGTACACACAGTCGCCTTGGTGAACATGCAGAGTATTCTAAATGTAAGAGGAGGAGGCTTTTTCCCAAGGTGATTGGTCACGATTTCTACCTGATTTTTAGAAGCAAAAGAGACCTTAAGGACCACTGAGTCGGGCTTCCTCATCTTACTTAAGGAGGTCCAAAAAAGGTCCAAAAAAGGTCCAGGGACTTGGTGAAAGTCACAAAGACACACCCGGATTCCAAGCTGGCTTCTTTGTCTCCCAATCCAGTGTTCTCAGCATCCTTCCCCGAGTCACCTGGTCCTCTGTCCCCAAATCCAAGAGCTTTACTCGCAGAATCTGTACCACCAGAGTGATTTCCCCCCCATATTCCCCATGGGTAACAGTATGGTCCTTCCACACCCTCCTAGCAAGCAGGTGCTACTCCCACTCTCCTAGGCAACAAAGCATCCTTTCTGTGATAGGTACAGAGGACTGGACCCCCAGCCAGAGGGTGTATTGTGGAGAGAATATAACCTTTACAGGGATACTCCCAGTGGAGCAAGCAAGTGAGGAAATACAGCCCAGCCTTCGAGAGTCCTCAGGAAGCCTCTGTGTGGAGTGATGGAGAGGGCTGGGGCTCTAGCTCGTGACTGCCTAAGTGGAGGGCTGGGACTTGGGACTGCTGAAGTGGAGGGTGCCTTTTGCTGCCAGCAAATGCTGGTGGGCCTTAATCCAAATACCAAAGGAAAACATTTTGCTGTGTTGAAGTGGGAGGGAATATGGCTGCTGAGCTAAAGGGCATGGAACACGGAGGGAGAATGAGTACTGTGTACCAATAACCCAGGAGTGATCTGCCAGATGTAAAGTCACAATATAATGAGAATAACTAACATTTATCGAGCTCCTCACATACATGATCTCACTGGGGCCTCTAAACAATAAGAACTAGAGGTGCTATTATCTTTTATTTTATGGATGCAGAAAATGAGACTCCAAAGGATTGAGATACCTACTGGCTGTATGATCCTGGGCAGGTTACTCAGTCTCCCTCATACTTAGTTTCCTCATCTGTAAGATGGAAATCATATTTTCTTTTATTTTAAGCATCAAATGAGATAGGGAATGTAAACTACCTTGTCAACTCTAAAAGTCTCTAGAAACAGGAGCCGTTATTTTTGTTTCCCAATTAATGAGTTTGTGAGGAGGGATTTGAGTGCAGTTTCCCCTGACTCCCAAGCCTAGCACATCATCTACTGTGCCTTGCTGCTTCTCCATAGAAATAAAGATTAAGAGCTGGAAAGGACCTTAGAGATCATCTAGCCCAACTCTTTCATTTTACATATGGGGAAAATGAGGACAAAAGAGAGAAAATGATTCATCCAAGGTCTTCGTAGGTAATAAGTAGGGGAATCGGGATTTGAAAACACGCACTTGAAATCCAAAAAAATTAGTCAGCCAGCATTTATTAAGTGCTCTGGATGAGTCAGGTGGGCACTGGGCTGAGTGCTGGGACTATAAGAAAGGCAAACCCAGCTCAGATCAGGGTTCTTTCTACAACCCCAGGTGCATGTCCTGGAGAGGAGGGGCAGGTCCTCTGGAACTGATATTCCTGGGGCAAATCTTAGTGGAGAAAGATCTAAGCCTTCAGAGACACCCACAGTTACAAATGAGGATGGATAGGAAGCTGAGAAACCCTAATGATTTTATCAGGGCAATCCTTCTAGAACACCCAGCTCTCCTCTTCTCCCTTCACATCTGACTGGTTATCTATTGTTCCTCCTTCGCCATCGCTTGTCTGAAGGGCTTTGCAGCCTTTACAGGTATAAGAATGTGCCACATCCCCCTGGCCCCCCTTCCTTCTTGAAGTCATTGTCTATATTTAGGTCAGTGACGTGATGAGAGATGTTGATGTGATTTTTTTTTTTTAACCTAAAGTTGAAAATCGCCTCTCCGGATATGGACGAATGGAAAAATCTGTGATGGAGCTGCTGCTCCTGCTGCCCCCACCTCCCTCAGCCAGGCCTGGAGCTCTTCAGCTTTTGCCCAGTGCTACTGGGAAGTGTTTTCCCTCCCCTTCCCCCCCCTCCCCCAAGTCTGGCTTCACACACACATAGTAGTTTTTGAAACTCCAGGACATACCACAGTACTGGGCACATAGTAGGTCAAATGAATGTATGAGGGAGAGAATGAATGAACACACACACTTCATGCCCCCACCGCCCCACAAGCTGAACAATGAGGGAGGGGCTTTGCTTAGAAGTAAGAAAGGGAGGGAGGCTGCTTTCTTCTTTACCTGGAGCGATTACCCAGCACTCTGCTCTGTCAAGTAGAAAATGTGGCCCTGATAGATCCTGTCCACAAAGGAGCTCAGCCTTTTTAATATGCAAATGCTCAGTCAGAGAAAGTAAATAGACATCTCCTTCTTCTGGGAATTAGAAGACAATCACATCTACCCAACCCCCCTGCTTCCTTTCCTCTTCCCATTTTAAGTGAAAGAAATTTTGGGTTTTACCCCTCCCTCCCTCCCTCCTTCTCTCTCTCTCTCTCTCTCTCTCTCTCTCTCTCTCTCTCTC
>NC_058135.1:133984079-133993027 GCF_016433145.1 Gracilinanus agilis
TCTCTCTCTCTCTCTCTCTCTCTGTTTCTCTATCTCTGTCTCTGTCTCTTCCTTCTCTTCCTCTCATTCTCTCTTTCTCTCTCCCTCTCCTCCCTTTCACTCCCCCACCCTCCTTCTTTCCCTTCCCCCCTCAAGGCCCTTCTCCACCCCAAGTTTCTTCAGTCTTAGCTTCATTAGTTTGATAAGCAGACACTAAAAGAGGAAGGGCGGGTTGTGGGGATTGCAGAGGGGGATCCGCCTAGGGGCTGCCCTGAGGTTTTAGCAGATGAACTGCTAATGATGTTGAATACCTACCTTTACAGACTCTCTGGTCCCTCAGGAAAATCGGGGGTCCTTCTTCTCCCTCATTCTGATTATCCTTCCTAAATGCTATATCTGTTAGTAGGGCAGGAATAGAGAGAAGGAAGGAGAAGGGTAGCCAGAGAGGAGGTATGAGGAAGAGGAAGAGGACCTAGATATGGGTCCTGCCTCCGTAGCTTTGTTTAGCAAAGTATCTGGCATTTAGATGCTCCTCAGAGTCAGGAGATTACATTCATAAAAGGAATTATTTAGTAATAGTAATAATCCTACTATTAGTAGTACCCATGGCAGCTAGAATTTGTATAGTACTTTTTACAATACAAATATTATTTAACATTTTACAAATGTTATCTAACCCTAGGAGGGAAGTGCTATCACTATCTCCATTTTATAGATGAGGAAACTGAGACCAAAAGTAAGTGACTTGCCCAGGGTCTCACAACTAAAACGTACCTGAAACTAAATTTGAACTCAGGTCTTTCTGAATCAGAGTCCAGTTTAATGTTACAGTCTTACTTAATGCTTACATACTAAATGGATTTTAATGAAATTAGGCCAGAGTAGCCCTCTACAGTTCTGTCAGTGCTTGCAAGCCTTGGACTCTGCACATAAAACAATAAGGCTTTCTATCATCTGCTATTTTCTTTTTTGCCAGTGCTTTCTCTCAGTTTCTGGTCTTAGAATTTGCAATCGACCAACAATTATTAATTAAGCAGCTAAAATGTTCCAGGCACTGGGCAAGGTCCTGTATAGGCATGAAAGTGAGACAGTCACAGCCCTCTGAAGCTACAGGGAATGTGGGATAGGAAGAGAACAATGGGACAACGGCTTGGCCTCTGAGGTAACGGGACTGAGTATTAGGGCAGCCAGTGGCAGAGGTACCATTGTTTGTTTCAGTCTGGATTGTTGTTTCCAGTTGGTTGGCAGGGAACCCAGTATGGGTTGTCAGGCATAGTCTAGGGCTGGCTGCCTACTGGATGGAGCTGAGTTTATACCAATTGATCAGAGTGGTTCTGCCCTGGATAGGAGTCCATTCAGGTGAAGGGGGAAAGAAAGGTCCAGAGAGCTAGCTAGAAAGAAGCAAAGCCAGTGACACGAATGTGTTCAGTTCTACGTGGTCCAGATTGTCAGGTTTGGAGTCAAGGGACCTGGGTTGGAATACTAGCTTTACTACTCTAGCTATCCACCTGACTTTGGGAAAAATCATTTACTCTTTTTATTTTATTTTATTTCTTTGAAACCCTTAACTTATGGCTTAGAATTGATACTAAACAGTGGTTCCAAGACAAGGGTTAGACAGTTAAGTTAGGTGACTTGCCCAGAGTCACACAGCTAGTAAGTGTCAGAGGCCAGATTTGAAGCCAGGTCCTTCCAACTCGAGGCCTGACTCTCTATACATCCTAGCTGTGCTTAAGTCATTTAATCTTTCTAGACTTCACTTTCCTTATGAGTAACATGGAAGGATTGGTCTATAGCAGTGAGTCCCAAAGTGGGTGCCACTGCCCCCTGGTGGGTGCTGCAGCAATCCAGGGAGCGGTGATGGCCACAGGTGCATTTATCTTTCCTATTAATTGCTATTAAAAATTTTTTTAAATTAATTTCCAGGGGACTAAGTAATATTTTTTCTGGAAAGGGGGTGGTAAGCCAAAAAAGTTTGGGAACCACTGGATAGGAACTCCAAAGACCCTTCCAACTATATATCTGTGATTCGGTAAGCATTTCTTAAAGGTCTTTTAGGAGCAAGGCACTGTGGTAGGCACTGGGAACCTACAAGAAACATTCCCTGGCCTTAAAGAATCTATATCCTATTGGGGAGACAACACTTAAATAAATCAACAAATTCAAAAATGTTTAAAGAGAGAGTGCGCTGATGACTAGGAGAATCCAGAACCGCTTCCTATAGGAGATAGTTCTAGAACTGAATCTCGAAGGAAAATAAGGATTCTAAGAGAAGGACATACATTCCAGACATGTAAAGTAACCTTGGGCCAGAAGTATGGCATTCAAGTTGTGGGGGATAGCATGGATACCATTGTGGTTGAACTGTAGAGTACAGGAAGAGATATAACATGAATCAGCCTGGAAAGATGGGCTGCAGCCAGATTGTGAAGAGCTTGAAGTGCCAATCTGATTATAATACAATAAATACTAATTAGAGGAGTATGTGTTTTATTCAATAGGCATAGGGAATCACTGAAGATTCTTGAGTAGGGGAGTGACGTAGAAGGGAATCATACCTCTCAAAAGTGAGAAGAAGCAGCCTCTTGTACTTTAGTAATGTTTTTGCTTTGGGTTTGTAAAGCTTTTAGAAGTTTGATATAAATGAATTGCCGTTATCCTTGTGGTGGTACATTGGCTCTAGTATTTCCTCGTGATCACCCCTGAAATGCTTATTGAGCACCCTGTGACAGAGCCTTCTGAGCTGGGGTTGGTCTGATCAGCCACAATTTGACACCCTCTACGTTGATCCTATCATAGTGATGTCATTTCAGTCCTCTCTGACTTTGTGGAATCATAACTAGCCATCCGTGTGCAAGAGCTGTTAGGTGTTGGGCAAGGGAAAGCCTTAGCCTCAGATCTCAAAAAACGGACAATCTAGGAACAGGATGTGTTGTGCTTAGTTGTTTTCGGTCATGTCTGACTCTTCCTAATCCTGCTTGGAGTTTTCTTGACAAAGATCCTAGAGTAGTTTGCCATTTTCCCTCTCTAGGTCATTTTACAGATGAAGAAACTGAGTTCAGAGGGGTTCAGTGACTTGCCCAGGGTCAGAAAACTAGTAAGTGGCTGAAGCCAGATTTGAACTCAGGAAGATGAGAATTCCTAACTCCAGGTCCGGCACTCTATTCTCTGCCCCTTGCTCTCTTGAGACAGAAGCTGGGCTCGTGCATGACCTCGGATACTTCATTCCCTGGGCTCAGGGTCCTCCTCTGTGGAGTGAAGGGTCTTTGGGCTCACTTCTGGCTTGAACCCTTGTTCCTAGGACTCCAAGTGTCACATTCTCTCCACTGCTCTCCCTGCATCACTTGGGCTCACCACAATTCTGTTTGCAACAGTAGATCAGAAAAAAAACCTATACTGTCTTCTGCCACATCATCAGCCTCTGGGTAACGACGAGCAGAAGAGAAGGCAGACATGGTCACCACTCCGAGTGAGTGGGTGCCCAATGCCACCATCTTCTTGTTGTCGAGTTGTCCTCAGTCATGGCCAAGTCTCCGTGACCTTACTTGGATGGGATTTGGCAGAGATACTAGAGTGGATTGCCATTTCTTTTTCATTTATTTTACAGAGGAAGAAATGGAGGCACATAGGGTTAAGTGACTTTCCCAGGGTCACACAGCTGGGAAGTGTCTGAGGCCAGATTTGAACCCAAGTCCAGGCGTAGCACTGTAACCACTGTACCACCTAGCTGCCCCTGCAACTAACTTAGTATGTACCATCTCCCGGAATTTGTATCAAGGAATTACGTCTCAGTCTCTCGTAGTAATTTATGGTAAATCTGAGTCAAACAGCTCACTTGGACCAGATAAATGAGCTTGTTGCTAAAATGACAGTGACAGAAGGTGGCACTTGCAGTCAAGATGACAGTGCAGTTTTCTATGGGTCCTTCAAGGACTCTCACCAGATGTTTCGCACAAAGAGAATGGAAGCAAAATGAGATTGCATTGGAGGTAGTGCAAGTTACGTTTTCCATCCCAAATTCGAAGGGTGACGGGCAAATGCTGAAGCACTGCCTCTAGCTATCACTGGTGCTTCTCTAGGTGGCTACATAATAGCTGGCTTCAAAATGCTAATTTGTGAATAAAATTAATACACAAATAGTACTAATATACTATCTCTTTCTGTGACACTTTACTGCCTTGTTGCTGTTCAGTCATTTACTCAATCTTCGTGCTCCCCATGGAGGGTTTTCTTGGCAAAGATACTGGAGTGGTTTGCCATTTCCTCCTCTTGCTCATTTTGCAGATGAGGAGACTGAGGCAAATGGATTAAGTGACTTGCCCAGGGTCACACAGCTAGTTTTCTGTGACCAGATTTGAATTCATGAACGTTAATCTTCCTTTTTTTCAAACCTGGTGCCCTATCCACTATGCCACCAAGCTACCTACTCTTATCCTGGTCAGACCTCAACACCACTTTGGTCAAAACTATTTTATATCTCTGTTTAAAACTTCAAATGATGTATCCTGGTAAGAAAAAAAAACCCAAAGCTCTTTCAGAAGGGCCATCTAGATGCAAAAGTAGAGATACTCAAAGCCTATTTGTGTGATGGTTGCTAAGGGACCGTTTAGTCAAAGAACTAATGTTGGATCTTGGATTGGGTTAATCAAATGGCTGAGGAACCTTGATCTGATTGGGGAAAAGACAGTCCCAAAGGTTCACACTGTTAATGTGGAGAAGCATAAGGTCCCTTCGTGCTTTAAAAAGTCTGTGATTCTAAGTCTATGATCCCAAGGGAGAAAGGAGGGAAGCTGTAGAGATATGAAAAAGGCAGTTTTTTTCCCTTACATTAGAAAATGGGATCATTGAATTTTAGAGCTAGAAGGACTATGGAAATCAAGTAATGTCTTCTCATCTATACAAAAAGGAAACTGAGTCCAGAGAGAAATTGTGATTTCCATATGCTCACCTCTAGTTAGTCACACAACCAGTCTTAGCATTCTGGTTTCCTGATCTATCATCCCATTAATGCAATTAGAGACTACAGCCCTAACTAATACAAAGGAAATAATTATGAGCTAAAAGGTTGCCGTGATGTGACATGTAGTGCTGCCGCTGAAAGTCCAAAACTGTATTTATCCAGGAAGAGATTTTGAATCAAAATATTAAAATGTGTGCTAAATGGAAGAAGCACCCTAATCTGGCCTGTTTGACCTGGGATTAGATTAAGCAGTGGTTGTTCTCAGTTGAGGCTGAGTGAGAAGGGTATCTGATTGTACCTTGTTGCTTATATTTAATTAAATGTTGCTTTGAAATTGTAGATCAGTAGATGATAGAATCTAAAGCTAAAATGAATTTAAATCTAGATTAGAGTAGTCCAACTTCAGGTCACAAGTACCTGCAGATCTCCTAAGTGGGATGCGAAAGGGATTAAAATGTAATTGGGAAATGTTTAACAAAATAAATAAAAATACAGTTCAACATAGATAATTTTAGTTTGTGGTTTTCTAAGTCGATATTAGAGCTGCAGAGATCTTTTTCTCTTTTGAGTTTGATACCACTGAGCTAATCAAATCTCCTCTTGCAGGTGAGAAAAGGGAGACCCGGAGGGGCAAAATGATGACTAATACTGGTTAATGTTTATATTTAGCTCTTTTAATGGTTCAATTTTAACTTAACACACACAGACGTGCCAATCTCTCACCCACCTTTCTAGTTAGAACACAACACCATAACTAAGGCATCATCCTAAACCTGGTTGCACCACAGATGAATCCCAAGTCAGGTCCCTACAAAGATGTCAGCCTCCTTTTAATGCTGGCCTTGTAAATGTAACCCTGCAAAGGGAAACCAAGCCACAGTTTAGAAAACTACCTCAGAGTAGCCTTTCTCCCAGAAGAGTGTTTGTCTCTCTATGGCAAAGGTGCCCATGCCATTATGATTATAGATGGCGCTTCCACTAGGTCCAGTAAGTAATGTTCAAGTAAATTCAGGTAGAAAGAAATCGACTTCTGACTCTTGTGTGGCTGTTGTTGGTACTCCTCAAGTACCTCCTCACAAATAACAAAAGTGGCAGAACCAAAGAGATGGCTTTGAGCTTCTAGAAATGAATTATTAGTCCAGTGTAGACCAAACACAACCAAAGTAAGCATGAATGTCTGTGACAAGGTGATTGAAGAATCTGTGCAGCATGAGAAAAAGACCTCCAATCTGGCTCAGAGGACCTGGGTTCTAGTCAGCCATATTACTTAATATTCGTGTGAACTTTGGCAAATCAGTGCATTTCTCTGGAGCTAAGTTTTTTCACCTGTAAAATGAAAGGGTTGGACTGGATGAACACTGAGTGTCATTTCAGCTCCAAATCTATGACCCTTTATGATGCTAAAGATCTTTTGGCTTTTTATTCCTAAAAATTGGAATCCAGAAGAGGACATAAACAAACAAGGAAAATGTTACTACTATATTATATCTAATATACACTTTAAAAAAAAGCTGTATTTGAAATTCATGGTTTCCTCTACAGTCCCCTTTTTATTCTTTTTATACGGACATTTTTATGTTTGTTGATGCTTATTAAGTTCATAATAAAAAAAAAGAAAATTCTAAAAGTGATTGTTTCGGTCCTCTAATATTTGTTGAGTATCTAGTCTCTTCTCTGAACTAGGCTAAGACTGTGAGGTATCTAAAGATCTAGGAGCTTACCATTTCACCAGGCAGGAAAGATTTAAGCAGGAGACAATTAGATTGCAGCACACAATAGTATAAGAGTAAGTGGTGCAGACAATAAAGGAATCCTAGAAGTAGCCATTTCACCTTGGAAAGTTTCAAATATTTGAGATACACAGAAGCTAAAATAGTGGATGATGCAGAGAACATGGCCCATATTGAATTCTCCCTTTTTCAATCCCCTTCCAATTCTTATGATTACACTGAAGAGTAGCCTCTTATAGCCACTAATCTTTCTCTTCAGTAACTTGGAATTTGGACTATAATTGAAAGCTTTTATCTTCATGCCACAATTGCTATATAATACCACAGAACCACAGAATTTTAGAGTTGGAAGAGCATTCAGTGGCCATGGAATCCAATCTGTAGACCAATAATGAAGAACAGTCCAACATATTCAACAAGTGGTCATTGAGCCTCTGTTCAAAGACCCCAAGAGCTACTTCCTCCTGCACCATCCCACTCTACTTTTGTAGAGCTCTGATTCTTAGGATATTTGTTCCTCCCAATATTTACCTCTGCCCATTGACTCAGGATCTACTCCCTGGTGCCCAACAGAACAAGTCTTCTATTTGTCAACCCTTCAAGAATTTGAACTCATCTATCATGTTCCTTTGAATCTTCCAGGCTAATTACCTCTAAGCCTTGTCCTTCCTTCTATGTCAGGGATTCACAGTCCTACATCCTCCTCCTTGTCTTCCTCTGGATTTTGTTGTGGTTCAATCATTTTAGTCATGTCTGGCTCTTTGTGACCCTATTTGAGGTTTTCTTGGCAAAGATAGTAGACTGTTTTGCCATTTTCTTCTCTAGCTTATTTTACAGATAAGGAAACTGAGGCAAACAAGAGTCAAGTGACTTGTCCAGAGTCACACAGCTAGAAAGTGTCTGAGACTAGATTGGAACTTGGGAAAAGTAGTCTTCCTGATTCCAAGTCTGGCATTCTATCCATGGAACCATGTAGCTGTCCTCCATCCTCTAGATCAGTGATTCCCAAAGTGGGTGCTACCACCCCCTGGTGGGTGCTGCAGTGATCCAGGGAAGCGGTGATGGCCACAGGTACATTTTATGAAAAAGGTAGAAACATTAATACATATATCTTTCCTATTAATTGCTATTAAAATTTTTAAAATAATTAATTTCCAGGGGGCTAAGTAATATTTTTTCTGGAAAGGGGGCGGTAAGCCAAAAAAGTTTGGGAACCACTGCTCTAGAGCATTTCTAAGTCCTGACAGCTTTAAATCCTTAATCTTATGACCTTATGACCCCATAATGCCATATTATAGGATGCTTTATCTAGTAGCAGCATGCAGAACAGTTTGAGAGATGAGGAGGAGAAGGCAGAAGATATGGGTAGAGGGAGTAGAGGAGAGCAAAAACTGAATTCTGGGAATACCTTGACCACAGTTCTACTTGATTATACTCCCAGGAGTACCTCACTGTCCTTGCTTAGAGTATGGAGTTAGCATTTGATATAAAGATTAAACTCTTACCTTCTGTCTTAGGATCTATATTAAATAGCAATTTCAAGGCAGAATTACAGTAAGGACTAGGCAGTTGGAGTTACTTGACTTTCCCAGGATCACATAGCTAAGGAAGTACCTGAGGCTACATTTGAACCCAGGACCTGTCATCTCCAGATCTGGCTCTCAATCCACTGAGCCCCCTAGCTGCCTCTGATATATATGTGTGTGTGTGTGTGTGTGTGTGTGTGTGTGTGTGTGTGTGTGTGTGTGTGTGTATTTGTAGTTATATTTATGTATATTTTAGAATTTAAGCTCATTAAGGGCAGTTGTAACTCCAGCATGTACATAGAACAATGTCTGGCATCTGGTAACCAGTTCTTAAATGCTTGTCTATTGATGTCTAGAGAGGCAGTGTAGTATAATGGATAGAGATCTAGCTTAAGAAATAGGAAGACCTTGGTTCAAATTTTGCCTCTGACACATATAGGAGGTATGACCTGGCACAAGTCCTATAATAGATCATCAATGTCTCATTGCCCCCAGGCAACACTGTAACGACTTCAGCACAAATGCCAATCTGAACAGAATTTCCTTATGTGAAATCTTGTCTAGGCTTTCTTTCTCTTTCTTCCTTTCTTTCCTTCTTTCTTTCTTTTTCTTTCTTTCCTTCTTTCTTTCTCTCTTCCTCTTTCTTCCTTCCTCCTTTCTTCCCTTCTTCCCTTCCTCCCTCCCTTCCTATCTCCCTCCTTCCCTTTCTTTCCTTCCCTTTCTTTCCTTCCTTCCCTTTCCTTCCTTCCTTCC
>NC_058135.1:133995932-134026136 GCF_016433145.1 Gracilinanus agilis
TCCTTCCCCTTCCTTCCTTCCTTCCTTCTTTCCTTCCTTCCTTCCTTCCTTCTTCCTCCCTTTCTTTTCTTCTTTCTTTCCTTTTTTCTTTCTTTCTTTCCTTCTTTCCCTTCTATCTTATTTTACATATTTTACAATATATTATATATACTTTTATTATTTATTTATTTGGTTGGTTGGTTATTTACTAATTTATTTGCATATGTATGTTTAGAAGTACCTATAATAGGTAGCTTGGTACAGTGAGAAAAGGGCCTTGGACGCAGATAGACCGGAGTTCAAATTCCACTTCTAACATACTCGAACTTTTGTGATGGTAAGGAAGTCCCTTAACACCTCAGAGGCTCTGGCAGGGAATGTCCCGAGATTATCAGTTACTAACAAGTAGTTTCCACAGTGACAGTTACCTAGCTCATGAGATCACAGGTGTGGACAGGAAGCCCAGCTGAAGTCTTTCGTTGGCCTCACAACACCCCAGCACGGGGTAAAACAGCCTTGCAGAGTGCCGGGAGTTCTAGAGAAATGCTGTTTCTTCGCATGCAGTGAGCACTGTGACCATGTCGAATTGAGCACCGCTGTGGGCAGTTCGGGTCTCGAGGGTGCCAGAGAGAGCTGGGATCCTAGCTGAACATCATCCAGTCTGCATCTGAGGCTGAACAGCCTTGCAGCAGCCTTGACTGAAAAACGGCTTTGGTCAAAGTCACGTTCTTCAGAATTATGCGGAGATGTTTGGGATGCGCTACCTAATCCTTGTGTTTGTGAAACTAGCCATTTCTGGGACGGGAGACCCACGTCTGCTCGCTTCTTTATTGCCCAGCAGAGACGGGTGCGCTTGATGGGCGCTAACGAGCATTAGCTGGAAGGTGGGGAGCCATTGATTTGTCTAGATGGAGGAGGAAAAGGAACACCAGAAGACTTAAGGGAAGGAGAGAGATTGGGGCCTCCTTGGTGATACCCATCTGTTCCTCTCTCCCGGCCCTCCCCTTCTGCTGCCATGGTGACGTGTCTGGAATTGCAGCAGGCTTTATCCCCCAGAGGAAACAATAGTTTTTATTTGAACTGTGCAAGTTGGCCTCTCACATCCAAGGTCTGCAAGCCCCATCCCCCAGCAGCAGGGCATTCTTTCCGAAGGCAGCTCTACGGAAGGGCCAATCCCACAAGCACTCTCTCTCCTTGACAGGAGTCCAAATGATGGGTGGGACCTTTTTTTCACTTGTTGGTTTTTGAGATCCTGGGCTAGGTAGGAGGCGGCCGGGCTTGTTTGGGGGTTAAAGTCCCCACAAAGGAGCTCGCCATCCCCTCTGTTTAACGGCACTCCGTCCTCTGGGCTGGGCTCACCCTCTTTCTCTTCCCTTCCTTCGTGTCCTCGTCGCTGTTGACTCATCAGGCTGGGGCTGGTGGAGCTTAATTGAAGGAGTAACAAGGCAATCACCGCGTCCCTTTATTTTTATCTTGGTACCTCGCCTCCCGCCTCCTCTTCTCTCCCTCTCCTGCCTGACTCACCATTTTGAAGCCCCTGAGCTTGGCAGCTTTATGAGACTTCTCCGCGGAGGGGATCATGGCGGGGTGGGGAGGCATAAGCACAGATGCAGCACTTCAGCCATTCGGGGAGAATGTTTTATTTTTCTTCTGGTGGCACTAGGGTTCAAGCTTCGGAAAATATTATTTATGACGATCATCGTCATCCTTAGAGGCGAGCCATTGTTACTCCCGCTGCTGTTTTTCTCCCAAGGTCTGAGATGAATTGTGGGCAAGCTAGAAAGCACTGATCCAGTTTCTGAACTACATTGAGGGAGAAAACTTCATTACTGAAAAGAAACATTCCAATCGTGGCCGGCCTGTGCAGTGGTTCAAATCTCCCCAGTGACGCTTGCTTTTTGTGTGACCAACCTTGGGCTAGTCACATAATCTCCCTATCTTCAACTCAGAAATGAGGGGCTTAAACTTGAAGGCCTTTGGTAGCCTTTTTCTATCTTAAATTATGAGCCTGCTAGGAGCCTTAATAACTGTATTACATCAAAGTAGTAAAAGTAAAGAGAGGGAAAGGTAGGAGAGAGGTAGAGATACCACTCTTTTGGCCGCCATGATGGATTGCAGTCAAAAGTTCTTTCTTATTCCAAACCCCTAGAGACTTTGCACAAAACAGAAGAGAGTTTATTCAACTGTGCCCTTGCGTTTTTGTTCCATAGAGAACACAGCCATTCACTCAATAAACATTTATTAAGTGCCTACTGTGTGCCAGGCTCTAACAATTCAAAGCAAGGTAGTAGGTAGTCCTTATCTTCAAGGAGCTTACAATCTAATGGGGGGAAACAACATGTAAATAAATATATACAAAGCAAGCTATATTCAGGAGAAATAGTAAATAATTAGCAAAAGGGGAGGCATTGGGATTATGAGGAGTTAGGGAAGGCTTTCTGTAGGAGGTGGGATTATAGATAGGGCTCAAAGGAAGTCAGGAAGGTCAATAGTTGGAGTGGAGCTAAAGACAATGCCCAGAGCCAAGAGATGAAACATCTTGTGGAATAGCCGGGAGGCCAGTGTCACTGGAATGAAGAGAACATTTTAGGGAGAAAGGGGTAAGAAGACTGGAGAAGTAGGAAATAACTAGGTTATGAAGGGCTTTGAATGTCAAACAAAGTTTTATATTTGCACCTAGAGACAAAAGGAAGTAAAAACTCCCTCTCTGAATACAGATGAGT
Organism: Gracilinanus agilis; assembly: GCF_016433145.1. NCBI lineage: Eukaryota > Metazoa > Chordata > Mammalia > Didelphimorphia > Didelphidae > Gracilinanus > Gracilinanus agilis. Next base: position 133,998,635 of record NC_058135.1, read on the forward strand.
AATTCCTAACTTCTAGTCTAGATAGTTGCTTGGGAACATTAAAAGATTACGTGCTTTGTCCTAGGTCATACCTTTTACATGTCAGAGTCAGAATTGAAACATGTCTTCCAAACCAGCTCTCTCTCCATGGTGCCCCTCTACCTCTCCAAACTGAGAATAGCTGCTTTTTAAAAAATATTATTTTATTTTTTCCCTTATTAAATGTAAAAAACAATTTTAACATTCATTTTTTATAATGTTTTGAGTTCCAGATTCTGTCCCTTCTTCTGACTTCCCTTCCTCCTCCCTGCTTCTTCCCTTCCTAAGACAGCAAGCAAACTGATATAGATTCTCCATGTGTAAACATGTAAAAAATTTTTCCATATCAGTCATTTGGTAGAAGAATTCTGAAATGGGGAAAAAAATAAAATGAAATATAGTATGTTTCAGTCTGCAATCAGACTTCAGTTCTTTCTCAGTAGGCACCTGACATTTTTCAGCATGAGTCTCTGGGATTGTCTTGAATCACTGTATTGCTGAGAATAACCAGTACATTCACAGTTGTTCATCAAGAAACATTGCTACATTAAATTAAAAAGGTTTTATACAAACAAAACCAATGCAACTAAAATGAGAAGAGAAGCAACAAATTGGGAAAAAAATCTTTATAACAAAATCCTCTGACAAAGGTCTACTTAATCAAATTTATAAGGAGCGAAATCAATTGTACAAAATAATCAAGCCATTCCCCAGTTGATAAATGGGCAAAGGACATGAATCATCCTGCTTATCATTTCTTATGAGAACATATGCTTTAAAAAAACACATTAGGGACAGCTAGGTAGCTTAGTAGATAGAGAGCTAGACCTGGAAATTAGAGGATCTAGGTTTAAATCTGGCTTTGTTGTATAATCCTGGGCAAGTCATTTCACCCCAGTTGCCTAGCCCTCACCACTCTTCTGCCTTGGAACCAATACTAAGTATTGATTCTAAGACAAAAGGTAAGGATTTAAAAAAGACACACACACACACACACACACACACACACACACACACACACAAAACCATTTCTTTTGAGGAAAGTAATGACACCAAAGTGGAATGTATATGGGACCTGAACTCAAGAAAACCAGGGTTTGAGTGGTTCTTCAGACACTTAGAAGCAGTGTAACCCGGACAAGATGTTTAGGTTCTCCCAGCCTATTTCATGATCTGTAAAAATAGAACCAACAATACCTGTAGTATTCCCACTCCTTGGAGGCTGTCATAAGTGGATCCATTGAGATTAGGTCAAATGCTTGCCAAACCTTAAAGCTCCACATAAAGGTCAGCTGGTGACTTAGCTGGCTTTAGACCCCTGAATGTTGATGGCTACAGGTTACATTATAATGGAAAGAACCATAAACTCAGAGTTGGCTTCAAATCCAGGCTCTTTCAGCCACTGTCAGTGCCATCCTAGGTGAAGGCTTGACTTTGGGGGCTAGAATTCATGTTCTATCTCTTGCCTCATACTAGCAGAGCAAATTTTTGTAAGTCAATTTAATCTCTCAGTACACCAGGCAAATCAAATGAGATAATGTCATAGAAGCAGCTAGTCAGTAGAGTAGATAGAGCACGCGTGAACTGGAAGTCAGAAAGTCCTAGCTGTTTGACTCTGGACAGGTCACTTAACCTATGTCTGCTTTAATTTCCTCATCTGGAAAATGGGGATAATAATAGTGCCTACCTCTCAAGTGGTTTTGAGAATATTTGTAAAGTGATTTGTAAACCTTGAAGTGCTTAGTATATTTTATCATAAGTTTATTTATTTTTACTACATTGTTTATTTAATTTAAATTTAATAATGTTAAATAATTAAAATTAAAAATTTAATAACATTTTTACTAGATTATTATAATAACTACAAGGACCTTCCTCTCCCCGGCCCCATACAAAGGAACTCAAAGGCATTGCCCATGATAAAAGACTTCTACTACCTAGCTCATGATCTTGTGACTAAAGCACTTTGTAAACTTTAAAGTGCTATAGAAGCATGTTACTTTTACCACTGTAGAAATTCCTTAAATTCTTCTAATAGTCCTCAGTGCCTCGGGCGATACTGCTGCTGTCCACACAGAGCCTGTTACATGCCTGCTTAGCTAGGTGGAATGGCATCTGCTCTTATCTTGGGACTCTGCAGACACCTGGGCACCATCTCCATGGTCACAGCTCTCCCAAGGAAGAAACTTGAAAGGGGGCAATCAAGAATGGTAGCCCAACTCATTCCGTAAGGCTTATTGGAGCTGACTCCATAAGAATCAACAGACTGGTCCCTTTCATTTTTAATTAGCATCTCTTTAAGATCTGACCACTTCAGCTGGCAGAGTTTATATCGTGTGGACCAGCCCTGTCTGGATTGTTCTTAAGGTCTGGAGAATATGGCCCCTATAGCTATGGATGACCCATCTCTTCTTTCTCTCTCTGAGTTTCATGTCCCCTATTCAAGGCCTTGGAAAAGTGGTGGCTCATTGAGAGGTTTCTTTGCTCTCTTTGTGCTCAGATGTTTGGGTGGTCAACAAAGCTTGGCTCACGAACCTTATCTGAGGCCAAAGTGATCTGAAACCTCATATTTCCTCAAGAATAGGTGAGACGAGATAGACAATAACCTCTTTTCAAAAAACACCCAATACTAAATCATCTAAGATTTCTAGGAATCTAGGTGCAGGGGTGATACTTGTCTCAGATTCTTATTCACTGTGTTACTCTGAGCAAATCAACTTATTTTTTTCCCCTCAGATTCAGTTTCTTCATCTGTAAAATGGGATTTTTTTGTTTTTTTAAACATTTAATAATATTTATTTTTTAGAAAAGTTAACATGGTTACATGATTCATGCTCTTTTACTTTCCCCTTCACCCCCCGACCTCCTCCCCGCCATAGACAGTGGGCATTTCCACTGGTTTTAACATGTGTCCTTGATCAAGACCTATTTCCAAATTGTTGGTAGTTGCATTGGTGTGGTAGTTTCGAGTCCACATCCTCAATCATGTCCACCCCGACCCATGCGTTCAAGCAATTGTTTTTCTTCTGTTTCCACTCCTGTAGTTCTTCCTCTGAATGTGGGTAGCATCTTTACCATAAATCCCTCAGAATTGTCCTGGGTCATTGCATTGCTGCTGGTACAGAGGTCCATTACATTCGATTTTACCACAGTATATCAGTCTCTGTGTACAATGTTCTTCTGGCTCTGCTCCTTTTGCTCTGCATCAATTCCTGGAGGTCTCTCCAGTTCACATGGCAAAATGGGATTTTTAATAGCTCCTATGCCCAGGGTTGTTGAGTAGACTAAGTGAGATTATATATATGTTAAAGTATTTTGGAAAGCTTAAATGGAAACCTTAAAGCACTCCATAAAATTAGTCATTATTATTAGTGATCATAGCTGGGGGTAAACTTCACAGATGTGGAAAGTAAGTGGCTTGATTTTGTAATTGTCTTTTCCTCTTCTCCTTACTCTTCAGTTCATGTCTGGAAGCTTTCCAGGTTTCCACTCTCTCCCAGATTTAGCTGGAATTTCACTGAGGGGCTGAGTGGGGAGAGGGAAGTGATGATGTAGTTCCAAACAAAGTTTATTTACATCTTCCTCATTGGACAACAGTATTTTACATAGCTGCCTAGTGGAAGTTAACTCTATTCATACTTTTCATTTGTATAGTAGAGTCATAGAAGGAACATCTCAAAGCTCATTTACCCAGCCCAAAATAGAATCTCTGCCTACAAATCTCCTCCTCCCCCTTCCTACTCCACTGGCATCTGCGTACACACACACACACACACACACACACACACACACACACACACACACACACACACACGCCACTAGAGGAGGGAATGGGGTTCCAGTTGCTCTGCCTCCTTTGGCAATAACCACAAGAGCAGTAGGAATCTCTCAGCACCCAAATATGAGTGTGATCCTAAGGGGTCCACAGAAAAAGCCTATAACACTCTTAGGCCCTGGGAACTAAATTATCATCATGTTCTCTGCCAAATCTGAGAAGTTTGCGCTGTCACCTCTCAGCTGTTTGTCAGAGCTCTGCCTAAAATTAGCCGAGACCAAATCCATCGCAAATTCTGTCCCTGTTGAACAGCCACCGCAAAGCAACAGCAGCCCATAGATGGCAGGGCTCTGAGCAAAGTGCTTCCCTGACTTCCTGGGAAATCCCATAAGATGGCACCTAGAACTGGGAGAGAGCCCCTAGATTTTCTCTGAAATGCCCAAGCTAGCCACCAAGACGCTATGGGATCTCTCTCCGTAACCGTAACAAGGGCAAAGTGACTGGGTTTTTGTCCCCTGGCACTGGCGTTGAAAGAGTTGAAAGAATTTGAAGTCACCACCTCTACTCTTTCCATAGGAAGAAACATCAGAGGTGACTGTCTACTTAACAAGAATATCTGTGACTACAGATGCGATATCTAGGTGGATAGAATGCTTGTCTTATAGCTTAGAAATTAGGAAGACATGAATTCAAATTTTGCTTCAGATACTTATTAAGCTATGTCCCTTAACCTCTTAACCTCAGTTTCCTCATCTGCTAAATGGAGATAAAAGTGACATCAAAATCCACTCATTCCTGTGAATCTTGTGAGTCTTAAGAATGAGTGAATTTTTGCTTGTTAGCTTTGAGAGGGGGAAGGAAGGAGTGGGAGGAGGGAGAATCATGAATCATATGACCATGGAAAAAATATTCTAACTAAAAACAGGGGGGAAAAATAATGAGTAAATTTTGATGTCACTTTTACGTCACTTAAGAGAAAATATACTTTCGATGTCATACTTATGTTGCTTAAGAGAGAATATACATATAGTATATTTTAAACTTTAAAGTATTATGTAAATGTCAGTTATTATTTCATTCTAGTTTTATTGTCCCAAATGGGGTCACAAAGAGTTGGATGTGGCAGAAAATAACTGAACAACAACAAGAAGTTTTGTTATTCCATTCCAGTCTAGTAGACTTGTGGTTTCATCAGTGTAGATATTCCTGTCACCAATATAGATTGCAACCTAGCCATGCCTGCCCATCCTATATAACTAGAGTCTATGGTTTCCATCAATTAGCAAAGAGCTTCATTCAGCATCCTGAAACCTTCCTCATAACTCTTCATATTGGTTGCCTATCTGGAACTCCTTGGATCATCCATTGGTTTCATCTCTTGCTTTTACTTTGTGACCCATCTACCATTTTTTCTAGTCATCCAGTTCTTTGATAGCATCCTTTTTCTTTGTGTATGTATTATACTCTGTATGCATCTATTGTGTGAGTCTCTTGGGTGATCCAGAGCCTCCATTCCATCCCATATAGCCATGCAACAGTGTTGGAAGAATGAGTGTTCAAAAGAAGGACCTTTGTTTCAGGGAAGATTTGGGAGGTCATCAGAAAGAGCTGAGCAGCTTCCCAAAGGCAATCTAACTCATTCTCCACCATTTGTGCAATTCTGAAACATGAAACATCCCTGATTTTAATAATTCTCATGAAACTCTCCCGTCACCAAGCCAGACATTCATCCATCCATCCATTTCTTTAATGAGCTGTTATAAACTAGGCACTGGAGATACAAAGACGAAAATTAAGGAGCCCTTGGCCTCAAGGAACTTATAATCTACATTAAGTCAATAAAAGGTAGAAACAAAATACATGTATTCCTTCCACATCTCAGGGGCTAGAAGTATGGTGCCCCAGCAATCTGGGAAATCCATGTAAAATTTTTGGGCCCTCCCTTTTTACCAGAGTAGTCAGAATGTTTTCTTTTTCTTTTGTGGGAGGTTAATGTGTACCTTACTTTTTTTTTTTAAATCCTCATCTTCCATCTTAGAATCAATACTGAATATTGTTTCCAAGGCAGAAGAATCAGTGGTAGGCAAAATGAGGGTTAAGTGATTAACCCAGAGTCATAAACTAGGAAGTGTCTAAGGCCATATTTGAACCCAGGATCTCCCATCTCTAGGCCTGGCTCTCAATTCATTGAGCCACTTAGGAACCCCCGAGTTATTAAACTTTTTAAGATATCTCTATGTTTCTAGCCATTAAATGTCATCTTTTAGCATTCTTTTTGGCAAGCTAACTTTTTATTTATTTTTAACTTTAAAAAGGAAACTATACTTATGTGTAAGGGAACTTGTTTTCCATTTATAACATTGTTTCTCTAGTATTTACCAAGTACCCCCTATAGTAATGTTTCACCTAAAGTTGATGGAATTTTTGTGTGGGACACAGTGACACTGTTAGGCAGGGAGTGCCGGAATATTGTGTGTATGTGTGTACTATATATGCACATATATATGTATGCACATATATGTATGCACATATATACATACACATATATTTATTGTGTGCTGTGTATAGATACATACATATAAAATATATGAATTTTAATTGATTTTATTTGGTAATTAAGAAAAAAGAATTGTGGTGACCTTTAAGAAAACTGGTAACTCCATGATAATAGGCGAGGTGGGAATCTGCATCCATGAATATGTTTTCTCTTTTAAATATTTTCAATTAACAAGCATTTCTTTTCTATCCTCCCCTCACCCCTGCAATGAGCAGGAGGGGCAGGGATGGAAAGATGTACAAAATCTTTGTAACAACTATGTACACCAAAGCAAAACAAATCCCTATGTTAGCCATGTCCAAAAATATGCCCCATTCTGTTTCTGGAATCTCTCATGCCTCCATCAGGGATCAGGGTAGTATATAGGGTGATCTTTATGCAAATGTAAATAGGTATCCTGACCAGTCCTCCAACTGAGGTGGGTCATGACAAGAAGCAGAGTTCTTAAATCTTTCAGAATGTTTGTCCTGACAGTGTTTTTGTTAACTGTAGAAATTGTTCCCCTGGTTTTACCCACTTAGCTCTGTATCGTTTGGTACAAATCTTCCCAGGGTTCTCTGGCACCCTTCCTTCCATCATTTCTTAATGATGGTAGCGTTCTCTTGTATTTACACACCGTCGTTTGTTCATGAGGATATTCCCAATGTAGAATGGAATCATATGGACCCTGGAACTCTCACACACACACACACACACACACACACACGTGGGTGGAGGCATTTTGTCATGCTCCTTTTTTTTCCCTAGACAGAATGCTTATCCTTCTTCACCAGTCGCATCCAGCTACCTTTTCCCACCCCTCTGCTACCTTAGAAGAGTCTCTAGAGTCGTTTTTAAAGCATCTCTTGGTAGGAAAGGCTCTTAGAAAAAAACATCAGGCTAGCCAGTGCGCTGTTTGGAGCAGCCATGTTAACTGAGTGTCTCTCCGCGCCCCACACAGACCTGTTTGAAGACATATGACTCCACTCAGCAAACAGAAAGGAAACAGCTGAGGCTTTATGAAACCTGCATCTGCTGTGCTGAAGTGCGTGCGTGCGTGCGTCTCCATCCAAGAATGTGTATGCACACGTGTGCCTGCATTTCAGAGGACTTTTTCTGAATATGGGTGTCTCCAGTCAGCTGTTTACCTGTGTCACTGCATGTGTGACTTTGTTCGGGTCTGTGCATGCATTGTACATCACATATAGTACAATGACTGGTAGAGAATTTTTTAAAAATCAAATCAGATAGAGATAGTGGTTATTTTGGGTGTTGTTCTGTTTCTATCTTTTATTCTGCCTCTAGTTCTGCTTCCCTGTCTCAGAATCTCTTTCCTCCCTCAATTCTTTACTTCCCTCCCTCCTGGTTGTGTTCTCTCTGTATGTCTCTCTCTGTCTCTGTCTCAGTCTCTCTATTTCTGTGCCTCTGTTTCTTCCCCCTCCTTCCCATTCCTTTCCATTACTCCTCCCTCATTCCTTATCCCTCTTCCATCTCTCTCTCTATCTCTATCTCTATCTCTCTCCCTCCCTCCTCTTTCTTCATCTCCTACCTTCTCTCTCTCTTTTTAATCTTCTATCTATCCCTCTTTTTCTATTTTCTCTCCTTCCATACTTCCCATCTTTCCCTCTCTTTCCATTTCTTCTCCTTCTCTTCCTCTCGTTACCTTCTTTTCCTTCTTTCTTCTTCTCTCCTCTCTCTTGGATTTTTCTTTTCTTTTCACCTCCTTCCTTCTCTTTTTCCCCTCTCTTTCTTTCAACCCCATCCCTTCCCCAAATGGACAATTGAAGCAGGGGCTAAAGGTTTGTTGTTGTAGCTGATTCTCTGAAGTAGAATAAAGCAGCATTTCAATCCAGCCTTCCCTGACATCAGCTGCTAAAAACACATGCAGAAAGGAAAGGAAGAAGCTCTCTTTTCTATTTTAGTCTTTTTTTTCCTTCTCTTCTGTGTATTTTCTGACCTGCTACCCATTTTTAGTTTGGGCTGTCCGTGGAGCTGGTAAGTGCCATAGCCCAGAGGAGAAGGGCTTTCAGGGGGAAAACAAAAGGCAGCTGTCCCTTGAATCCCAAGCTCCCTGATAAAATTCCAGCAGAGTTCCTTTTTCTGGAGATGAAATAAGAACCCTGGCAGGCCCTCTTGACTGGCCACATAAATCATTCGCAGTAATTGCTCTGAGAGCGAAGAGTGCCTCTCAGGCTCCAGAGACGAAGGAGAAAACACACACATAACAACACGTACCAGCACTCTCCTCTTCTGCCTGTGTGCCATCACAGGTAGCTCAGGCAGTGAAGCCTTCTCTCTTTCCCTCCTTGCCCCCCCAACATCTCCCCAGGGCCTGTTATGGGGAGTTACTTACACAGGGGTAGGCTCAGTGAGCCATATAAAAGAGCATGGCATAGAATCCAATAAATAGTGAGTTTTATGTTTCCTTCTCTTTGTGGCTGAGCCAATTTTAATTCTTGTGGAGTGCATTTTGGGAAGGGATATTAGGAGGGTTGAAGGGGGAAAGAGAAGGAGGGGGGAAGAAGAGACAGGAAAAACACAGAGGTAGCTTTGATTGGGTAGTGTAAAACCAGATGTTTACATCTGCCTGCATCTTCTCCTTGAGTTCTGAGTATGGAATTAGATGTTTGTCCCCAAATCCTCCATGCTGTGGTCTGGGAGCCTTTGCTGTACCTTCATAGCATCCTAAGAACTGGGGGGTCACTGAAGTCATAAACTAAAAAATGCCTTCTCTTTTGTGGCCAATAAAGATGGTGATAATCAAATCACAGGATTCAGAAGCAAGAGAATGGGAGTAGTGACTGGCCTTGGCCTCTGATCTGTTTATTGAAACAGTTGGGCATGACCCCAGGACCACAAACACTCATACATACTCTTTGGTGTCCAAAGATCTGGGTTCTAAACCTGGCTTTGCCCATACTACCTGTGTGGCGTGTGCCAACCCTTATTCTTTCATTCTCTCTTCTTTTTCCACCTCTTCAGTGAATCCTTGGCAACATTGCACTCAGCTAGATATTTAGAGTAGAAGACATTTCTCCCTCTTGGGGCCTCAATTTCTTCATCTATAAAATGAGTATGTTAGGAAACTTGCTCTCTAAACTCCAATGGAGAGGCATCATGCCATAGTAGATGGAAAGCGGATGTTAGAGTAGAAAGACTTAGATTCAAGTCATGGTTTAACATTTATTGGCTTTTTGACTCTGAGCAAATAATGTGAAACTCTTGGTAACCTAAGCATCTCTCTCTGTTTCTTTCTCTCTCTCTCTCTCTGTCTGTCTCTTTTTCTGTCTCTCTCTCCAATTTTATTTTATTTCCAGTTCCAAATTCTCCCCCTTCATCTCTCCCTCTTGAGAAGGCAAGAAAAACAAATGTTACAAATATACAAAGTCAAGCAAAACAAATCTCCACATTAGCCATATCCAAGAGGAAAAAGAAAATATGCTTCTCTACTCTGGACTTTCTACCTGGAAATGGTTAGGATGCTTCATCATGAGCCCTCTGGAACTGTAGTTGTTCATTGCATCAGTTTGAGTTTGAAAGTCTTTCAAAGTTGACTATCTTTACAATATTGTTATATCAATTAATCTTCAAGCAACTCTCTATGGCAGCTAAGTGGTGCAATGGATAGAGCATTAGACCTGGAATCAGGAAAACCAGAGTTCAAATTATGCCTCAAACACTTTCTAGCTATATGACCCTGGCAAGTCACTTAGCAACTCTTTCTGCCTCTATTTTCTCATCTGTATAATGGGGATAATAATAGAACCTACCTCCTCCGATTGTTCCAGGAATCAATGGAGATGACATATATAAATGACTCTGCAAATCTTAAACTACTCTATAAATGCTTTTCAGTTGTTTTTTCAGTCAAATCTGACTCTTTGTGACCCCATTTGGGGTCTTCTTGGCAAAGATCCTGCAGTGGTTTGCCATTTCCTTCTCCAGCTCATTTGACATTTCATAGTCTACCTTTGGGAATGCCAACGGAGTCATAAAAGGTTGAGGACCCCATGACATATGCCAGGGGCACCCCTAACATTTGCTTTCACTGCAGGTCACTTCTGTGGCCCCCACAAAGGATTGAGAGGTCTCATTTTTCAGGCTTACACCCTTTCTCCTTAATTGTCTTTCATTTCCCCTCCTTAGTAGCGAGTCATCAGCAAAATCACACTTAGCCAGATGTTTTGTGTGCAGAAAATTACTTTGCACAGACATGTTGGATCCTGTGGTTTTAGCTCTGTTCTTCAATACCTCGAGCAACTGTGACTTCATGAGTGTGAGCGCTCCCTCTGCAAGAGCAGATCTTCCTCTGTAAGAAAAAAATGTATTATCTTTTCAGCTATCGTGAACACATCTATCCAGGCTTGGGGATAGTCTGCCTTTCATCTGGCTGATAATCACCTATTAAAAACATGCATATTCATTTACACTAAATAGGCACCATCATTTGGAGCGTATGATATATCCATAGAATTTGGGAAGAAGCTACTCATTATGGGCTACCATTGTAAAACCCCTAGTCAAGGCTTTTCTAGCTTGGTAAGACTTGCCTCTTTTTACCCTTGGTTGACATAACCTTGGAGAGGCCAACGTCATCACCAGGAGTGTGCTAGAGCCACCTCAAATTAGCTGAGCCAGTCTTTAAATTTTGGGGGTATTTTATTTAGACTTCGGAAATCAAGAAATGCTACAATTCCGTACTTGGTTTATTGTTTTGGTGATTGCCTGGACTTAAGAAAATGATGGGAAAATATTAATAATGCAGATTTCACTTAAAAGTGTGTCGTGAGGACATTTACCCCCCCCCCAATAGAGCCAGGTGTTAAATATTTACTAGTGCCACCCTGGTCATAACACAGTGAAGCATAGCAACTATAGCAATGATTGTCACATGCCCCAGCATGCAAATATGCCATGAGTTTTTATGAAGGGGCAGCTAGTTGGCCCAGTGGATAGAGCCCTGGACCTAGAATCAGGAAGACTTGAGCTTAAATCCAGCCTTAGACATTGTCTAACTCTGTGATCCTGGGCAAGTCACTTGATTTATGCTTGCCTAACAAAAGGACCTAATACCCCTCCCCCCCAAAACAATTCCGGGTTCCTTGCCAAGAAAACCCCATGGATATCCATGGTCCATGGAGTCATGAAGAGCTGGATGGAACATTGAACAATACCAACAAATGTCATGAAGTCTCTACAAACTCTTGCCCCCATCTGGAGTTTACGATCTGCTCTCTGTGGCTTGTCATAATAGCAGCTTAGGTACAGAAGCACAAAATTGCCTTATCTGCTTGAGTTCTGGAGAAGTAAAGATAGAAGAGGATTGGAGGATAGGAAAGATGAAGGGGAGGTGGAGGAATCTCAAGGCTAGGGTTCCCCAATTGCCTGGGAACCCCTTGAAAGTTCAGTGTGCCATGTTTTCTTATGGCAAAGAATATTATCCTTGGGGGGCGGAAAAACATAGAAAAATATACAGGTAGGCAAACTATAGGTGTTTGGCATCGTTACAGTCTAGTCTCTTTCCACAGTTTATTTGCTTTTTTTCTCTCAATTATCTATTGCGTCTCTATCCCAATTTAAGTCAGAATCTTCTGTTTACCCAGCCTGAGAATGCCAGTTCCATTCTGCCTCTCTCTCCAAATATAGGTGAAGTTCTTCCTTTAAACTGGAATGTTTTCTTCTCTTGGCCCTTCTACTCACCACTCTGCCTTCGTTAATTCTAGATAGAACTTAAGCACGTCTCATCTTCCCTCAACTTTCCATCTCCAACTTGAAGTCATCCTTGAAGTTCTACTTGCTTAGAATTGACTCTTTTCCACTTTTGAATATAACTTGTCTTCCATGTCTTGGGTGATGACTGACCATTACTTATATTAAGTAACTATAGTCATTTTGAGTCTATAATACAGAAATCCAATTGGGTAGGAACCCATTCATTACTGACCAGCAAAATTTTATATTTACCTATATGTTTGTTCAGGTTGAAAATGCCAAACTTGTTTTCCCATAATTCCCTATGGGAGGTAAAATAAAGCTCAGCTAAGGAACCAGAACATTGTTGCTTATTAGTGTCCATTCAATTCAGTTCAACATATGCTTATTCTCTTTATTTTGTTTCAATTAATAAATATTTATTTTCTCCTTGTCCCATTCTACCCCCAATTAAAATTTAAAAAAAAACTCTACTAAACAAATGGGCCTAGGCAGGCAAAAAAAAAATTTCCTCCATTTTTGCCCATGGCTTAAAATGTGTGTCATTCTACGTCCTGAGTCCATCACCTCTCCAGCAGAAGGTGGGGTAGCATATTTCATCACTAGTCCTTGGCAATCAGGGTTGGCCATTTTATTGATCAGAGTTCTTAAACTTTTCAAGATACATTTATCTAGTGCCTTCAAAAATTCTATATATCAGGGACAGCTAGGTGGCACAGTAGATAGAGCAGCAGGCTGGAATTGGGAGGACTTAAGTTCAAATGTGACCTCAGACACTTCTAACAGTGTGACTCTGGGCAAGTCACTTAACCCTGTTTGCCTAGCCCATGCCCTTCCATCTTAGTGCCATTACTAAGACAGAAAGAAAGAGTTTGGTTTAAAAAAAAGAAGAATATATATTCCACTGGAAAAAAGCAATATATACACAGATGGGTAAATACAAAATATTTTCAAAGTCAGTATAATTTAATTTTAAGAGAGGATGAACCCTAACAACCAGGAGATCAGAAAGAGATCATGTGTAGAAGGTGGCACCTACACTGAGGCTTAGGGGAAGCAGGGGATTCTACCAAGCTGAGTTGAGAAAGGAGTGAATTCCCAACATGGTAAAAGAAAGCAAGAGATAGAATGTCACATAAAGGAAACAACTAGCGTGGGCCAGCAGATATTTCTTAAAAACCTTCTGTGAGGAAGGACACCTAGGGATCTTGGTTTGGACTGGTTACCCTAATGTCTGTCCTCAGTGAACTTACAATCCAGTAGGGATGTAAGCTACATTCCCAGACAACTTCAGGACAAGTCCCAAAGGTGAGAAGTTCAAAAAAGAGATTTATTTTGACAAATGATGGAATTGCTAAGATACAGGGTATGAGAAGAGAGCCAAAATTCAGAAAATATGAGACAGTGTTAAATAGAAGAAGAAAAAATAAGCCATAGCATTTAGCATCTGAGTACGTCTTCTTTTGTTGCTGAACTTGTCAAGAAGGGGAGGTAAAAATAGAAAGCACTAAATGGTTATCAGTAATATTGTCTTTTCACAGAATCATAACTAGAGTTAGGTGACTGGGGTTTTGCCCCAAGAAAATAAAATTTAGAGGATTCTAAAAGCGCTTACATTCCTGCATAACACCCCCACTCCAAGATGAGCTTAACCTCCAGCTAGCCAAAAATACTAGTTTATCAAATGGAAATCTTCCCCCATAGCTATCCCCTAGACTTCGCCCTTCTCCCATCCACGTTATTCCAGGTGCCAAAATTTCTAGTTACAATTCTGCTTTAACACAACTCCCTGAGACATTTGGCCTTTTATTTCTGCCTGTGAAAACTTGAGATTTTATTTTATAAGTGAAGACGTTAATGGTCTAATTATTCTTATTTGAAAGATCATTGCAAAGTGGCAACTTAAAAAGAGTCTTGGCTATTCAGCTTGGGTTCTGACTGTGAGAAAATCTGACAGTCTGGGCACCATTAGTTGGTGGTTAAATAACCTACAGTGGAAAAATAATTGGATAAAATTAATAACTGACATTGCTTCTCAGAAATAATAGTTGATTCATTTGCTTTTCAAGATTCCTTCTTACAATATTACTCAGATACTAACTCCAGAAATATATTTGTTTTTATGGGCAGGTGAGTGTGGCATGCATTAATTTCTTTCCTAAAAGACATGGAATATGAAGTTTTTTAAAGTTTTAATTTTCATCACCATGTGTGGTTTCATTGCTTGAGACAGATCTCAAGATTTGTCTTACAACTTAATAATAATAATAAGTCCTAGAGGCTCAGAGACATTAAATGCTTTACCCAGAGTCAAACATTTCATTAACTTTCAGTAAGTGTAATTTGAACCCATCTTCCTTCCTTGTTCCATTCCTTCTTCTTTCTTCCTTTCTTTTCTTCCTTTCTTCCTTTCTTCCTTTCTTCCTTCCTTCCTTTTTTTCTCTTTCCTTCCTTCCTTCCTTTCTTCTTCCTTCCTTCCTTTCTCTCTCTCCCTCCTTCCCTCTTTTTTCCCTCCCTCCCTTCTTCCCTCCTTCTCTCCCTCCCTCCCTTCCTTCCTTTTTTCCTACTTCTAAGATAGAAGAGTGGCAAGGGCTAGGCAATCTGAAGCCAAATATGAACCCAGGTCTGCCCCTGAACCCACGTCTTTCTAAAGCCATGTCCAGTGCTCAGCACTATGCTAGGCTGTGAAAAATTGCTGATATTACATTTCCCACATAGCTCCTCCTCCTCCGTCACACATTGTCTTCATTCAAGTTCCCTACCCTAACCTGGACTAATGACGTTCTCTGACAAACCTTGTATGATCCTATAAATTGTGAATTTTCCCAATACTAAAAAGTCATGAAGGCAATTTTGCTATGATCCCATTGACATAAATGTATATGGAAGATGTGTGCTGTTCCCGTAAGGCTTATTGAAATGTTCATTTATATAATACATACATATATTATATATATAAATATACATACATAAATATATATAGTCATTAATATCTTTTTCCCAGTTGTTAAAGATTCCTAGTATCTCCTCAACATTCCTGCCCGCCATTCTCATCCAGAAGTCACTAGCAATGCCAACCATATCCTGTAATTATAATTTTGTGCCCCTGAACTACATTCCCAGCATTCCTCTTTCGTCCCCACGTTACGTCCTTACGATTTGTAGATAAACATTTCTGCAACTCGGCCCCTGGCTGTCTCTTCTCCCACTTTTATGATCTGGGAAACGGCTCTATACTCACAGTTTTTACTTTTCTCTACTTCAAGTGATTATTCATAAATATTATAAAATATAATACTTGGAGTTATTGGATGTTAATTTTAATTTTACAATATGCATGAAATAATGCTTGTCATTTCCTCACTGCTCCGGCATGCCTGCCCTTCTACACAAGCCTGCTAGAGCCCAGGCTGCTCTAAGACCCAGAAGTCAGCTCCCGCCTGGCCTTCTGACTTTGGTGCCAGGACACCAAAAGGCCAACCATGCACCAGGCCAGTCCTCCGAAAAAGCCATTCATGAAACCAGGCGGCGTACATACCAGGAATAGCATGAAAATGCCTTTCTCGCCCTTTGCCAAGGTTTCTTGTCGCTTTGCAATTAAGAATCAAAAGATATTCCATCCCACTCAGACAGACATTTGACCAGCTTTCTCTCCTCTCCTCCCAGCAGGGCTGGGTGGTAAAATAAATAAAATTGATGTTGTTTACGACTCACCCATCCAAAATGACTGTTTGCTTTGGACAAATGGATGCTTTTAAGTGGTGTTGTTCAGTCATGTCCAATTCTGCGTGACCCTGTGGACTTTGTCCATCGGGTTTTCTTGGCAAAAATACTGGAGTGGTTTGCTGTTCCCTTTTCCAGTGTGTCTCCATTTTACAGATGAGGAACTAAGGAAAATAGGGGATAAGTGCTTTGTCCAGGGTCACACAGTATCTGAAGCTGAACTGGAACTCAGATCTTCCTGGTCTGCCGCTTTATCTATGGCATCACCTAGCTACCTACAGTTCTTATAGATTTTTTTTAAATATTAATGCATAAAGGACCTATAATTTTTTTTAGCATGGGCTTGCCTTCACTGATGCAGATTACAATCTATTCATCCACTTAGAGAGTTACCTGAGGCTAAGTGATATTTTTTTTAGTCATCATGTCTTTCATTTTAAAAGCATGGAAGCTGACTTTGGCTTTTCAAGTAGAGACAAAACCAGAAGTGTTTTTCTTCCAGTTTGCTTGGCAGCAGGGGAGGCTGGGCCTGAGCATGGCAGCGAGTTTGGCACTCTTCACTGCCGAGATTTGGGAGTAGAATGGAGACCTTCTGGTACCCAGAGCTCTCCTCTTAGTCTCCCTCTGATCCAGAGCCCTCGCTAAACACACATTTTCTCATTTTCTCTACCTGATTATTCCTTCCTACTTCCTTTTTTCTATTCTTTCTATCACCTAAATGGTAAGTATCCAAGTATACAAGGGAAGCCCCACTTTATAGAAGCTTATATTATCTAAAAAAGAGGAAATCGTGTAAATTAAAATGCAGGAAGATGGAATACATGTGGCCCAAACAAACACACACACAGAGTCTTCTCTTCCACTCTTCCTGCCCTCCCTCTGAAGATAGAGGAGACAGCTAATAAGTAGATAAAGAGAGTAAACTAAAGGTTCTTAATCTGAGGTCCACAAACAATTTTTTTTAAATATCTTGAAAATGATTTCAATATGATTTATTTCCTTTTTGATGCTAAATATTTGATGGTGTCTTTTTGAAAATAACATTACTCTGAGATGGAGTCCATCAGCTTCGCTAGACAGCCAGAGAGGTCCATGATACAAAAAAGAATTGGGATTTAGTCTGTTTCTAACCCTCCACCATCACTGCATTCACCATCAATCTGCAGGGAGTTTATGAGAATGTGGGCATATTCCACAGAGAGTGAAGGGCACTGTATTTAAAAGAAAAAAAAAGGTAGTATGCCATTGGGACCGGGTTCAGAAAGAGGAAAGACTCATTCTCTACTTGAAGCATTTCTGAAATGAAAATGCCATTTGTGATCATCTTTATGAAGGGGCAGAGAGGTAGTCTACTGTGCCTTTTCAAAGGAAGAATAAATATGGCCCTTTGTCGAGTGGATAGGTTTTTGTAGCAGGATTTACACTTTTTGTGTGATCACCATTTGGACGCCGAGCTCTTTCTTCTCTTGCCCCCCTTTATTCTCTCTTTGTTCTACTCCTGACACGTGGGAGAGTAAATATGAAAGTGTACCTGCCGCTGTGTAAATAGGAAGCGCAGGACTTCAAGGGAGGATCATGGCAAAACCCGACAACTAGATTCCGAGCCCTTTGCTGCCTGCTTTAGGTGGGAGAGAATCGGTGCCGATGGAAGAGTGGGCCCCAGTGTTTCTGGAATGGAGAGCCAGAGAGAGGCAGACCAGGCTTTCCCTCCTCCCCCCATGCTCACCTGCCTTTTGATTTATAAGCTTCAACCTTCAAGGTACTCGATATGGCCCTGAAACCTGAAATCCAGGGAAGGCAGCCTAACAAGCCTTTTTCAGATGTCTCCATTTTCTGCCCTGTCGCTGGAGAATAAAGTCCAAACAATCCAACTCTTCTCATGCATGTCTCTCTCCCTCACCCACGAACATTTGTCTGCTTTAATTGACTGAGCCTGGTTGCCACCACCTTAAGAGCGGTTTGTTGCTTTTTGCTAGAAACAACTCACGGTATCACCCTGAAGTGGAATGTTCTCACGATGCTGAAAGCTAACATTTATATTGTGCTTTAAGGTTTGCAAAGCACTTTGCAAATAGGATCACATTTTATCTTCTCAATAAGTGCTATTAGTAACCTCATTTTACAGAGGAAGACACTGAGGCTGACAGAGGCCAAGTGACTTGTCCAAAGATATCCAGCTATTTAAGCGTGTCTGAGGCTAGATTTAAACTCATGTCTTCCCAACTCCAGGTCTAATAGTCTAACCACTGTACAGCCTGGCTGCTGCAATTATCGCCAAGGTTCCTTCCAGGTCAAAGTCCTATTAGGCTATCATTATTATATTCTAGTAATATTAATATAATTAATTAATAATATTAATAGTATTCTATTAAAGCTAAATAACTGTTATTTAGTAAAGAAAATCAGGGGAAGGAGGGTCTGGGTACTAATGTGCTCGCCTTCATAGGCAGAATTTCTGCTTTAGGTTCTTTTTCTAGCAATGGGGATGATTCGGACTTATTCATCCACACTCTCTTTAGTGACACACTTTTGGATTTGGACCAATATTCATCCACCCTCTCTTTTTGCACACATTTGCAAAAAGTTCAGCCAAGGTTGGGGTACGTGTTTTCTGTGGCTATGCAATACAGCAGATCTCAGTGGTCTGTTTGGGATTTGAAGCCATGCCCTTGACCTCATTAGCACCCTTATTCTAACCACCTGAGCTGACTGATCATGGGCTGAGTGATGAAGCCAGTTTAATCTGCCTGATTTATTTTATCTCTCTGTGTCTGGCTACATCAATATATCATGGATCTACAAAATGAGGGGGTTGGACTAGATGCCCTCTCGGGTCCCTTTGAGTTGTAAATCCTTGATTTGAGATTTCACTATATGGGAACTATCTCTGTCCACACAAACTGCTACAAGTCTGTAACTTAGGACCTTAGTCCTAGAACACCAATGGAGGCTCCAGAAATTGAAGTGACTTGCTAAGGTTCACAGATGTCAGAATTTGAATTTGAACTCGGGTCTTCCCAACACGAAGTCTACCACTGTATCCAAGCTTCCAGTCTACAGAATGGCTTAATAGATACTAAACTTAGAAAAATAGAAAATGGAATGCTTTAGATCGGGTACAGAAAAGCTTTAGAAAGAAACAAAACAGGATTTTGTCCCTTTTAAAAGGAAGAGCTTTGCCTCTCTCAAAATCCCAGCACTCATTGCATTGCTTTGCTCAATTTTGAAAGGGGATGAATTGGGAGGGAGTCAGGGTAAAGATGGGAGCAAATTTAGAACCTAGCAGAAATGTCAGTCTCCCAAATGCTTTTCTGTCCTGTTGAGTTTCATGGAAGCCATATTTTTAGTGGGGTTAGCCTGGAGTTTTATCTCACTGACTGTGGGTGATGTGATAAATCCATGTGTAGAGATACCAGGGATAAATAATGTTGGGAAAGAGCATTGTGTTTTCATGATTGGTGGTCTTGAACTATGAAAAGCCACGTCAAGACAACAGCTACAGCTTCTTTTGAAGAGGATACATATGGGGTGGAGAGTTGGATTTGCAAAACGCTTTACAATACTTAAGCTCCAAGCAGCAACAGGGAAGAGATTTTTACTTGCGTAGCCACCATACTATATTTAATGGGCTGAGGTTGCTTGCCAGGGAGAAAAAAAAAATCCAGTGCTGGATGGTCTTTTACAATGTGTTATCTCTCAGAGTGACCCATGAAGAAAGATGGTGTTGTTACCCCCATTTTTAAGACAGATCCTTTGACTCGGAGAGACAAATGGACATTTCCCTGTGATAAGTTGCATCACTAAGAGAAGCCCCACCGCCCTGCATCCCAAGGCTGACTTGGTCCTTTGCCTTTCAGTATTCCCAATCAGAAGTGAGAATTAGTAGAGCTGTAGTGGCGTAACTGTTTGTCTCATGCTATGGATGCCCTTGGGAATATTGTCAGATACTCTAGGGTTTTTCCCAGCTGGGGCTCTTTGGCTCCGTGAGGGGGCCATTTCTCCCTAGAATCATAAAATTAGAAGACTGAAGGGACCGGCGTAATTAACTAATTCAGTCCCCTCATTTTATAGATGAGAAAATTGGGTCCCAGACTTGCCTAATCAAAATAATCAATGTTTACGTAATACTTTAAGCTTCCCCTAGTAGGTACATTGTTTCGTTTGAGCTGTTGGGCTTTGTGAGGCAGGGACCTTTGACAGGTAAGGAGACTGGGTCTCAGAGAAGGAGCATGGCTTGCCCAAAGTCACACAGCTGAAAAGTGCCAGAGGCAAGCTTAAAACCCAGACCATCCAGATTCCAGATGTAGTACTCTCTCCTCTCTACCGCCTCTCAAGCAGCTTTCCAAGGTCACACCTCTATACCCAGCTAGTTCATGGCAGAGCTGGGACTAGACCCCAGTATAATGGGGAACACATCATTTCACCACACAGCTTCTTTCCAGCTACTCAAGGTGATGTCCTCCCCAGCACAGCTAGGCGTAGCTGTGAATGTGATGTAGCCAGTGGCATTTGGACCAGCTCCTCCTCAGGTGAGAAGGCTGGCTGGCCCCTTTACTAGCCCTCAAATAAAAGAAATCTACATATGTATTGTACAATGTTGTGACTTTCATTACCTTAAAAATAGCAAACAATCCTTATATAAATAGAGCTTCATAACTGCTAAACCTACATGAAGCATATGTGATTTTCCACAGACCATAGAAATAAGCAGATACGTGGATGGCAGCAGAAGGAAGAACAGATTCAGCTCCCAGTTCCCAGTTCTGGTTCCTAGGACGCCCTCTCTTATTTAAGCTGCTATGACGCAAAACATATTTTGAAAAGCAACAAGAATAAGTCACGTATGATGAGATGGTGTGGCGTAATGGATAGTGTGATAGAGTTTTTTTTTTTGTTTTGTCTTGTCTTTTTTTTTTAATGATTGGGTCTCCCACCTCACCCAGACTGGAAATGGAGGGGTTACTCACAGCCCTATCCCACTACTGGTTGACTTGGGTTTCATCTGCCACTCCTTAGGTAACTTGGTCCCTCCTCCTCTTGTTCCCAGGCACTCTTGACAGTGCTGCCAAACTTGATGTGGTTTTCATCAGCTTAACCCCTATTAGCTCAAAACTCTCAACTTGGGCTGTCAGGAAGACCTGAGTTCAGTTCCTCCCTCTAAGACCTACTAGGTGTCACTTAACCTAATCAAGACATTTAATCTCTTCATGCCTCAGAGAACTCCAGAGAAATTTTGTGCCCAAGTCATAGATGGGAGTCAGTCTGTATTAGTAAAGAGTTCCCATACCAGGAGAGCTCCATGCTGATGAAATCACAGATCTCTCAAGGATTCCCCAAATGACAGAAATCCCTCAGACACACTGGAGAACAGAACTAAATCATATCATAAACTTTCCCTCATTTTTCCATGTTTTTACTTTGGGAGGTGTGGGTGGGATAAGAGGGGGATCAGTCTGACTCATGGTTATATCCAGGTTCCCAAGTAAACAAAAATAGTCATAATATTACATGAGGTTCTACTACCATATGTCTTTAAATGAAAATACATCAGCTATTATTTATCTTCACGAAGTAGCTAGGT
Source organism: Gracilinanus agilis (assembly GCF_016433145.1). NCBI lineage: Eukaryota > Metazoa > Chordata > Mammalia > Didelphimorphia > Didelphidae > Gracilinanus > Gracilinanus agilis. The sequence continues at coordinate 134,019,980 of NC_058135.1, forward strand.
GAAACAATGGATAGAGTGCTGGATCTAGAGACAGGAAAAACTTAGTTCCAGTCTTGCTCTAGACATTTATTAATTTTCTAGTTATATGACTCTGGTCAAGTCACTTAACCTCTGTTTGCCTAAATTTCTTTAACTGTAAAATGGGGATGATAGGCACCTACCTCCCAAGATTGCAAAAAAAAAAAAAAGGAGATACTGTTTGTAAAGTGCCTGACACAGAGTAGGTGTTCCCTTACTTCCCCATCCCTCCAACCACTGTGATCTACCTGAATGAAGGATATAGTATTAAGTCCTATGAGCAAAATTTAAAGGATTCAACAGATTTGACTACGCCTCTGATTTCACTGGTATTGATGTTTCCTTCAGTAATGCAAATAGCAACCCATCAGTGCTGTGCATCCTATGTGGCTGTTGACTATGTCCTCCCAAAGGTTCAGAAGGGGCCTTCCTTGATTCCTTTGAGCATTGCCTGGATTCTCCAGTAGTAAAACAGACAGATTATCCTTTGCTCTTACCCGCGGCCAGCCTCTGTGTTTTCAATCACCCTTTTCCCTAAAGCTATCCTCGACAATTGGAAGGGGAATAATTGATTCTTTAGGTATCTAAAATAGATTTTTTTTGAGAGAGAGGAAGATACCAAAAGAATGGGGGGATCTTAAACTTTATTAATACCCCCCCCAAAAAAAAGCAACAACTACTGGCCTAGATGCCTTCTATTCCTTCTATGTAAAAATTGTATGAGATCATTTACATACACATTGAGGACATCTTCAGTAAGGGCATTAGTTGGAAACAAGAAAGCTTTGGCAAATGATATTTCACAGTAGACCTGATATTTTACTATCATGCAGTTGACTAAAAGACATACAGGATGCAGATTGTAGGGCTTTGAAAATTCTACTTCCAGGCCTGAGTGTAGACTAGCATTTCTTGAAATCCACATAGAATCTTTGTACCAGCTGGGCATCATTTCAGCATTCACTGCTGTCATTACAAAATAGCTGTTTTCTCTTTAATCCATGCGCCACATTGCAGCAATTTTCATCAAAAATATATTAAGCCCCTGCTGTAAATTGGCCCCATGCACCCTTATCAGACACGTGAAGCATAAAAAATCTTTTTAAAAAAAACCTCTTTTTTTCTGGTTTTTCTAAAGCCCTAGCAAGTAGTAACAATTCCTAAGGCCCTATAATAGTCTATTGGGTCTGTGATCCAAGGATTATGAGTGCATAAGGAGCCTGACTCAATATCAAAGAGAGACTTTTTTTTTCCTTTTGTCTTAAATACTATGTGAGGAAATGAGCAGATTTCAGTTGGCAGTGAAGCCGCCTCATGAGAGCACATGCCCAAATCTCCCGAGTTATAAGGACCACACAGATCAGCATAAGCTCTCTAGCATCTCCGCTTGGTTCATCTCATTTGAAATTTCCCCCCTGAACTCTTAGTGAAATTTGCCTGGCTTTTCTTTGGGAAAGCAGGCATGGGATATTAGTCACCTGTGCTGAAAAGAGGGCATTTGAAACTTTGGGTGAGGGGGCCATCCATTCCTGAAAACAACCGAGAACTTAAACTGAGGAATCTGACAGCAGATTCTCAGGAAGAGGCTCAGAAGGTGATGCAATTTCAAACTTCATTCAAGGAAGTGAGCTGGAAATTTAATTCCTGCTTCCAACATCCAAGAGAGCTCATTTTGTGACCATATATATTTATTCCAAAGATGAAATAATAAAGTATTAGGTGATGTGTCAGGAAGATCCATGTTCAAATTCTACTTCTCACACTCTCTGGCTGTGTGATCCTGGACAAGTCACGTCCCCTCTGACCCTTCATTTCTTCATCATCTATTAAAGGAGGAATTACTGAGACAGATATATTATTGCCTCTTCTCAAGGGCACAGGAAGGACAGCCACTCTCACCACAGCAGGGATGAAGGCATCACTGAAGTGATTCGTAGGCAATTTGCATTGTACCTGTCAGGGATGTCAATAACTCTACCCATAGTCACCGCATTTTGAATACTCCCCATTTGTTCACAAACTCTGGATTCCATGAATTTAAAAAACCACAACAATTCTCCCACCATTATTTCATAACTAAGAGGCATATAATAGTAATACCAACCCAATGTGACTGTGAATGATTGAATGAAATCATGAATTGAAGGACTTTGCTAATTTTAAAGTGCCGGATATATATATCAGTTGTGATTATTAGTATTATTAACTTAATGCTTCATCTTGACTCGTGCCTAGGGAACCAAAGGGACTTCATTCCTCATTAGAAATTGTGCCAGGTAGATCAAGGATTGCTGAACTTGGAGTCAGACGAGACCTAGGTTCCAGTCCTGTCTCTGACACTCACTGGCGCTATCTAGCTTGGACTCGGGACAAATCATTTAATTTTCAGTGGGCCAGTTTCCATTTAATTTCTCAGAGTATCAGTTTCTATTTATTTTCTATGAGAGAAGAGAAGCATCATGGGGTAGTGGGAATAGTTTGCATATAGAGTCAGAGAAAACTGTTCAAATTCCGCCTGACTAACAACCTGTGTAATATCAGACAAATCAGTTAAACCTAAGCCGTTTCCTCCTCAGTTAATGAAGGAACTGGCCCAGAAAACCTCTCAAAGCCTTCCAGCTCTAGGTGTATGATCCTATGATCATTCTAGAACGGAGAGCAGTTTCTTCATCTATAAAGTGTGAATAATGCTTGTAGTGCCTACCTAGGATGTCAGCAAGAAAACCATTAAAGCAACAAGAAGCTGGAGCAGTCTCCCGGGACAAGCAAGGGGGGACCAATAGGCAGTTGCTTCATGGGTTATCCTCAGAATGTCAAGAACAAGTGAGGAAGATCACTGGCTCATTGGGGAGGCACTTGGTGGCAAACTTATAGAAGGAAGGACTTGGACAAAAGAAAACCAGGATGGGCAGACATAGATGGTTGTGACTGGATGAAATACCCACATGAGTAGGGCCCTAGAACAAGAATATTGAAAGTACTGAACTCAAATAAGCAAATAGGTATCCTAAAAGGGATCACCCCAGGTGGCATAGATAAAGCACTTTGGAAACCTTGGGGCACTATGTAAATGTCAGCTCTTCTTAGAGGTGGAAGATGTTGTATCATGGGCAGCTAGGTGGCACAGTGGGTATAGTACCAGGCCTAGAGTCAGGAAGACTTATCTTCCTGAGTCCCTAAGCCCAAACACTTACAAGGTGTGTGATCCTAGGCAAGTCACTTAACCTCGTTTGCCTCAGTTTTCTCATCTGTAAAATGAGTTGGAGAAGAAAATGGCAAACCACTCTAGTAATCTTTGCCAAGAAAACCCCAAATGGAGTGGGTCGCAGAGTCAGACATGACTAAAAAATAACTGAATAATTGATATTGTCTCAATCAGTTCAATAAATCAGATTGGTCAATCAAGAAGCATTTATTAAATGCCTACTTCATGCTTAATACACTATGCTAGGCTTCAGAGATACAAGTATACAGCAACTACTTTCAAGGCACTTACATTCTAAAAGAGAATATGAGTAAAACCTCCCCCAAAGTCCCAGTTAACAAAGCAGCTTAGACAATTTCAACAGAAATCATTTTGGATGGTTCTAATTTTATTCTTAATACACCAAGATGCATTCCAGAAACATTTTGTGTATACTATGCCTGGCACATAGAGCATGACCCATAAAATTGGATTAAAATGTGGCTGATATCCTTACTTTCAAAACAACAACGACAACACTGACAACAATAGCACAAGACCAGAAGTTAAAAAGCCTCCAAATGGACTAACTTGTTTTCTTCCTCTTCTATCACATGGGCTCTTAAGTATGAGGTGATCGTAGGGGCATTGTAGGAGTGTTGGTGGGGGGCTGGGTGCTTTGCTCATTTTTTTAATTCAGATTGTGGAGTTGGTACATAAGTGAGAAGTGCTGGAATGTGCTGGCTTTCCCAGATTTTAGACAGTTATTGACAGCCTTGACAGGAACAATGCAAATGCTCACATCGCTTCTGCAGTATCTTCACCCTCGAATTTTAATAGTTGCCCTTCCTGGGCCCTTGGGAAGAAGCAGTGGCACCTCTGTCTTAGTCATATCCTTAGCATGGCCTCTAAACTCACGCATTTTCCCCTCCAAACTCAGTTATCTGGGTTGGCAGAAGGAGTTGGGAGAAGGAAGACGAGTCACCCTGCGGTGTCCTTGACCTCACTGTTTAGCTTTCTCCCACAAGAAACTTTTAGGGCAGGCAATCTCTTGGCACCTGACCTTCATGCATCAAGCAGTGTAAAGATAGGAGTAACCTCAGCCAGCTCCTCCAAACAACTCAGCAAAGCTTGTTGGCAGTGCCAGCAGCAAGCATGGAATACAGATGTGCCCCTAGCATTTGACTCATGGAACTGGCGTCAAGAGAATGATGCTTCCCAAATAGGAGGGCATTCAGGTCACTGGCAAATCTAAGGTGCTTGAATGAGTGGAGGAGTAAATGAGAAGATTATTTCATGAAGGAGCAGAGGAACAGGCAAGAATCCAGAGCCAAGGGAACTGTTTAGATACTGATGGACTACTTAGTCATTGTAGAGTTATAGGGCACTTTTAAGATGCAGGCACCACAGTACAAGGATTCCAGTTAGAATAAATTCTCCATTACGGAGAGGCAGGGAAGGGAATATTCTGGTAAAATGAACTGTCTGGCTCGAGATTTCAGTGCATCAAACACAAATGTGCACAAACATGAACAGGTTGTTGTTGTTGTTGTTGTTTTTAAAGGAATGGATGAAAATTCAATCCTAATGTTGAAACTGAATTTAATTTTTCCATCAATGATTAAGAAGAAATTTGAGAATTGTTCAAAGTCACCATTTTATTTTGAATCCATACCTGCAAATTTGTCAGTATAAGAAGAAATTGCCTCAATCAATACAACCGGGGCAGCTGTTCACAATTTATATAATAGAGGGTTGCTGGGACCACTGAGGGAATCGGTGGCATTGATATTGTAGATCACCACTGCTTGTTTGGGTTAGAGGTTGAACTTGAACCCCAGTCATCTGGACTCTGGTCAGCCCCCAAAGCACTACTCCATGCTGCTTCGCATCTGTTTTAATTTTACTAGAGAAATGCAGAAGTACATTTTTTCACATTACAGTGAAGAGCTCTCCTTGAAAGTCTGGGGGGCCATTTTGTGCTTTCCTTGTATCACTCAACACCAAGGACAGAGCCTAATGGAGTCAAAGTGAATTGAACCAATAGAGAATTCCAGTTAATATCCAGAAAGAAGGTTGGCTGCCAAGTGATGATTTGGGGGGGAAGACGGGGGAGAAGGGGAGCAGGGCATAGCAGCTTATGAAGGCAAAATAACAGAGAAATTTCTCCCCAGCTCCTTAGATTATTTCTTGACCTTCACCAGTTTAGCAGGGCATTCTGTACATAGCTTATTTAGCTTATGCAACCATCTCCAAGGATGACAACTGCCACAGCACATGCAGAGTCAGAGAGGAATGTGTGCAGTGTTCCTGGAAAATAGGAGAGCTCCCCAATTCCATGTGCCCTCTTTATAGTTAAAGATGCTGCAGCCGCCATTTCTGCCACTGCTGCTTTTTCCACACACCTATGCAACACGACCTTTGTTTTATTTAAAGCAGCAGTCACATAGGTAAACACATCGTATTGCTAGGACCAGCAGCAAGAAAAAGAAAAAGAAACAGGAAGGTATTATGGCATCATATATAGCCCTCTCCACATAGAGTAGTCATATCAATATCAATCAGTGCACTGCTAGCAGGGACAGACTTCCATGTCCTCAGGAAGAGTAACTAGCTGTTAACCTGGCCCTTGAATCGGTAAGGAAAATAACCATGCAGAAAACATAGAGGGAGCACAATGGGCTAGAAGGGGGACCAGTGGTGAGTACACAGATTGAGTTCTGGGATGAAACTGATTGAGAGATGAAAGGCAAAAACCAATTTGGGTTCCGGAGGACAGATATTGAAACATATATCCTTCCTCTAGATAAAGAAGTAGTAGGTTACAGGTGTTGAATGTTAGATACAGCTGTCAAGTCTGTTTTCTGGGATGGTTGGTTTTGCTTAACTCTGTGTGCTTATGAGAGAGAGAGAGAGAGAGAGAGAGAGAGAGAGAGAGAGAGAGAGAGAGAGAGA
>NC_058135.1:134026185-134132079 GCF_016433145.1 Gracilinanus agilis
GAGAGAGAGAGAGAGAGAGAGAGAGAGAGAGAGAGAGAGAGAGAGAGAGAGAGAGAGAGAGAGAGAGAGAGAGAGAGAGAGAGAACATGATAGGGAGGAGTGGAGGGGTGAATGCGATATATAAAAAATAAAAGAAATTTATATAAATGTTTTTTAAAACTGATAGAAAATAATGTGACATTTCCTTTAGGAAGATAATTTTTCCTTTACTCAACTATAATATCTATTATTCAATAACAAAACTTGCCCTGTGACTTTGGAAAAATCCCTTACATTTGCGGCATATTTTCTCATTCACTAAATTGGGAATAAGGGCTGGGTTTCTTCAAAACTATTGTAAGGAACAACAAATTTTTTAAATGACATAAAGCTTAAAAAACTCAGCGAAGGCATATATGTACTCTTATAATGGAGTTTCTTTTTATCACATTTCAGAGGAAATGCTATATAACATTCAGGGAAGAATTTGGTGGGGATGTATATTTTATATTACTCAATGGGTAGAGGTTTCGTATAAATGCCTGAGGAAAGTGTTAATTAAAAGAGTGTTAAAGCAAAATTTCCAAGCTTAATTATTTTAAATCTAATATGGTATTATGACATCAGTTTAAATCTGTTCGCAACCCTTGTTTAAATTGTTTTCAATATGGTCTTTGTAAGAGATATAGGCTCAAAAAAGAAACTGGTTTCCCTTGCTAAAGCAGTTTGTAAAACTTGCAGGTTGTTAAAGCAATTTAGCCAAAAGGCTATTGGGTAAGTATAAATAACTAACTGAAGCATATTAATAGCTACCTGCTAGATTAAAGCGGGGAAGGAAATTTATCTTTTAAGAATAAAGTTTGTTTGTTTTTTGGTACCTTTATCCTGATTATGAAAGAGGCAGGGGAAGAGGGCAATAGGGAAGTCATGAAGGATTTTACAGTGTATCAGGATAGAGATGCCCTTTGTAACTGTATCTTTCTACTGCTGATATGTGAAAGAAAGGATAGATGAGTCCTTGGAGCATTGAACCAGAGAGGAGACTCTGAGTCCTTTTTCCTCCCCCTAGCCATCGAAAGATTGCTAGTAGCTGAAAGAAGAGAACTTGAGGAATACCCATAGCTGGCCTCTAAAAGATAAGCTGTCAGAGGTGGTTAAGGGGATCCAGTAGCTTGACTGCCTCCAGTTTCTATTTACTCAAAAGAAAAGTCACTAACAAGAGAAAGAGGGGTGGGAGTGGAGGGAAAGGGATGAGAAAGGAGAACCAGGGAAAGGTAGCTAGTAAGGGAAGTTTGCTTGGCTTCCTCTGTGTCATTCAGGCAGCTGATCCATAAACAAATCCAAGACAGAACTTGTCTGAGAGCTTCAGTTAGCCTAGCATTCCAGGATGAATCTATCCTTCATGTATACTTTACAAATGAGAAATATCATGAGAAATTTAAGACTGGAAAAAAAAGATAAGTCCCCTAGAGAGTGTAAAGGATAGCTAAGGGCCAGCCAGCCCATGTGCTCCATTGGATCACTCTGTGCCAAGAGATCCAGGTGAAGGGTGGACCCCCCACAGTGGTTTTATAGAAAGACATAGACAAGAATATTATAGGATGGGCAGGCATGGCTGGGTTTCCATTTGCATCGGTGGGGGAAGTAGCCACACTGATGAGTTCACAGTTCCACCCTAAATTTGAAAATATTCGGTGGTGAATCATCGGGTGGTCATTTGTTCCAAATACAAAGATAAAGTATGATCTAGTGAAAAATCCCCAACCTTTAGTATACTTACCAGCTTGCCCAAAACAAGTTACAGCGTCTATAAGCCTCAGTTTCCTTATCCATAAAATGAACATGATAATACTTGAAATCCCTGCCTCACTGGCTGTTGTGAGAAAATACTTTATCAGCATTAACACAGCATGTAATCGTGAACCATTACTACTGATTTTGATTCTGGTTTCTTGCCTTCTGGCATCTCTATGCAGCACATCTATGATAACCTTCTTTCCCTACAAGATTATTCTCTGTTCTTGAGTTTTCTGCCTTTGGGATTCCTGCACAGACTTTGAGATTAATGTTGGTGGCATAAAATTGCTGCTACCCCTTCCTCATCACTTGGGTAAGAAAGGCCCTCACACAACATTGCTTATTCCCCACTTTTAGAAACCTGCTGATTTCCAAATGTGCAGAGATAGTAGAGGGCGAAGGCTCTGGAGGAGATAGTTAAGCAGCTTGGAATTGGCACAGTTAATAAAAAATTAAGGATTGCTAGGAGACACTTCAGGCAAAGCTAAACAAACTAGGGGATTGGGTAGTCAGAAAGCAGATGAAATTTAATTTGGTTAAGTGTTAAAATAATGCACTTTGGGAAAAATAATCAAAACTTCTCATAATCTCTGATAGGTTCTGAACTCATAGTAATGTAATTTAGGAAGCATGGCAGAAGAACTTGGGGGAAATATCTGTCTGGTGGAGAGCAGTATCTTTTTTTTTTCCTTTTTTAAGCCAATAGGATGCTTGGGGGGATTTAAAAACAAAAAATAATATAGAAAATTTAAGATGACATATAAAACATTAGTGCAGTGCTGTGTCCACTTCTAGTTACCAGAGGAGAGGTAAAAAATCCCAGAAAAGGGACGTGAAAATTGTTAAGAAAAGTAGCAGGAGATAGGATTTACATAAGCACATTGACTGAGAGAGGCATTTCAGAGAATGAATGAAAGGAGGTCTGACATTGAGAAGAGGAATAATTTAATGCTTATGATCAATCGGAAAGAGGCCTTTCAGTCTTGGTTCTGTGTCCTATAATATAAGAAGGGGACACTTAACTAAATTAAAAAAGGAGGGCATTTTAAATGAGGGGTCTAGACTGTCTTTAACTAGCAGACCATCAAGTTGTTGATTTCCTCTTTGCAAGAGGGACCAATATTTGATTAAGGGCTTCAGGATTGCATTAGCATTTGTATCTATCCTGCTAAGAGTAGGTGACTGGGTAAGGAAATCTCCCTCAGGGCCAACACACAAGATTCTGAGAATCACAGAGGATACTGGTGCAATTAAGTCCTGTGCCCAGCTGGTAAGAGAAAGCTAAATTCTCAAGATTTGTGGCCCAACCCAGTAGGCTCCTGGTTGGAGGGAAAGTTGGGTGTCCAGTTTTCCTTTCATCATTCAGCATTTCTAACAGGAACAATTGTCAAGGAGAGGTGTGAGATGACATTGCATCTTTAGAGGACAAAGGGCACTTGAGTCTATGGTGGAGGGCATCGGCCAGACAGTTGAGGAGCAGAGTTGGAAGATAGTGGCTGAGAAGAAAGAGCACTATATTGATGGCAAAACCCTGATCTTCCATGAACAGCCTACCATCGTTAATGTGACCCTAGACACCACTCCCTTCCCTCCATCCCTACTTCCCCTAGGGAACCATAGAATCCTGTGTTCTTTTTTGGCCAAATATAAGTCACTGAGCATGGGCTTCCAGCTAAAAAAACCCCAAGCTGCAGCACCAGGGTGGGTGGATTAGTTGAACAGAAATCCAGAGGTTCACCGGCAAGTCTGTATTGGCTCTTGTGCAGAATTTTCTCCACTTAAGCAATCCATTCTGCCTTTCCACTCCAGATCTCACCCTGAAATGCTAATTTCATGTTTTAACTAACAGTTCAGGGTGAGATCTAGCATTGCCCTTTTGATGATATATTGTTATAATATGTAATTGTGTACAGCAGGAATACAATTTTTGATAGCTACTAAGTGCTTAATATGAATAACCTTTATTTTGAGTGAGTTGTTTCTGGCCACAATCTTTTTCCAATACTTTTTTTTTTTGGACCTGGGATTTCACTTTTGTGAAGGAACTCCCTTCTCCAATGCCTATTGCCAGTTTATCTTTAGATGAATCTTGTGAATTTTTTAAAAGACTGGCAATTCAGATAGGATGTAGTAAAATGTCTATCATTTAAAAAGAAGATACTTTAGGGATGGAGGAAGACATCTGTGATTTAATGCACTATAAAGAATTCCCTTCGTTGTACCCATCAAAGATATTTCCATAATTTATGAGAGACGTCTAAGGTACTGGGAGGTGAAGGGACTTGTCCAGAGTCACAGAGCTAATATGAATGTATGTCACCCAGCCATTTCACTAGTAAGAAGGGGGGGGGGAAGCACTAGGTCAAGGGAGTTCCCCCAAAGTCCCAAAGTAAGGCAGTGTTAGATTTTAGACTAGAACCCATGCGAGGTCCATCCACTCCTTCCTGCTTGTCCATCTATGAGCCCCAAACTCCAAATTTAATTTGGTTGGGTAAAGACACCCAAAGAGAAGTAGCATTGGGTAGTGGGTAGAGAGTTTGCCTGAGAGTCAGGAAAACTTGGTTCCAAACCTGCCTCTAATACATCTGAGTTGGGAAATCCCAAGAGCAGTCATTTCTGTCATCTCTCCTTAGACAACTCCCTGTGATTATCATTGGAAGAGAAGGTGAGGATCTACATTGGTAGAGGGTGTTTTGTCTTTGGGAGTGCCCTGTTATTAGTGAAATCCTAGATCTGGTCCCCTAAATAAATTGATTAGAGAGATCTATCTTGACTAGGACAGCCCCTCTTAATTAGGGGTCCCACAGGAGTTCGAAGATCAATGAGCCTTTTAGAGCTAGTTAAAATTTAGGTAATTCATTTGTTACATCACCGAAACCATAGTGGGGCTGGGGATTGGCTATAGAAACGAGGGGCCCAAGGATCACCAGCTCCTCGGGGCTGCTGGGAACCACGCGGCTGACGACCTTCTGAACACCACCCTACGGCAGGACACCAGCCGCATAACAGCCCTACAACCTCACGAAGCCCGTCCTTTTCTGTAGAACACGGCTGTTATTCCGTACACCAAAAGCCTCCTCCATTGTCAGAACCACTGCTGAGGAAAGCGAGGATCACAGAGGCGGGCTCCAGCAACTGTTTTGTTCCTCCCTCCCAGCCTTGGCAGGAGAATAGAGTCCGGCCACACTGCTGTGGGGCATATTCCGCCGCAGGGAGCCCTCCTGAAGTGAACGTGGCTGTTAAATATTTTTACAACAAGGACAAATGTGAATAGCCACACCGGACATCGGACACTGGGCACAGAAAGTTGTCATGCCGTGTCTGAAGCTGGTCGACCGGCTTGCCCACTTCCATCTAAGGAAGCGGGGCCAGGTAGCGCCCAGGTAGAACGGTCCAGATGTCAACCTTCCAATCAGAAACTTTCATTTCCAATCAGTGCTCCTACAATTTGCTGCTGCAGTGAGGGAGGCCTGGGGTGGGGGGTGGGGGGCGTTCTGTACGTGCCCCGAGGGCGCCAGAATGTAGAGGTTCCCCATGGATCTTGTCTTCCTTCTACAGGTAGCACTAAGTGGGTTTAGCACCTACTTAGCAAGAATCATTAGTTTAATGGAGATATGATTAGGGTTTTGATGTTAAAAGATCGCTCTATTGCAAATATGAATAACATGGAAATAGGTTTTGAACACTGATACATGTATAACCCAGCAGAACTGCTTGTCAACTCCAGGAGGGAGGTGGGAAGGGGGTGTGGGGTGATCGCGAATCACGTTACCATGGAAAACATTCTAAATAAAATTTAAAAAAAAATACGAATCATTAGTTTAAAAAGGAAGTTGCCAGATGTGGGTTTCCCCCACTCTGGTGCCCACCAGGATCATACCCAGGTAAGCCTGTCTTGGCTGCAGCTCCACTCCTTCTCCTGTTGCTTCCCCTCAAATGTAACCTCCCTCAGAGTGTGCAAGAATCAGAACGCGAATAGGACCTTAGATCTAGAGCTGGAAGGGCCCTCACATAGGTAGTAGGCATCAGAAGTGATGTTTGAACCCAGATCCTTTTTTTGTTTTAAACCCTTCCTTCTGTCTTAGAATTGATACTAAAGATTGATTCCAAGATAAAAGAACTGTCCAGACTAGGCAATTGGGGTTAAGTGACTTACCCAGGATCTCACAGCTAGAGAGTCTCAGGTCAGATTTGAGCTCAGGACTTCTGGTCTCTAGCTTTCAATCAAAGGTAAGTCTTCTAGCTCCAGAATTAGTGCCCTAGGCTAGCTCTTTCCCCATAGGATCTGAGGTCTCTTTCCCAGGCTCCTAACCATCAAAACATCTTTAAAGGGGTATTGGGAGGGGGAACAGAGAGGTGGCTCAGTAGATAGAGCCATGTGTGGGTATGGGAGGTCCTGAGTTCAACTGTGGTCTCAGTTACTTCCTAGCTGTAACCCTGAGCTAGTCACTTAACCCCAATTGCCTAGACCTTACTGCTACATCTTGGGTCTTCTGCTACTTAGTAAGGGTTCTAAGACAGAAGGTAAGGTTTAAAAAAAAATTCTATTGAAGGGCACCTCTCATGCTGTTTGCCCCAAGGTTATGATATGAGTGCTTTGGGGTGTCAGAGTTTCTAGTTATGGTTCTGCAGTCATGACTTTTAGCAAGTCACTTTAACCTTCTTGGATTCAGTTTCATGGGGTGTCACTGAAGGAGGGCTGGACTAGATGAGCTCTTAAATTCCTTCTAACTCTAAATCCTCTAAATGGGACTGCTGCTTTAGCCAAGTTAGCCAAGGCTTTAGAGGAGAGCCAGGAAAATAATAACAGTAGTTACTTTTATCAGTAAGGAAACGAAGTCTCAGAGAATTGAAGTGCTTAACCCCTAGCTCACTTCAAGACTCTGCTCAGATGCCATTTAATCTATAAAGGCCCTCCCCTGAGAGGAGTGCCAGTCCTTCCTCTGCCACTCCCAATTTTTTTAAATTTCATATTTATTTTTTGTATACTTATCTGTGTTCATATTATTTCATGCAGGCTCCCTGAGGGCAGGGATTGCTCTCCCTTTTTTTTGTCTAACACTGTGCCTGACATGTAACGTACCTAATAAGGGTTGAATTGAATTTAGTTGTTCACTGCAAAACCAAGTTTTCTGAGTATGAATCCTTTGCTTTTTTCATTATCTTTTCAGAAGGATAGGGATAGGACTTGATGTAGGTAAAGAAGAAAAACAGATGTAAGAAGAGCTCTGAAAAAGTTACTGTCTTTCTAAGAGAGAGCCTAGAACAACAGTCCATAGACAGGAAGCCACCAGTGCCCATTGTGCTCAGTGGGATTTGTTTGGTGGCAAGAGAAAGGTATACTTAGCAAGTGGAAATCAATTAGCCTGCTGAGAAGAGAAATGGTGGAGGGCTGGTGTGGAAGGGAAGGGAAAGAAGTCCCCAAGCTTCACTGGTGGCTTTCTTAATGCTGTTGGATGATGTAGAGAAGCTGGAAACAGAAACAGGGCTAATTCTGAGTCTGCTCATCTTGTGACTTTCCAGGACTGTTTGGAATGCTGTGGAAAAGGCAAGAGAAATGTTTTAGAAGACGGTTTTAGAAACAGGAAATTGGAAGCGGGCTGCTTAAAATACTGTTGGCTGGAGGGGGGGGGGACAGAGAAAGAGGGAGTCTGTGTGTCGATAAGAGGAAAGCCTGTGTGAGCTTTTGCAAGCTTGTTGCGGGTGGGGACAGGAATCAGACGGGCTGTATCTTGTTTACATCCATCAACAAAGGCTTACTTTGTGTGGAATGTCCATTTTTTCTTCAGTTTCCGAAGTTGGGGTTGGTTGTCAATGATCTTCCTCTTTCTCCTTCTTTGTGCCTCCTCTTTCATCTTCTTCCTGATCCTTCTTTCTACTTTTCTCCTTTTGAAAAATCTCTTCCTCCACCTTCCTCCTTTCTTCCTTCCTTCTTAAGCTTCAAGAGCTTCCACATCCAGGCTCTGCTTTCAAAAGTGAATGTGTCCATTTTAATATCTCTGAATTCCCCACCCCCTGAGAGTCAGTGAGCTATTTCCTCCACCCAGGTGGAAGAGGGATAGCCAGGCTCTCTGACATGCTGGTTAGTCTGAAAACAGACTGCTAAATGCATAATGAAGAGCCTCCCGAGGAGTCAATCTGCATGTTAAGATGGTGTTCAGCCGCCTGGGCTGCCACACAACATAATGTGAAGATGGATGTACATCCAATCAGACTGCCAATAGCTGACTGTCAGCCTCCTTGTGATTAGTATTACCTGTCTGTTCCATGGCAGCAGGGTATTAAGGGGGGGAGGGGAGGAGTTAGCCAGTCCCCAAAGGTGTGACCAGACAAATGGATGGCTCTTTGGCTAGACCCAGATCCTCTCTTTCAAGCTCTGAGGGAGGGATGTAGTCTGGGCATCAAAATGTCAAAATGGCCAAGGAAGTTTATGTTGATCCTAATGACTAATTCATTTCTATTCAACAAATGTCTATGGCTTGGATGCCAGGGATATAGAGGAAAGAAATCTGCCCTCAAGAAGGGTAAGTATCCTACCAGGGAACGCTGGAGCAGGGCAACATGCACATAGGATCATAAGAACAAATCATAGGAACCAAAATACAAAGTGATACAAATTAATTTCAAAGGGAAAGAGTGCTAATAACTGAGGAGAAATCAAGAAAGATCCTGAGGAGGAGCCATGCTTTGAAGGAAACTAGGGATACTGTAAGAAGGAGGTGAGGAGAGCTGAGAGGAGGACTTGGGCAGAAGCACAGTGAAATTGTGTGGGGGAAGCAGCCAGCACACCAGTTTGATTGAAACAAAGTGTATGAAGGGCAGTAGCCTAAAGACAAAAAAAAAACTGAGGCCTCCCCACGTGTTTGGGGGGTGAGAGGAGGGAGTCCAAGGGATGTTAGCAGCAAGAGAGCAAGATGCTAAACATGACACTTTCAAGCTCTGAGAAAGCTGTGTGTGAGCCATCCAGCTTCCATGGGAGAATATTGACATGTGGTTTGTGTTGTCTGCATTTCCCCTGCCTGCCGCCCGCCCGCTGCAGCTCATTCCCAGCCAGTAACAACACTCGCATGAATGATGTGTAGACACCACTTTTGTCTCTGAACATTTGACAGCAATTAGGACCTGACTCCAGGGGCAGGACATCACACTCCCGCTGAAGCACTGGAGAAATGAGGTTAGAGCAGAGAAATTAGCCATCTGCCTGGTGAAGGCTGTATCCTCAAGGTAGCATTTACATACCAACAACAGGCGATGTTTCACATTTCATTGTCCTGCGCTCCGGCTCTCCAAGGACAGAAAGGCTTGTGGGGGACTCCTTTTCCTCCAAGTCTCCATTACGTAGAGACATTCATGTGTCTTTTTTTTTCCTTCTCCCAGACATCTAATGGAGCTGCCTCCAAATGCAGAATAAGGAGAAAAGAGACACTGTGGAAGCTGGGGTTTGGGGGGAAGGTCTCTCTTTCTGGATCCTAAACCAAAAATCATTGACCCAGAGCCAAATCATAATGCGTGCCTTGCATGCCTCAAATCTCCAGCAGAAAGGCTGGGAGGGAAAATGTTTTAGACAGGGAGAAGCTATACCCAAATCGAAGCTAGAGGAAGGCTGCCCTGGCAACTCATGGGCCACAGTTAAGTACATAAAACAAAGTCGACCACAATTGCCATCCTCTTTTAAGGAAATGATTACCCCTTGGAGCCTCTGGGTCACCGGCATGCCGGCCTTTGGCTCCAAGCAGCTCTTTGGAATTAAAAGATGCTGAGTTTTAGGGCTGAGAGTAGAGAGTTCAGTAATGTTGGCTGCAAATTTGTTCCTTGCTTCACCTCATTTCACAAGCAGTGACCAGATGGGAAATAGAAAGACCCACCAAGTAATATTTCCTCTAAGGAAAATGGTGGAGGAAGCTAGCTGGGGTAAGCCTCTGGCACTGAGGGCGTGATACAGTCGCACCTGACTTTGGGTCATGGAATTAGGAGATCTGATTTCAGAACCTGCCTATAAGACGAAGAGCTGTGACTGAGCATTGTTGGTGTCCCCATCTGTAAAATGGGGATTTTACCATTTAACGCTGCCTGCCTTGGGGATTCATCAGAGCATAGATTTAAGAGCTGGAAGGGACCTTATAAGCCAGTCACTACAATCCCCTCATTTTACAGCTGAGGAAACTGAGGTGAAAAGAAGATAAATGATTCACTCGGGATCACACAGCTAGTTAAGGATCTGAGGCAGAAATTGAGCCCAATTCCTCTGACTCCAGAGATGGTGATCTGCTACCCCATGCTTCTTCTTATTTTTAGGAAATTTTAAAAATGCATTGTAAATGTAATCTATTTTATTTATATATATATGTGTGTGTGTGTGTGTGTATTGCATATGTTAGGGCAGCTAGGTGGCATAGTGGAGAAAGCACCAGACTTGAAGTCAGGAAGACTTGAATTCAAGTCTAGTCTTGAATGCTTACAAGCTGTGTGACCCTGGGCAAGTCACTCACTTGGCCCTATTTGCATCAGTTTTCACATCTTTAAAATGAGTCAGAGAAGGAAATGGCAAACCCCTCCAGAATCTGTGCCAAGAAGACCCCAAATGGGGTCACAAAGACTTAGACAAGACTGAAATGATTGGACAACAAAAATTGCAAGTACATATAATGATGTATGTAATGCACATGTCAGACTTTAGAGAATATGCATGTGTATATAATATATACGTCTACATATCTAGACATGATAGCAAGAATTACAGATGTACTTCAGCATGGTGAAATGGCTAAAGAGCCAGTCTTGGAATCAGCCCCACATTCAAGTCTTACGTCAGGCACATGCATACTAGGTGCGTGGCCCTGGGGAAGTGCCCCCTAGTGCAGCCTTCCAGGAAGGACTGCATTACAGAGGAGTTGCAAATGGGTGTCAGTTGAAGGAATACCCATAATGGCAACATTTCGTGTTTGTGAGGGCTTGTGGAGTCCAGCACTGAAGTGAAAAAAGTCTCAGTATCAGTGTATGATAAATATTTGTCTTTTCAAGGAGATGGATTTATTTGTGCATAGAAGGAAGCCGAGATATTTCATTTATAAGAAAAATAATTCCCTTATAAAGAAGGGCAAATTACCAATTTTGTGATTATAGTTGTCAAGTTGGTAGAAAAAGCAATTGAATTGATTAAATAAAACTACTAGCTGACTTTTTTTGCTTGATTTTCCAGTCATAACAGTTCATCTGGTTTTGTATAGAGCTACAGTTTTAATTCCATAATAATAACAACAACAACAGCTACAAGGATTACAACTACTATTCTTGAAATTTCCTTAGCATTCTGTAGTTGAAGAGAGGGATGTGTCTGAATGGGCAGGCCTGGGTTTTTCCTACAGTGGCCATTAGCGGATATTTCTCACATGGTTTTAGTGCCCACCTGATTTGATAGCAATTCTGGATGGCCCTCCCCAGCTTAGGGGTCACAGCATTTCCTACTGAGGTAGTCCAAGGGATCCAGAACCTATTTCCAAATATACCAATCTGGAATAAACAAAGCCCAGGTCAGAGAAGGATAAACTCAGAGCTTGGTAGGATGCCTTTGGTGTCCAGGACCATACTTATTAATATTCATCAGTCATTCTACTGGTCTTTTATCTACTTGTCTCACCACTCCTCCCTGCCCCGAGGGAAAGGACACAGCTTGGCCAGCCTGCTTCATCCTTGTACATTCATGGCACACTGCTACGGAGAGCTCGGGCCACCCTGGATAGGATGGCTGCCACCAGGAGCAGCTTCCTCAGGCCACGAGTATAAGAGGTGTTGAGTTTTGTCCAGTGTCTCCACAATAAAACTTTGCTTTCTGTCACCAAGATTCCATAGTTAATCTCTGTAAAACCCAAGCTCAATGCCAGCTGAGCACTTAACAGAGCGCCTGTATAACCGTATGGGCTCCCAGGGAGACCAGGGGATAGAGCAACTAGACTGGGAGTCAGGAATACCGGAGTTTGAATCCTGCCTCAGCTACATACTACCCGTGTGGCTCTGGGCAAGTCATTTAACTTCACGTAGCTTTAACTTCTTTATCTATCAAGTGGTGACAATAATAGCACCTACCTCATAAGGTTATTGTGAGCATCAAATGAGATAACCTATTTAAGGCATTTTGTGAAGCTTCAAACTATATAATTGCTACCTATTGTTATAGCTATAACGATGCTGCTGCCCGAATCTCCCCACCTGTAAGGAATATATGAAGAAAGACAGACAGACAGACAGAAATATGTGTGATTAGATAGATGTATGAATAGAGAGAGAGAGAGAGAGAGAGAGAGAGAGAGAGAGAGAGAGAGAGAGAGAGAGAGAGAGAGAGAGGGAGANGTTGTCCATCACTGTTCTATTTTTTTCAAATAATAAACTTTAAAAAAATAATACTTGAAGTATGACACATTAATTTAAATCCTACAGAAACTACTTTATAATACAATTCAAAAATTATTTATTAAAAACCTTCTACATGCAAGGCACTGAATGGACCAAAACAAAATTTAAATTATACCTACTGTCAAGGAATTTATACATTCTACTCTGCCATTATTTCATCATTTAATGGATTGAATCCACTTCCCTAGATGGAACACAAAGCAGAGTTACCTTTTGTTTAATTCTTCTATTTAGGGTTTAGTATTAAAATATAGCATAATGACAATAGCTAAAATTTATTCTCTAGTTCCAATGTATTGCAAAGCAAGATAAGATGGAGGGATCATTTGTATTTTGGGAAGCCATGAGTCAGGGTTAAAGATAATGTTATATTCCTCTTATATACCCACCAGTTCAAGATGGAGAGATCAGTGGATAGAGAGCTGGTATCAGAGCTGATTTTATGTCCTACCTCTGACATATACTGTATATACTAGTTGTCTGTCTATGGAGGAAATCATTTAAATTCTCTGTACCCCAAAGCAAATCATTAAGACTCTTCAGAAGGTTCGAAAAGTCTTAGTGACAGTTTTAAACTTTAGCAACCTGAAACTGCACTAAGACTTTTGGAACACATGTATGTTACAGAAAATTACTGGTTTGCATTGGTAGAGGTGATTTCTTCAGTAGGAATAGAGGGATCATAAGTTTAGAACTAAAAAAATTCTCTACTTTAGAGAAATCACAGGTCCATACCAAATAGGATACACATAGATAGATAGATAGATAGATAGATAGATAGATAGATAGATAGATAGATAGATAGATAGACAGACAGACACACACAGGCAGATAGAACCACACACACAGACAGATACACACATAGATATATACATAAAGAAAAAGAGAGATATGAAAATGTTTTGGATAACTTAGAAGAGTCATAATAAATCAAATAAATAAAGGAAGCCCAAATAATGTTATTAATTTTTTAAAGTGTCATCAGATTAAGAGTCATTTCTTCACTTTTCTAACTACAATGATCACAGAGAACAAAGTGGCAAAAGATAACTGTTGATCTGCCATACCCTATTCACAAAAACATACAAATTCATGGCTAAATTCAAAGACTACTTCTAATAAGCCTGTATAAAATATAGAAGCTATACCTCCTCTCAAACACATACACATATTAAAGTAGAGAGACATGGCTGAGATGATATTCCCCAGCAGTTGACCCAATAAGGTCTCTCAAATCATTAAGTTTCAACAAGGTCAGGTGTTTTTTGAGACTAGAAAGACTGGTAGCTTTTTCAGAATCTTGGGATTAGAAGGAATCTCTGAAGTTTTTGAGCCCCACCCTTCTATGCAGAGAAATCCTCTCTACAAATTCCCCTCCAGGTGATCATCCAACTTTTGCTTGACAACTTCCAGTGAGAGAAGACTCACAGGATGTCTGAGTATTCCTAAAATACTATTCTTTTGTTTATGTAAGCCCTTACCTCTCATCTTAGAATATAATACTATACTGCGTATTGGTTCCAAGGCAGAAGAGCAGTAAGGACTAGGCAATGGAGGTTAAGTAATTTGCCCAGGGTCACACAGCTAGGAAGTGTATGAAGTCACATTTGGACCCAGGACCTCCTGTTTCTAAGCCTGGCTCTCAATCCACTGAGCCGCTTAGCTGCCCTTAGGTAGCATTCTCTCAAGGACCTCCCTGAGTATAATTGTAAATCAAGGAACTTTTAACTATCTTACTCCTGTTCTCACATCATAGCCAGAGTAAACCATCACCCCTTGCCTTGGAGAAACTCTTGTTCAAAGTCTCATCCAGAGAAATTTCACTGTATTACATTATTTTTGTTGTTTTCCTTTTTTTCTATTTGCCACAAGGCACAAAAACATGGGGAGCAGTAGAAGGGCAGCATAATGCCCTGGAAAGATGACCGAGTTAAAGATTCTGGGTTTAAGTCCCAAATCTGCCATTTACTCAAGTCACAACTTCTCAGGGCTTGTTCTCTCAACTATAAGATGAAGGAGTCAGTCTAGATGGCCTGCTGAGGTCTTTAGGGATTTAAATCTGTGATCTTGTGATTGTCTATTCCCCCCACAGTGTCTGGGGCCAAGAGAATTTTGATTCCTGGGGCAAATGTTCTATAATGGCTGCATTTCCCAAAAAGGATATGTATGAGCTGTTAGTATGGCAGTATCACCCATAATGGAGACTCTTCCAGTGAGAAAACAACCTTCTGGAAAATGTAGCACCACAATAAACAAATGTCCTTCTTCCACAAGGATTGTGAGCAATGGATAATCCATAGACTTGGCCTCTTGACAAATACTGCAAGGGTATAAAAAATGCAATACCAAGAGAATCTGACCGTAGCATGTGAGTCACCAACCCAAACAACACATTAACAGTAGCCATGTGATCTATAGTGAAATGATCCTGATTTCTTTCATTTCTTTAATAACCCTACAAGCAAAGGCAAATTAGCAAAGAAAGTTATCCCGATCTCCTCACATCAGAAAATTACAAATTAGTAATATATGGATTTTAATTCCCTTTTCCCCAAACATACATAATACAGACACAAATCCTGAAGGAGAGTAAATTACCAAGAATAATAATTGAATAATATTGTTCAAAGAAAGACAAAAACAAAGTTATAAAGAGTCAAGATTTCCTCATAAGCTATTGTGTTTCTTTCCTACTCCTATTGGCTTAACATTCCAAAAATACAATTTTGGGGAAAACAAGACAAAAAGAGAAATAGGTCCCCCAGGAGAGGCTACTTTCCAGGAGCTTATTTTCTGAGGAAGGTGAGGTAGAGAGCAGCAAGTACACATAAAAGTAGATAGAAAATACGTGGAGGCAGCTAGATGGCTCAGTGGATTGAGAGTCAGCACTAGAGATGGGAGGACCTGGGTTCAAATGTGATCTCAGATTCCTCCTAGCTGTGTGGTCCTGGGCAAGTCACTTAACCTCCATTGTCTAGCCCTTACCTCTCTTCTGCCTTGGAACCAATACACAGTATTGATTCTAAGATGGAAGATGAGGGTTTTTAAAAAGAAAAGAAAATGCATACACAGTCATCTTTGGGTGAGGAGGACAGGTTCCCCAGGCTTTTTGAGCTCCTGCCTTTGGAACTTTTGCCTTTTTAGCATGCTGTTGAAAATACTTGATAATACTTTCTGATTAACTTTAACATTTCTCCTCCCACCCCACTCCACCTAAAAAGACAAAAGAGCAGGAGCTAGGGCCAGGGATTCTATGTGGAAACAGATGGAGAAAGAGTATTTTGAAATGAATGGCCTAAATGAGTCCTAACCTCATTAACAAAATTAAAATAAATTAAATTAAAATATATGTGTGTGTGTGTGCACCTGTGCCTTTTTCCCCCATGTTGTTATTTCTGGATAGATCTCATTCCTCCTATTTCTGTCCCATCCAAAAAAACACTTTTGTAACAAAGAAAACCAGTTCATGAAATCAACATCTACAGTGACCAAACCTGACATGCATGTGGCATCTTGCCCTTGTAGTTTTGTTCACCTGGGTCTTATTTTATTCTTCCGTTCATACAGTTCTTCCAGTGTTTTTCTGAATTCTTCATGCTCATAATTTCTTTCTGCACAATAACAGTTCATTATGTTTGTGGACCAGTTTGTTCAGCTCTTCCCTAGTTGATGGACATCTACTTTTTTTCTGTTCTTGGCTACCACAAAGAGTGTTATGAATATATTCTGATATTAGATGAAGGAAATAAGTATTTATTTAGCATCTACCATGTAAAAGGTATTGTCCTGAGTACCTTTTACAAATATTATTTATTGATCATCACAGCAACCCTGGGAGGGAAGTGTATTATTATCCCCATTTTACAATTAAGGAAACTGAGGCAAACAAAGGTTAAAGTCACTTGACTAGAGTCACACAGATATTAGAAGTATATGAGACTGGATTTGAACTCAAGTCTTCTTGACCAAATCCCCAGCACTCTGTGACACCATAGCTAATATTAGACCTTGGTTTCCATTTTTGACTCCCTCAGAATTTACATCCAGGACTTTATCTACTTAAAGAGCTTAGGCTAGAAATGGCAAGGAAGCTAAGAACTTGATTTTTTTTTTAAGGTACAGTCCATAAGCAAACAAGGAGATAGTACTTACATGAAACAAATATAGCATACACGGGCCCCAGGAAATAAACCCAAACCTGGGCTAAAATGGAGCTAAAAAAACAACAACAGGCTTTCTTTGTAGGCCTCTATTTCTCTATTTTCTCTAATTACAAATGTGGAAAAGAAGCATACCGAGTCAGGCCTGGTTATTGTCAAGCTCAATTTGCCCTGACTTTTATTTTCCAATACGCAAGCTGACCGGCTGTGGCTGAAAATGAAATCACCAAAGCAGACAAATTCCCACCCTTCTCCCTGCCCCCAATTATTGATTTATCAAGAATAAAGTCAGTGTCCCAGTCTGTCATCATACCCCACGGTCATATGTATCCACGGCACGTCCCCGATACACAATTAGTCCAAGAAGCACTGATTAAAATTTATGGCTGAAAACTGGACTCCTATTCGAGGGCATTTTGCAACCTTTTCTGGAAAAAAAAATGTTTTTAGAAATAGACCTATTATTTATGGTGAATAACTCTTGAAAATCAGGTTTTGAAATCTGAACGGATTTATGTTTAGAATTTTTTTCCAAAATGAAAATGTGGATTTATCTTGGCTATTTCCTCCAGGTAGGATGTCAGGTCTGCGGTATTGATTTGAAAGTCCAGCAGAGCAGAAGCCATTTAGATAGAGTGACGTCCAAGAGTGGATGCATCATTTTAAATAAAATGCCATAATCTCTTCTGTACACAAATACATACACACACTGCTGCGGTCATCATTAGCAGTAATGCCAATAATTCTTCCTTCAGCATATGCCCATTTCCCATTAAATAAAATCTAAACTGATTTTGACATTGAAAGCCCCCTCCCCAAGCCCGCTTCCAGTCTCCCCGTCTAGCCTTATCTCATGCCATTCCCCTTGATATGTTATATTGATGTCCACGCTGCTAAGAGGCAGCATGATTAGTCACTGGAGATGAAGTCACAGAGCCCTGGGTTCAAATCTCACATGAGACACTCACTCACTGTTTGACTTCGCAGCCAGGTCATAACACTTCTGTGCCTCAGTTTTCTCATGTGTAAAAGAAGAGGGGCTTCGACTTGATGGCTTCTAGGTTCCCTTCCAGCTTTAAATCTGCCATCCTGTGAAATTTGGCTGTATCCCGTCCCTGGCTCTCATTCTCTTCTCTCTTGTGTCTCTTCTTATGTGGACCCTCCATCCTCCCCAAGCTCTATCTTTTGAAGCCCCTCACTTTTAAGGCTTAATTCAGAGGCTCCCTCTACCGTGAAGCTCCGTGGAACTTCCCCCTCGTCCCTTTGCTTGTGACCAAGGCAAAAGTCATCTCTTCTTCCCTCTCCAAGTCCTCAGAGCACTTTCCCTTCTGCTGATCCATTCTACTTGGCACCTTGTTTATTTATATATGTATCTTTTCCCTGTGGGGCTGTAAGTTCTTTGAAAGCATAGCCTCGGTCCTATCCATCTTTGAAACGCTGGCCCCTAGCAAGAGCCTTGCAGGTAGAAGGTGTTTCTAGAGCCATGGTCTCTAGAAGAGACCTTGGAAGCAATTGAATCAAACCCTCGGGATTTACAGATGAGTAAACTGAGGACAGCCAGAGAACTTGAGCAATGTGCTCAGGGCCACATAGCTAGGAAGTATCCGAAGCAGATTCAGAGCTTGGTACATCTGATTACTCAGGCTCATCTCTGAGTGTAAGCAGGATAATAAGATAGACCCAGAGGTAAAGGAGGTAAAATAAATGGGCTCCTTCTGGGAACTATAAATAAGAGCCCTCTCCGTGTCTCTGTGGGGGAAACTAAAAAGAAACGGATACAGGGCCTCACTTGGAAAGATCAGACCATCTATTTGGGGAAATAACAAATAAACTTGAAATATCTACAGAGGGCCTTCCTGGTCTGATCAGCTGAACCCTCTCCTTGTTATCAGTTCAAACCTGAATCAAATGAATGCAGAGAGAGAGAGAGAGAGAGAGAGAGAGAGAGAGAGAGAGAGAGAGAGAGAGATGAAGGGGGTCATGGAGGGTCTTTTTTTCAACGCTGACTAGAATAATGCAGGGTTCCTTGCACATTGTCCCCCCCTTGGGAATAAGATTTTTGATATTAAGTCAGATGTGATCATGGTGTCATAGATTTAGAGCCCAAAAGAACCTCAGAAGCCATCTAGGTCAAGCCCTCATTTTATAGATGAGGAAACTAAAGCATTAAAGTGATTTGCCCGAGATCCCATGGATAATAAATGTCTGAGTGGAATTTGAACCCAGGTCTTTCTGACCCCAAGTTCAGTGCTCTAGTCACTAAACCATAGTACCTCTTTTTTTTTAATACAGCTCTCCTTCAGTCTCGTCATTGGCACTAGTTATGCCAAGGAAGAAAAACAATAAAAATCTTTTTCTCCTTGACTCTTCCATCTACTAAGGAGGCTCTCTAGTTCTCTCAGTTCCCATACAGGGTTCAGACAGGTGGTCATTGGCTGCAAGTTTGGGAGAATAAGCAAGGTAAGCAAGGAAAGATGGCCTTTTTCTCCTGGTCTCTCTCCTCTTGCCTGGTATCAAACTCAGTTATGCTGGCTCTGGAATTCTTTCACCGGGGACAGAAACTCTTGAAGAGTGGACAGTAGCAGGAGCACAAGGGACAGTCCATCCTCCCATGATTGAAGCCCCCCACCCCAACCCCTCACTCCCTTCCTAGCTTTCAGAAGAAGTGGCAGGGACAGAGGACTGTCTGAGAGAACCTCCTCAGGGATGTGAAGAACAACTGGGCCACATTCCATTCATAAAAACTATTCATGGACTTGAAGGCAGCAGTTGTTAACCTCTTCCTAAGATAAACAGGTCTTTTTTCCTTTTAATCTTTCCACATTGAATCTATTTTCTCTCCCTTGAATTCCCTTCTGTGCTTTGTTCTTGACCCTCTTTGGTTTCTATATATTCTTTTTTAAAAAAAACATTTTATTAATTCCTTTTGTTCCTTTCTAGATGTCCCCTTCCCTAATGAACTTCCCTAAGATCAGGAATTCTTAACTTGGGGTTCACAGACCACTCCCAGGGGCTTTACTGATAGACTTCAGGTGGTCTGTGAACTTGAAACATTTTTAATCTTTACTTTCATTAAACCCTAATTGAAATCTGACTCTTCCTTGAATTATGAATTTATAACAAAAGCAAAACCTAACGTGATTCTGAGAAGGGTTCCATCGACTCCATCAGATTGTAAGAAGGGTTCATGACACAGGAAAGGTAACAACTCTTTTGATGGCAAGACAGAGACAGAGTCAGAGAGTTACAGAGACAAAGAGAAACACACAGAGCCAGAGACAAAATAACCATGTATTTATATGCCAGGTACTATGCTAAATAAACGTTCAGGATACAACCAACAGCCAACAAAATAATCCCTGCACTCCAAGAACTTATAGTGAAAGAAAACATTGAATGATCAAGTGGGGAGAAAAGCCATCAAAATACTGCATTTAGGAACTTATGCATATCCCGCAATAGTCCACCTCTCCACCAGGAAGACAGAAGTATTGCCATTTTTTTTCCAAAAATATGATATCTAATATTGGACTGAGTTCTCCAGGAAAGGTCTAAATGCTGAAGGCTATCCCAGGAGCATTGTTTCCCGGCTTTGTGTGTCATTCTCTTTTTAAATATCTCAAGAGTCATGTTGTCTTCTTTCTTTCCACCGAGGCATTAGAATATTCATCTTGTGGTCAGCTTTGATCCTCAGGTTCTTCTCTTTTTTCTGGGTGCCTTGGCTCTGTGGCTTTTCAGATCTTTCCCCAGCCCTGTATTTGTATCATTTGTGTGTTTTGGCCCTGACCCTATTCCCTTGGCTCCTCTTTCCCCTTTGAAGTTTTCATTCTGTTTTCCCGGCTCCAAAGTAGGTGGAGGACAGCAAAGGGAACTTCCTTGTGTTTGAGAGATTCTGTCAGAATGCCTGGCAGTCTTCAGTAGGTCTCCAAATTCTTTGGCCTCCACCACCAAGAGCACAGGGACTTTTTCAACCTTTGTAGAGCACCAGTAGCTGGCGCGATGTTTCATAATCAGTACTCAGTTTACCTGATTGTAATCTGCCACCTCTGTCCCAATAAAGATAGGCACAGTTGGGAAACAAAGGCAGAGAAGGACTCCGTGGCTTTGGGGTCAAAACAGGAGAAGCAGTAGAGGAGACCAGATCCCTAGGCAGTTGTTCTAATGCAGTGGCGTGTTGTAACTCATGCTTTTTTGCCACCAGACCTACCTGGCTTGCCACCCCTCCTTGTCTACAAAAGTTCATACTTAAAACTAAAAGTTAAGCCAAAGTCCATAAATTCACTCCAATTGACGTTAAGTACTTGTTAGCTGAGGGGGGTTTTCATTGAACATGAAATGGGGAATTGTTTATGCCAAGTGATGTGAAACAGACACATTTGCCATTTGCATTAAGTTAATAGGTAAAAAGTGGTTCTGTTAGCAGTGGGTTGGAGAAGGGCCGCCATTGTTTATGGAAGTAGACTTTTCCCGTAAATGAGCTGATATCGGAGCTCAGGGCCAATTTTATCTGCATTGCACTCGGCACCCAAGCAGATTTCCCCAAACTGTGGGTCTTCAGTGGTCGGATCCTCTCAGGACTTAAAGTTGGCACTTTGAAAACAGAGAGCCACAAGCTCTTCTCTAAAGCAGTTGGAACCTTGGCATCATTGTGAGGACAGGAGTTCTTAACCTTTTTTTATATCATGGGGAAGTCTGCAAACCTCCTCTCCAAAGAAGGGAATAAAATAAAATCTAGGTTTGCAGAGGAAGCGAATTATGTTGAGATCTAGTTCTCAAAGTATTTAAAAAAACAAATTCATGGACCCTCTGAAATCTTTCCATGGACCCTGCTTTAAGATCCCTCCCATTAGACTCAGTTGCCGTTTGAGGGGAGAAGGAGGCTGCAGGAAATCACCATTGTGCCCCGCACATAATAAGTAGTGAAGGGGTACATTTGATGTGGCATCCTTAAAAAAAGAAAGGGTGAAGCTGGGCTGCACTGGAAAATGGAGTGGAATGGGGACCCTGAAGTAAAACACATCAGGCCATCATACTCCATTGTGTTATGGAACCATGGGATTCTCTGGCTGACAATGGGCTTCTCCTCTCCCCTGGCTTCCAAGCTCCTGGGTGGCAGTCTGTCCTAGGAGAATATAAACCTCCATTTCATTCCTCATCCTTAATTTTGCAAGCCACGGCTTTGAAATGGCAACGAAATTACCTTTTGGTGAAATCAAATCTTCCCCAGCAGCCTCCAGCTGAGAGGCATCTAGCCCATGAAGGGCAGTTAATGAGCCCTCCCTGTGCGGAGTCACTCTCCTCTGGACCAGAGAAGGTGTACTCTATTAAAGGGTTACTAGCATCCTTTTTGTCCCCAGCAGTTTATTCTGCGGGGGGTTATGGGATGCCCAGCCTTCTCTGTTCTGACTGACTGCCTGGCAGGAGGAGGCTTAGGGCAGTAAAATGTTTATTACCTGTTTATTGTGTGAGTAACTGCAGTCTGGGAGGAGAAAATATTTCCCAGTTTACCTAGGGCAATGAAAATTGGATTAAGAGTTCTGGGGGCCAGGAAAGGAGCGGCATAAAGCCCACAGAATCAGAGGTTGTGCAACCATGAGAATTCCAAGTACCAGGCATGATTATTCACCTTCATTCTAGATCCTAAGGGCTTTTCTTCCTTTTCTCAAATGCATGTTATTCATTGTTGTAATTGACTTCAACTGATTCAACAGTAATTATTGAGTACCTACTATGTGCAGCAAGGGGCTTGAAATCTAAAGACAAAAAGGAAATCATACCCGCCCTCTAGGAACTTTTGTTGGACTGAGTGATCCAGTCTGTGTATCCTTAAGTAAATATAAATGAATTTCAAGATGGAGACAGTGCTAATAAATGAGAGAACCGGGAAAGAACTCATGAAAGCAGAGGCAACTAGGCTTTTCTGTGAAGAATGCTAGAGATTGTACCAGGCAGAAGTGTGGAAAGGGCAACTGTTTAACCAGGGTGGAGCAACCAGGGTTTTTCCCCAGGGCACTAAATTTACAGGGTGCTGACAGTCCTGGCAACCTTGAAACAACAGAGTTTAGCACCTAGCTCACAGAATAATTAATTAATATAGGGTGCTACCATATGGCAGGTTCTAGGCAGCTGCTTCTTCCTCTGCTTCCTACTGCTCGATTGAGGATGCACTCCACACTCCTTGCCACTGGGCAAGATCTGTCAGGTGGTACCTGCTCCTGGAACGAAGCACATTCCAGAAGTCTCTATTCATTCCAGACTATGGGGACTGACTTTGCAAAGGCAGAAAGAAAGGAGATGGAACAAGCAGTCAGCCAATATGTCAGGGATAGATTACAGATATTTCAGGTGTTCCTCCAGGAGATTTTGACTAGTTCTTTGAACCTCCAAACAGCTATCAGCCTAGCTCTACAGATACACTCTATGTTGAAAAGAGAGCTCAATTTCTATAAGTTTCTAGATATAGTGATTCCACAAATTTTATACAAATCTAGGTAGTCCTGTTCTTGTTATTTATACTATATTCCTTGTAGGATGGAGGGATCTTGGATAAAGAACTTGAAGGAACTTTCAGGGTCACTGAGTCCCAGAGAAGAAACCACCACTCAGAGAGGTTAGCACAAGTAGATGATAGCATCTAGCTTCAGACCAAGATCTTCTGACTCCAAATCAATAATTCTTTCCATCATACTATGCTGCCTTCTATCCATGTAAGTGGTTATGCTTTAGAATTATAATCTTTGTCAAAAATTTAGGATTGGAAGGAACATAAAGTTACCAGCTTTTTTTTGCCTTTTTTTTTCAATTAAAAATCATTTTATTCTAACTCCCCACCTCCCAAAGCAAAAAGAAAAGGAGAGGAAATAGCTGGGTATCCCAGTGGATTGAGAGCCATGCCTAGGAATGAGAGGTCTTGGGTTCAAATCTTAGAATCAGCATTTCCTAGCTGTGTGACCCCGAGTAAATCACATAACTCCCATTGCCATTCTTCTGCCTTGGAACCAATAAGCAGTGTTGATTCTAAAATGGAAAGTAAAGTTCTTTTGGGGGTTTTTTTAAAGCACCTACTATGTGCCAGACCCTGAGCTTGATATTAGTGATACAAATGCCAAGAATGGAGCAATCCCTGCTCACAAAGAGCTTCCATTCTAAGCTCTGTATCAATGTCCATTATGGTTCCATTGTAACTCCCACATTAAGATTTGCATTCTGGAATTGGAAGCAATGGATTCCATGGCTAATATGATCACCCCTGCTCTGTGACCCCAACTGACTCACTCACACAGAATGGGGGACAGTTTCCTCATTCATGAGAATAAGGGTGGCTTTACTGGCCAAGACTGGTTATGAATAATTGTGCACTTCTCTTTTACATCCTCTAATAGGACGTGTTCTAAAAGTTAAAATGCTTCGTCAAGGTAACTGAAGAGCTCTTCTTCTTACTAACTTTTGGTTAAAATAGACAAGTCCCCTTTAGACATTTGAAATGGACATTTTAAAGGGTGAGGATCAAAGCAACTAAAATGAGTTTAGTAGAGTATCTCTGCCTGGCTCCAACCTGTAACTGGGATTCCCTAGGACTAAGGAAAATGCACAAGATCTGACCATTCTTCTGTCAATGTGATTTGTGTAGAAGAACAGCCAGACAGGATCATTCAGATCCCAGAATTTACAACGGTGGCTGCTTCACTCTGTACTGACTCTCTACGTTTATGAAGCAGATCCACGTGGGCCTCTTGACAAATTTGCCAGTATTATTTGTTTTCCAATTAGGATAAAAGAGTGTAGGAAGGAGCATTGTATCTGATGACAGGATTGAGAGTCAGAAGACCAAAGTTCAGTTCCTTGCCTCTGCTACCTCTCTCATCCTTGACAAATTACTTGGACAAATCAGGCCTCAAATTGCTCATCTGTTGGATTAGATCAGAGGCTCTTATACTTTTTTAGTGCCGTGGATCCCTTTGGCAGCCTGGTAAACCCTATGTGCCCTTTCTCAGAATAATGTTTTAAATGCATAAAATACAACACATAGGATTACAAAGGAAACCAATCATATTGAAATTTTTGTTCAATCCTTTCAGTTCTGTAGACTCTTCCATTTGGAGTTTTTTGGCAAACATAAAAGAGTGAAGTGTCATTTCCTTCTCCACTATATACCCTCTGTGTGTGTATGTATGTATGTGTGTGAATAAATTATATATTGAAATAACAGTTATCAAAATATTTTTCAAAATCAGTTCCCAGGCCCTAGGTTAGGGAACCCTGGATTTGATGATCTCTGCAGTCCAGACTGAAAGCTCTGGTCCTAAGACCTAGTTACCATCACCAAGCAGAGGTCATTTTAGGTTTGATGTAGGAGGAAACTTTCCAACAATGAGTGCTATACAAAAATGGAGTTGGCAGAAGCGTGAGCTACTGAATCAAATAGATTCCTGCTCAGGTGTGGATGGGACTAAAAGATAGAAAGAGGTGAAGTGACTTTCCCAGAGTCACACAGCTAAATGATTGTCAGAGGCAAGGTTGGAATCCAGAATCAGTCAATCAATCAACATTTATTAAGCATTTAAGCATGTCCCAACTGCTGTAGAGGTAGAAAGAGTCAAATCCCACCTTTTCTAGGAACCCTTTCTTGGTCCTCCTAACTACCAGCTCCTTCTTCTTTATTACCTTCCATCTATTGTGTGTGTGTATATACATATGTGCCTAATTATTTATTTACATGGCATCTCCCCCCATTAGTGTTGAAGGATGGACATCACATAATAACTAGATACATACAAAGGGTCAGATGAGATAGTGTTGGCAAAGTGCTTGGCAGAGATCTGGCACATAGTAGGTCCTCAATAATAGCTCATTCCCTCCCTCCCTCTCCTCATGTTCTAGAAGGAAAAAAAAAAAAAGCATATTCTCCAGCCTCTCTAAAGGCCCTCCCAGGTCCATTTCTCTGATCCTATAAAAGCAGCAGCCTTAAAAAGAGCCTTTGATCATCAAAGAGGGTCCCTTCCCCACCCTGTGCACAGGCATGGTGGCTGACATTTACCACACTGTAAGGAGGAAAGCCTGAGGTCTTTCAAGCTGGCAGAGTCCTTCTCCTTTCCACACATGACCACTGTGGATGTTCTCAGGGTCTGCTTTTGCCTTTTTTTTTTTAATCTGAATGCAGATTTCATGAAATATTTTTGATACTGGCCCTGGGATTAGCCTTCCTGATGAAAAGAAACTCGATGTGCCAGACTTCCAGAATCCACCCATCCTTTGTGGCAGTTTTAGCAGCAGCATCAGTAGGTGGAGAATTTCCTGTTGTCGTGGTGATTACGCTCATAATACCAGACATTCCATGAACCCCACGATATTGTAGAAGCGATACAAAACAGTCTGGTGGCATCCCCTGCCTGGGGTCTCTGGGCCTCAATGGACACAAGCAAAGCAACCGCATGAGAGCTGGGTCTGTCCTGCATGTCCCCTGCTCTCTCGGCTGAGAGGACAACTTGCTGTAAAGAGGGGCCCCAGAAAGCTCTCTGTTGAGTCCAACTATAAAATGCCAGGATTAGCTAGATGGTCTTTTAACTTGGACGTCCTTTTTGTCTTCTAAGTGGTCAGGGTGTGCTAGGAGTGTAGTGGTTTGCCTCTCTCTCTCTCTCTCTCTCTTTCTCTTTCTCTCTCTCTCTCTCTCTCTCTCTCTCTCTCTCTCTCTCTCTCTCTCTCTCTCTCTCTCTCTCTCTCTCTCTCATCTCTCTCTCTCTCTTCCCTCTACCTCAAAAGCTACACTTTGGAGGTCTCCAGGGGCCCTTTTCTGTGTTAGGAAGCTCCAGCTGTGTTAGAGAGTTTCCTCTGAACCCCAGGAGGATAGCCAGTTTGCTGCTGTGGTGGTTAGTAGTGACAGTGGCTCCTGGATCAGTACTCAAAAGTCAAAGGATTATCGACTCCCAGGGAAGTGCATCCACCACTCTCAGCTAGTCCTGGCAACAGATTTTCTTTTATTTTCCTTAAAAATCTTATTTTTTGACTTAGAAATGATACTGAGTATGAGTTCTAAGGCAGAAGAGTGGGAAGAGCAAGGCAATTGGAATTAAGTGACTTGTCCAGGGTCACATAGCTAGGAAATATCTGAGGCCATATTTGAACCCAGATCCTCCTGACTCCAAGCACTGTATCCACTGAAATTCCTCATTGCCTCTCCTCCATGGCTTTTCAATTTATGGACTGAATTCTGCATTAAATCAGGCACTGCTAAGAGTTCTGTGTTTACCTACTCCTCCCAGATACCCCCTTGCCTTTGGCAGCAGCAGCTCCTGAACCTAGCCACCAACCAGATCTCCAAGATCTTTTTTCTCCCCCATTCTTGAAATAATAACACCCAGCATTTGTGGAATGCTTTCAAAGGGTATAAAATACCTTCACTACATTTATCTTATTTGAATCTCACAATCCAGTCAGGTATTAGTATGATCCTGACTTTACAGATGCAGAAACTGAGACTCAAGGGAATTTAGTGATTTGCCCATGGTCATAAAGCTCTCGGGTCCCAAGTGGGACTTGACCTCAAGTCTTGCTAACTCAAAGCCCAGCTCACTATCCACTCTAGAATGCCACCTCCTAAGACAGATTTCCTTCCCAGCCAACATGGAGGACTCTAAATGGTACTTTCCCAGGCTACCATCTGGGAGGAAAAGAATCAGAATGCACTGTGTGTGTGTGTGTGTGTGTGTGTGTGTTACATTCACATTATTATACCTGCCAAAAGGGGAAACAGATTGTTGAGTGAATGAACGTACAGCTGTCTGCCCTGGAGAGCCATGACAGATTCTCAAACCTCTCTTCCTGTTTATTGGGCCTCTATTAATCAATTGAGGCTATGTCAGATTATAAGAGAACTTATTTCTACCTTGCCTGAGCCTTGCCCTTTGTCTGAACTAAGTTGTGATGGTAGTAATGCCAAAATGTTAATTATACTGCAGCAGGAAGAGAATTGCTGGAGTCATCATGATCCCTTGGTCCCACATGGTCCCAGGACATCCAACAGAATCTGGGTATTCATACTAAGTTTATACAGACCTGACGTGTGATTTTATTCAGGTGGAGAACTTCTAATGCAGATTTCATTTCAATAAACATGACCCTTCTCACCAATGTATAATCTTAGAAAGTTTTGCAAAGCACCAATAAGTTATGATTTCTCCAGGGTCACATACTCCAGTGGGAGGACTTGAACCCAGGTCTTACTGGCTTCAAGAGTGGCTCTCTAGACATTAGGCTATGCTGCCTTTCTTTGCAGTCTTACTAGCACTTGAATTCAAACTCATTCTAGAATCTCACCAACAGATAACAGTTATTGGAAGATTTCACAATGGTGGAGAACTCATTAGCTACTTAAAGATTTATTTTAAGGCTGCATTTTTTCCCCTTCCCCAATCAAACTACTTGAGAATGGGAGCTATTCCCAAGGTAGAATGGGCTGTCTTGGTAGCTAATTGGAATCCTACCAGTCTGCAGACTGCAACCAAGATACATGGGAACTGAATTCTGAGCTACGCTGGAATCCCACCAGTCTCGGACAGCACCCAGAATTGGGAGCTTTTCATCTCCCCATTCCCCATCAACACCTATCTGTCCTGTGTCTGTGTAAAGAGAGCTAACTTGATAAACAGATTCAAAGTAATTATGTTAAAGGGTGAACTAGGCAAGTCCAGCTGCCCTGATTGCTAAATCCTGTTCTAAGATGGTTTTAGATTGTTATCATGAATAGCAAGTAGCCAGAGGGCTCCTGATTGCCTGTACCACCCCACAGGAACAGCCAGGCATAGACCTTTGCATATGAAGTGAATCCCCAATCAGGTGACAGATAAACCAGTTCTAGTGGACTTCCTTGCTTTCTTTTCACACTGCTTAGCAGGTAGAAATACCCAATAAATATTTGTTGCTTAAATGAAGAAGGATATTAATTCTAGAAAACAAATGGGCTATAGCTTGAGCAAAGACCCATCTTTTTTTTCCTGATCTTTAAAAAATTTACCTGCATTTTTAAAGATATTCCTCCCCTTTTCCCCCCCTGAGTGACAGGCCATAGTGAGAGACAGAGACAGAAAAAATAACCAGCTCAACAAAACTAACACAGCAACCAAGTCCAACAGTATGTTGAGTGTGCACACCCGTGCTCTGGCACCTCTGCAAAGATTGAGGGGAGTGTCTCCTCCTCTCTCTTCTATGGGGCTAGACTTGATTCATTATTGGTCGGTGCCATTCCTTCCATTTACATTGTCTTAGTGTATATTATTTACCTGGTTCTGCTTATTCCACTTTGCATCATTTCATCTGAGCCTTTCAGTGCTTCTCTGGATTTAACATATTCATCATTTTACAGCATATTAATATTGTATTATAGTAGAAAGAGCACAGGTTAGGGAATCAGAGGACTTGGGTTCAAATTCCAGCTCTCTTCTTTTCTACACTTATGACCTAAGGCAAGTCATTTAGATTGGGTTAGATGGCTTCTAAGGCCCCTCCCAGCTCTTAATCTCTGATTCCAAGATCCCTGTGGCACTTATCTGAAGACTTGAATAAGCCTTTCTATTGGATGAACAGGCTTGGATTTGTTGCAGCACATAATCAAGGAGGAAATACCCACATCCATGAGATCACAGATCCATTTGAGCATCTGAGGGCATTATATAAAAATAAATAAATAAAAATTTAAAAATCCTGATACACCTAACCCCAGAAGGAGATTCTTCCCAAAATTTATTTCGTGGATTTAAATCTATGATGTTTTAATTAAATTGCATCGAGGAACATGGCATTTCTCTAACCCTTGATCTTAGCTTTCCTGGGATGAAATCAGAAGCCCTCCTGTGAAATATTGTCAACTCTGATTAGGATTTAGCACATATAATAGATGAGGGAGAAAGAACAAGAAAGTCACTGTGCTGAAGAAGAAAAAAGTAATTAAAAAAAAATTTTTTTGGAACCACTTAAGGAAAACAATAACCAAAACAGCATCTGTCTGTTAGAGAACCTAAGAGAAATGAGGCTGCTCCCTACCTCTTGGCTAGGCAACGTGAAGAGCCTGGCCAACAAGTCCCAACATAGGAGCTGGGGGAGGCTTTAACGGCTAGCGACACACTTCAATGACTAGACTGAGCTCACTCCTGTTCCTGCTTCCCAATTACACCAGGAACAGAAGCTCCAGAGAGAGAGAGAGAGAGAGAGAGAGAGAGAGAGAGAGAGAGAGAGAGAGAGAGAGAGAGAGAGATGGGCATAACCAGAGATGATAAGGGTGGAATGATGAAGAAATAAGAAGCGAGAAGTGGCTTGCTAATGTGGGCTTCATGGATGAGAGGGTGACTTGTGTTCTTTACCTTCTCCATGAGAAGTCCTCTGATGGAAGGGAAAACCCCTGGTCAGCTTCTCTGGATGAGGGTTCTGGAGGCATCCAGATGCTGCAGCTGTGTTGTTCATTGCTGTCCCTTAGGTTTCACCTTTGCTAATGATAGCAAGACAGATTGACGTAGCAGATAGAGTACTGGACCTAAAGTCAGGAACATGGGTTTGAATGCAGCTTCTGAAATGGCCCAGCTATATAACCTTTGGGCAAATTACTTGACTTTTTTGAAACAACTACAAACAACGGAAATTAAATAAATCATGATGGTGTGAGGCTCCATGAGATAATGTATTTTATAAACTTTAAGCACCCTATAGATGTCAGTGATCACTTTTAAAGTTTACAAAATGCTTTCTCTGGAAGAGGGAGAGGGGGAAAAAAAGCTGTTATAAAACACCTACTACATACCAGGGGCAGCGCTGAGCACTTTACAGATATCTCATTTGAGCCTCATAACAATTCCAATTGAGGAAACTGAGATAGAGGTTAAGTGACTTGTTCAGGGTCATGCAGCTAAATTCATCTGAACCTAGATTTGAACTTGTCTTGCTTACTCTACGCCTAGCACTCTATCCATTGTACCACCTCATTATTAAATGACATATGATAATTCAGCCATAATAATTATGTTCTATCTTAAAGAATGCTTTTGTATGGAAGTAAAGTGTTTTATATACATCAAGGTCCATAACAACCCTGCAAGATAGGTACTAGAGGTAAATGGTCTCTATTATAGGTAGAATCATCCCCATTTTATAGCAAGGAAAATAAGGCAGACACAAATATTTCCCAGGATCACACAGTAGGTATCTGAAGCCAGATTTGAACTCCAGCTCAAGGCCCAGCACCCTATCCATTGTACTACCTTATTATTAAATAATATAATAATTTAGAAATAATAACTGACATTTGATTTGTATTTAAAGTTTGTTTTTGTATATATTTAAAAATTTACACACTTCAAGCCCTATAACATCCCTGCAATATAGGTGCTAGAGGGAAAGGGTCTCCATTATAAGTAGAATGAATGATACCCATTTTATGATGAGGAAAACTGAAGCTCAGAGAGATGAAGTGCTTTGCCTATAGTTAAAGGGATAACTCGTGGAAAAGCCAACATTAGAATCTAGAGCTTCCTCCTCCTAATCTAGGGCTCTAGATAATGGCGCAAGGATGGGCATTAGGACCATCTTAGGGCATGGAGCTGGGGTTTAAAGTCATATACCATGCCGTGCTCTGTTAGCCAGCCTCCAGTTCTCCATGGCTCCACACCACCTGGCAGCTCTCATTGGGGAATCCTTCTCTACCACACGTTCACACCCCTCTCCCTCTTAATTATGTTCTTACACAAGCCGTTCCTCCCCAGCCTGCACATGTGATGAAATGGGAGCCTTTTCCAGCATGTGCTGGAACAAGCAGAGGCATCCAGTGGCTGATAAGGCCAGTCAAATGAAGTTTAAAAATACAGCATGGCTAGTGGCTTACCAAGATCAAATCCAAGGCTGCTTGTCAGCAGAATTACTTTGCAGATGGAGGTCTTTGACATTGTTAGCTTCTCCATAGGTCCTTTGTTTTTTTTTTTTTAATAATATGGTGATTATTTTTACCATCATTTAGATAGCTTTGAGATGCAGGTTATCTTGTCAAGGTGGACAAAGGGAAGGGAATCATTTCATTCCCTCTGGCAGGGAAAAGAGCAGATGCTTCTTTTTTGGACTCACCACTAGTCACCCCATCCCTACCTGCAAGCTCCCTAAACCCTTCCTGTCCCTGTTTCTTTTTATTTTATTTTTTGCCTCCTTGGAGGAATACTCTCTATCTTTTCCCCACTATTTTAGAGGCAGAAGACCTTCCACCTCAGTCTCGGTTGTTTTAAACATGTCAGATGTAACCTGCCTACCATGGAGGGAGGGAGAGAGAGAGAGACAGACAGACAGACAGACAGACAGACAGAGACAGAGAGAGACAGAGACAGAGAGAGAGAGAGACAGAGAGAGAGAGAGAGAGAGAGAGAGAGAGAGAGAGAGAGAGAGAGAGAGAGAGAGAGAGAGAGAGAGAGAGAGAGGATGTGTGTGTGTATCAAAGGATTTCATTCCAGGTCCTGTCTCATTTTAAAGGGAGACCATTCCTTCCTTCCAATACCCTGACCGCCAGAGCTCTACTTTTTACTGCTGCTCATAAATTTCTGAACATGCAGAGATATCTTTAGCTTTGACTCCAGATATTTCCTGTTGAGCAGCAAGATGCCATCCTACGAGCACACAGAAGCTAAATATACCCTCGCCGGAGGTCCAGCACACAGCCAACTAAACAGGTCCAACCTCAACATGCTTTTTTTCCCCCTTTAAACCAAAGTAGTTGGTTGTTTTAACGTAGATTAATGAAGCAATTTAGTTTATTTGACCCACTGAAGTCATTTCAGCTTCCCCTCCGCTTTTAATGTCTAATAATACTCCCTGAATCAGGCAAGACCAGCAACCCCCAACATAAACTGGGGTGTTTTCCTTGCTGCATCTCATTTGGTCTAAGTCTTTATGGTCTCATCTGACAAACCCCTCCACAGGACATCCCACAACAGGCAGTGTGGTTTCTTTGAACCTCACAAAATTGCAACTGTTTTTCAGTTTCTCTCAGACTGTTGTCTAGGAGATTTTTGTTGAGAAATGGAGATCTGTCTTGGAGTTAGATAAGGGAAGAAAAAAATATTAGACTGATTTAAGGCCTGATTTATGTGGCATGTGAAATATTCCCCAAAGTTATATCCACGAGAGATGTGTACATTATGCCAGGACTGTGAAGAAAAAGTTAAGCGATCTCCATTGAGTTAGAACTTCTCTCTCCAAAACAGTTCAGTTCGATTCAATTCAGCAAGCATTCACTAAAAACTGATGTGTGTCAGAAACTATGTTTGATGTTGGGAATAGAAAAACAAAAACTGAAAAGTCCTTGCCCTCAAGGAGCTTTCTTTCTACTGGGGAGATGCATTGTATTCACAGATAAGAAAATATAAAGTAAATTTCAGGTAGCCTTATATAGCAGTTGGGGTCCAGAAGATAAATTCAGGTGATGCTTCTGATACCCACTGGCTATGGCTGCCATTGGCAAATCACTAAACTCAGTATCTGCTCAGTATAATCAAGACTATAAGTTACAAAGGAATGACTGGTTTCCATTAGTAGAGACATTTTTCTTGGGCTAATGAAATCATAGGTTTAGGGGAATTAAAAAAATAATAAATGCAAAGTGTTTGGGGGGGAAAGGGAAATTAATCATAAATGAGGGTGTTGGAAAAGGCATTGATTAGATCAATGGTTCCCAAACTTTTTTGGCCTACCGCCCCCTTTCCAGAAAAAAATATTACTTAGCCCCCTGGAAATTAATTTTTTTAATTTTAATAACAATTAATAGGAAAGATAAAGGCACCTGTGGCCATCCCTGCTCCCCTGGATCACTGCAGCACCCACCAGGGGGCGGTGGCACCCACTTTGGGAATCACTGGTTTAGATCATGCAATCCTAATTCACTATTAGATCAGAATCAGTAGTATGAAATCCAGATGCCATATGTTGAAGTTGCCTCTTGGGTAGTCTTCTGGCCCATAGGCACCAACCATGATCTCCTCTGTGACCAACTCTCTACTACCCATTCCTGGTCAATTGGACCCTAGGCTGAGGAGGAAAAAAACATGGCCTCATTGCCCAGAATGACTAAATGTACATGTGTCACAACTACCTGTTTCTGTACAGCAAGTGGGAATATGGGAGCTTTCAGCTCAAGTGAATTTAGTTTATATTAGGTAGACACTGGAGTTAACAACACATTGAAATGGAGAGAATAGGATGATTACAGCCAGCCACTTGCCACGAGCAGTCTCCTACTGCCTCCTACAGTTGCCTTTTCCAACTCTAGCTCGTGTCTCTTGGTAGGAGGACATGGTGACAATTCTTGGCTCTCCTGCTGCCTAGAGAGTTGCTATGTAGGTCAGACCACATCCAGAATATTGTCATCAATTCCTGGTACTACATGGGGACATGAACATATTAGAGGACATTAAAAGGAAACGATCAAGTTGATTAGGGACTAGAGACTATGCTATTCAATGATTGGTTGAGAGAACTAGAGGTATTTAGCTTCGAGGAGGCTTAGTAAGACTAGGACAGGGATATAATAGCTGGCATCAAGCACTTGAACAGTTTTCATCTGGGAAAGAGATAAAATTTA
This sequence comes from Gracilinanus agilis, assembly GCF_016433145.1. NCBI lineage: Eukaryota > Metazoa > Chordata > Mammalia > Didelphimorphia > Didelphidae > Gracilinanus > Gracilinanus agilis. The sequence goes on from NC_058135.1 coordinate 134,060,131, forward strand.
TTCTCATTGGCCCAAATCAATGGAGAGGAAGATACAGAGAGTCATAGTTCAGAGGGAAGAGAAATTGCTGTCAATCAGAATTATCCAAAAATGTGATGTTCTGCTTTGGTAGATAATGAGTTCCATGTCACCAAAAGTCTTCAAGCAAAATCTGAGTAATCAGTTGTCAGGGATATTATAGAAAAGGTTCTTATTTGGATATGGGTTGGGCTCTATGCCCCCTGAATTCCTATCTGATTCTGAGATTCTATGAGAAGTCCTAAAAGAAGGCTTTGATTTAAAATATGAGCCCCCCCCCCATTTTGTTCTTTATGTGTTGTAACTTCATGTGTAAGATGCTTTATCTATAACTTTTTCTGCTCTAGGACTTTCACAGACTCTTAGAGATTCTTTATTGCTGTTTTTGTTTTACAAGAGCTATTTATTACTTATCCATTGTTGATTATCAAAGGGCAATGGAAAGCCATATGGTAGGTGGATTGCTATTAATTTGCATGCAGAATATGGTATAAAACATCATTATGGGTACATAGGATTGGAAGAGGAGGTGAACCAATCAGGTGGAGAGTGTGAAGGATAAATGATAGAAAGCCAGTATATAGTACTTTTGACACAAACACAAAAATATATTAACAGGATAAGGGGAAAGCCCCCAATGCATTGTGCAGATCCTACGTGGAGGATCTATGAGAGGTTATAGACGAGAATCGCACAGGACAAAAGGAATAGGTTTCGATCTGAACCACTGGGAAAATGCCTGCACTAATGAGATCACTGATCCATGGGATTGGATTTGGGGGACTTGAGTTAAATTGCAAACTCCAATGCTTTCAACAAAAGGTAAGCACATAAAATATTAATGTAGGCAGGCCTTTATGCTGGTGTTGAGTTAGTTTACTTCAATAACATGTTTTGTTTATAAAGAAACAAGTAGTGCGAAGTCCCGGTGAGAGTAGTTGTTGTTCGATCATTCAGTTGTATCCGACTCTTTGCCACCTCGTGGACCATAACACACCAGGTCCTTTTATCCTCCTCTATCTTTCAAATTCTGCCTCAGGTTTATGCTCCTTGTTTCCTGTCTATCCGACTCATCCTCTGCCATCCCCTTCTTCTTTTGTCTTCACTCTTTGCCAGCATTAGGGTGTTTTCTAATGAGTGCTATTGTTCTATCGTGTGGCCAAGTATTTAAGCTTCAGCTTTAGTATTTGACCTTCCAGGGAATAGTCTGAATTAATTTCTTTAAGTATTGACTGATTTCATCTCCTTCAGAGTCCAAGGGACTCTCAAAAATCTTCTCCAGCTCACGATTCAAAAGAGTCGATTCTGTGGCACTCAGCTTTCCTTATAGCAGAAATTGAGAATTTTTACTTTCATGTTATCTCTTCCATTGATTTACTATGTGACCTTAAACAAGTTATTCAACCTCTCTGTGCCTTTCATTATTTACTACATGAAAAATTACTGAACCAGGCTGCCTCTGGAAGGTAGATCTCTAATTTGACCTTTCCTCACTCAATCAACAAGCATTTATTAAGTTTAATATATGTCAGGGACAGTCTCCTAAGTGTGGGAGATACAAAGGAGAAGGGGAAACAGTTACTTCCTTCAAGGAGCTTACATTCAAATGGAGGAGACAATCTATAACCACTCATAGACTATGGAAATGGGTTTTGCATGATAATACATGGATAATCCAGATAGAACTGCTCACCATCTCTGGGAAGGGAGCGGGAGACAATTCAGATCTTATAACTTCGGAAAACTTGTGTGGAATATTATTATATGTAATTGGTAAAATAAAATAACTTTATCTAAAAAAAAGATGACAACGGCAGGTAGAATAGGAAGGGGCTATGTAATAAAGTGTTTTGAATGCAGAATTTCTCCCTTTTGATCCTCTCCTAATTATGTGCTCTGACTTTTTTAACATCATTGTCATCATCAACACCATCATCATTATGGATTCACTGAATATTCATTGTGTGCCTGAAGAAAGTATAGAGAAATACAGTCTAAAGCCCCAGGCCTTAAAGCTCACCAAACACCCCTCTGATAGAATTGTGACACAACATTTTTCCTCTATCATATTCTGCCCCTGGCATTTGCTCATCCATAGTTCTTCCAAATTCCATTCGTCCTCAACTTTTGCTATTACTTCTTTGTTTACCGCTCCAGAGAATGGCAAGGTTTGGGACACGCTTTGGACTCCATTCATGTTCCCCAAAAGCCCAAGGAATCTCTAACCGTGTTATTCATCTCACTCCTGCTTTTCTTTTTTTATCAGAATTTTCTGTGATGATATTGCCACAGTTTTGCCTTTTGGAGCATTCTTAGTCTTTCCACACTCCCCATGCCCTAAGGAATCCTTGAGATAATATCTATTTTTTTCTTTTGAATTTTTTTACTCTCTGCTTTTCTAAAATTTAGATGATCTTATTTACCCTCCTCTTCTTTTCTCTTGCTACTGTAAAATCTAAAATAGCCTGGCTGTATTATCCCAAGGATCCCAACATGTCTTCATCATCAACTAGTCTTCTTTTATTGGTCAAAATTAAGCACAGTGATCATTACATTTTTTTTCTTCTTTAACTTGTAGGTAAAACAATTGTCAATAAATCAAGGAAAGAATTTATCAGATAGCTTTCAAATGTCACACTCCTGGCAGATATTTCCATAGGTGTAGTCTTCTATAACTATATACATTCATGCTGTCTCTCCTGGGCAAACTATAAGGTCCTCTAGGTCAGGGATTGTTTCTTGTCTTTATATCCTTAGCACTTAGTGCCTGGCACATAGTGGGGGCTTAATCAACATTTGTCAAAGAATTGATAATTTGCCTCTATGCCAGTTTTGTAGTCTGTATTAAGAAAGTATCATCCAAATCCTACACCTGCCGGAGAAATCTATATTCACATAATAATATTACTCTTATTACTTTTTTATATCAGTCAAAACGTTCTTTACTATATTTCTACCCTTTGGTTCCTTGATTTCCTCCCATCTTAAATGTATTGTTAGAGTAGCTAGGTAACACAAGAGATAGAGTGCCAGGCCTGGAGTCAAGAAGCCTGGGTTCAAATATTGCCTCAGATACTTCCTAGCTATGTGATCCTGGGCAAGTCACTTGACTCCAATTTCCTAGGCCTTATAGTTCTTCTATCTTGGAATTGTTACTTAGTATAGATTCTAAGACAGAAATTAAGGAGTTTTTTTTTAATGTATTCTTACTCCTTTTCCTCTTCTCTTACATTTATTTATTTTGAAAAAGGTATAGCCTTCCATTGCTACATTCAGGTTGTGTCTTATCTCAACATATTCCCAAGATACCTATAAAATCATATGAACCTAATATTAAAATTCCAAATTCACTTTGTTTATAATATATACCCTTGGAGTTGGTACATAGGCATTTAAGGCCCAAAGTATTGTTCTAAATATTTTTCTTGTTGCCTCCTCCTAAGAATTATTGAGTTTTTCTTCTACTGTGCTTCTTCTTTCCAAGTTAGCTTCCTTAATACCATCTACAATATCTAGTTTCATAAGATTATTGGGGTATATATATTCCGCCCCCTTGAATTTCAGTTTAAATGTCAAAGGACCTGGAATGGGAGAGACTTCTCACTAGGTGACAGTGATTATTAACTGGGAGTCTGGTTTCCAAACATATAATATTCAACTTAAAGACAGTCTCTCAACCAGTCACAGTGACTGTTAGTAGATGGATGGAAGGACAAATATCTAACAAAACATCTTACCAAGTCTCATCTGTCAAGAAAAGTCTAGGTGCTGTCCTGCCTAGGGGTCCCTTCTAGCTCAGTGATTCTTAGATTTGGTGATTGATTTTGGGAAAACAGAAATAGTACTTGTTAGGTTGGTCAGGAGCTCACAGTCTTCATGAGATTTTGGTGTTGTCCAGGAAATGCCTGAGGATGAATTTAGAGAAGGAGATGAGTTGTTGGAAGGCATAGGTTTGTATGTGGAAGAACTCACTTTAGGAAAATTGGATAAGATAGTACGGAGATATTAATATGAATTTAGTAGGGTAGATGGAATCCAGCCTAATCCAATACATATATCAAGGATATATGTGTGTGTTTGTGTATAAAATAATTCCCTTTGATAACGATTAATGATGATAATAATAATTGATGGCATTTATATGGCTCTTTATTGACAGTGAAATACTTTTCATACACTACTACCATGTGCTAGGGTTTGTGGCCTAGAATATATTTCCAACATGGTAGACACTTAACAAAACTTTCCTAGGAAAGAGCCCTAACTAAACTTTCATAGTCCTTACTCTTCTGAACTTGCTAAATAGCAGATCTAAGGGGCAGCTGGGTAGCTCAGTAGATTGAGAGCCAGCCTAGATATGGGAGGTCCTAGGTTCAAATCTGGCCTCAGACCACTTCTCAGCTGTGTGACTCTGGGCAAGTCACTTAACCTCCACTGCCCACCCTTACTACTCTTCCACCTAGGAGCCAATACACAGAAGTTAAGGGTTTAAAAATAAATATATAAATGAATGAATGAATGAATGAATGAATGAATGAATGAATGAATGAATAGCAGGTTCAACAGAGATGTGAGAGTTCATTGGTTCCTCCCCTGGCCCTTGCCGCAGTCAAATCATTAGTGATTTAGAGATTAATAAAAGCTTCAGATTTTGAGATATGCATCCCTAGGAGAGGTTCATGGTGTCATAGATTTAGAGCTAAAGTGGACTTCAGGGGTTATTTCTTCTAAGGTCTTTATTTTACAAATGAGTGTCTGTAAGCCCAAGTAACCTAAATATTCTTTGTAGATTATCTTTTATCAGCTATTTACATTCTTCATTATTTCTCTCTTCCATGAACATACATGGAATTCTATGATACAGAATCAGATTTTTCAACTTTTGTCCTTGATCTGAACAATCTACGATTCCTGCAGGCAGGGATTTCTTTGGATTCCCAGTTGCCCATCTGGGTGACTTTGATCAAGGCATTTATCCTCTCCGTTCTGAGGTGATGGTCCCTTTGGCAATATGTAAAATCTATGAGGTCCTTCTCAGAATAATGTTTTTAAATACATAAAACAAAATTCATATGATTACAAAGGAAACCAATAATATAGGCAAATTACTACTCTCAGTGTGTAGGGGAAATGGCCACTGTGGGATCTCCTCACACTAATGAAATCTTAGAACAGCTGGGTGGTACAGTGGATAGAGGGCCAAGCCTAAAGTCAAGAAAACTCGTCTTTGTGAGTGCCACTATGGCCTCAGACATTTAACAATTATGTGAGACCCTGGTGAAGTCACTTAACCCCGCTTATCTCATTTGTAAAATGAGCTAGAGAAGGAAATTGCAAGCCACTCCATAATCTCTGCTAAGAAAATTCTAAATGGGATCACAAATAGTTGAATATGACTAAAACAACTGAATGCCAATAAAATGAAATCACAGTCCTGAGATTTATTTTTTTTAACAGCCCCAGAGCCAGGGCAGTGCTTTACACATAGTAGGTGTTTCATAAAAGTGCATTGAATGAACTGAACTTCGAATGAAATATAATAACTCACCATTTAAAATCCATATTATATACCTTTTTTATTTTACTTGATTGGAACCACACAATTGATAAATGACTTTATATGCCATCCCCCTACATCTCTGACTCCAGCTCCCACCTTTAAGTATTTTGCACTTTTTCTGGCACAATTAATAACTCACATCTATCACGTGCTTTAAGATTTACACAGTACTTAGAACAAGCCTAAGGGTTAGATATCATAAACGTTGCTGTTTCCATTTTGAAGATGAGAAAACAGGTTCCACTAGCCTGTGTCTTGCCCACGTTCGCACTTGCAGTCTTCCCAGATACAAAGCTAGCTGTCTGGGAAGCGTATTGTTAACACCAGTTTGCAGATGAGGCTCTGGGAAATTAAAGGGACTGCCATGTTCATATAGAGCTAGGAAGTACGAGAATCAGGATTTGAACTCAGATCTTTGCTGACGGAAGATCGAGTGTTTTTCTTCCTATGATACAGTTTCTACTTAAATGGATTTGAAAATTAGAGAAATATCTGAGTAAATAACCTTAGAGATCTTTGAAGAGTGTCCAGTATCTTCTTCCCCTATTTTCTTCCCCTTCTCCCTAACTTTTTGCACTGATGTGAGCTGTGCAGATCCAGAAATTTGAGACCCAATTTGAACAACCACCTTTTGAACTCAAGAATATCCCGTTAAATGAATTGGATCAGAAAAGCTAGGTTACTCTTTTCTTTCAATTGGCTCTTTTTTGTCACATCCCAGACTTCTCCTGAATACCATACAGAGAGCCAGAAATCTTGGTAAAATTACCAAATTGCCTCTCTGTTAGTGAACAAGCCAATCATCATCATAACCACAACAACATGCTTTAAGACTTTGAAGAATGCTGGGCCTTTTACAGACTTGATCTCATTGGACTCTCACAGCCACCATATGAGGTAATACTGCTGCAGCTAATGCTATTCTTTTACATGTGTCAGTAGACTCATAGCTACTGTGTCACCCACAGAATTTGAACTCATGTCTTTTCTGATGTCAGATTCCCCAATCTAATATATTATGCCCCACACCAGTGGAGAATAAGGCAAGTGTCTCTCCACTGTGCCATTCTCCTTTCTCTACAGATATTATTACTCCCATTCTACAAATGAGAAAGCTGAGGATCAGAGAAGTTATCATAAGTATCCTGCCCACAGGCCTCCTTCTCCCAGGTGGGATATTACCCCAGCTTTTCCTGATTAAGGGCCCAAAATTCTACTTGCTCTGCCTCACCACCTAATAAAATGTATATTGAATGGAATTGAGATCAAGAGAAAGACATCGTCAGTACAGAACTCTTCTCTGGCTTCTACAAAATGTTAAGATTCCATGTGACAAGGATCTAATCCAATTGTTTTCATTCAATTGATGTTTAAATTTAATGGTGATAATTTTAATATAAAATAATAATATTAATCCTCTGTTATTTAACAGAGGAGGTCTAGAGAGACTCAGTGACTTGTCCAAAGTCACTCAGCTAGTTAGTGGAAGGTCTAGGTCCTCTGAAGCCTCTTTAGATATTTTCCTGCGCCCATGGTCTCAGTGTCAGAAAACTGGAGCACACAAAGGTCCTCATTTTTTCCAAGTCAGGAATTCTTAAAAGAAATAGGGTCTTGGCCTCAGATACTTCCTGGCTGTGTGACCCTGGACAAGTCACTTACCCCCAATTGCCTCGCCCTTGCCATTCTTCTGTCTTAGAAATGATAGTAAGACAGAAGATAAGGGTTTAAAAACAAACAAAAAAAATACTTGATTTTTTAAAAACAGTTTTGGATAACTGTATTACAATATAATTAGTTCCCCTTATAATTCCATAGATTTCATTTTATTCTTTTAAAAACATTATTCTGAGAAGAGTTTCCCCAGATTACCAGAAAGATCTATGACCCAAAAAGGTGAAGAACCTCTAAGCTAAACTCAGTTTACAAATAGAAAAACTGAGAGAGGACCTTGGCATCAAAACTCTTTGTGATTTAGAAGTTTTTTCAGTATTTTATGTTTGACTGTCTTCCATTTATTGAAATGAAAATATCCAGAAATGTGATTTGGGGACTGTAGATTTATTGTTAAAAGGGACCTTTTCTGTTGGGGGTAACTGGAACAGGAAATCATAAGCTCATAGAATCATAGAACCTAGAGCTGGGAGAGACCCCTGAAGACATGGATGCCACCCCCCTCGCTGGGCAGAGACACAATGCCATATCTCTTCTCACTCATCCTTCAAGAAAGAATAGGATTCAGATATTATGGATTTCAAGATAAAAGGAGGAAACTGAGGCCAACAGAGGATACGTAACTTGCCCCAAGGTTGCAGCAGATAGAGAGAATGTTAGAATGTTGTAATACAGATTTGCATTTAGGTCCTTGATTTAAGACCCCTTGGGTAGGTTATCCGTTTTGACTTTTACTATGGGCGAGGTAGGGCAGATGAAGAAACAGGGAGGGGAATATAGCAGAATCAACCCAGAACTGTCCTCGAAAATTCTTGCTCCTGGTAAGTTTTAAAGACTGGGTTATGAAATCTTCTTTGCCGTTCTTGTAGCATTTTCTGAAAGGACTCCTTAGCTTCTTAGGCTGGCTTTCAAAGCCTCCCCATCTATCATACCCCTCCCCAAATTCTTATCAGCCACCTCAATGGCAATTAAAATGTCTGAAGCAAAAAATTGATCCTGTGGAGCCCACCCTCTCTATAAATCTGACTCATACCCACAGCTTCTTTGCCAGAGCCAGATTCCTGATTGGAGTCAGTCTTCTTGATGGCAGGAAGGATAAATTTCTCTGCTTTGTATCCCATTATCTTGACCTTGCAGATGGGTTCCAAAAAAATAAAAATCACATCTCCTGCAAAATCTTTACCTGGCCATTTTCTTTTCCCCTTGCTGCACTTCCCAGTGTCATGGGGAGGATGCACCTGGTCATTGTGAAGAGGGATGGTCCTCAGTTACAAAGGACCTCTTGCTTAAAATGATTACTCACACTTTAGCTTATTTATTTTAGAATTGCCATCCCTGAGTTCTTTCAAGTTCTAGACCTCTGTTAATTTATGTGGCTGGGTTCTACGCTTCCAGCATACTTTAAAGCACCATATAATGGACTGCTGTTATTATTATTGTTTATTATTTGCCCATCCATAAAGACAGGTACATCATAGACGTCACTCTTTACATTCACCCTTCAAGAACAATAGGATGGGGACTTGGAGGGGCAGCTAGGTGGTTCAGTGGATTGATAGCCAGGCCTAGAGATAGGGAGTCTTGGATTCAAATCTAGTCTCAAACATTTCCTAGCTGCATGACCTTGGACATATCACTTAATCTCCATTTCCTGGCCCTTACCACTTTTCTGCCTTAGAATCAAGACAATAGTCTTAAGGCTAAGATGGAAGGTAAAGGTTTGGGGAAAAAATACAATTGAGGCAGCTAGGGGTCTCATAGATAAAGAGCCAGGCCTGAAGATGGGAGATCTTGGGTTCAAATCTACCTTCACTTACTTTCTAGCTGTGTGATCCTGGGCAAGTCACTTAACCCAAATTGCCTAGTCCTTACTGCTCTTCTGCCTTGGAACTACTAGGTGCCAGGAAATGTGCTAAATACTTTGCAAATATTATCTCATTTTATCTTCATTCAAATCCTGGATGGTAAGAATTATTATCATCGTTGGGGAAATTGAGACAAACAGAAAATAAGTGTCATGTCTAGGGTTACATGACTAGAAAGTATCTGAGGCTGGATTTGAACTCATGTCTTCTTGATCCAAGTTCTTTCAACCATCTCATCTCACCCCCTAAGCAGTCAGATCGAATGCTGATGATTGTCCTCTTCTAGATGCTCCTTCTTTGTTCCCTTCCTTGACCCCTCATCTACTTTCATTTCCCCTTCTGTCCTTGGCCCTTTCTCTTCGGAGTCAGTGCTCTCTCCCTTAGCTACCTCATTTACCATCACAGCTTTAGCTATCCCTTCCATGCAGATGTTTCTTACATCTGCCTCTTTGGTCCATGATCTCTTTCCCAAGCCTCCCTCTCTGCATCCCATGACAACACCACTTAGATGTCTTGCCAGCACTTCAAACCCAGGATGCCCCCAGAACAGAACTATCGGTTTTTCCCAAAAAAATGTTCCTCCTTCTTCTCCTAAATCCATCCTTTCTCTCAGGATCCACCCCCCTCCGCCCCCAGCCAAAGTCCCAGGTTCAAAACATAGCACGTCTCTTTAACTTTTCCCCCTTCCTCACATCACATATCAGCTCAGTTGCGGAGTGGTGTGGATTTGGTCTCCGCAGTACCATTCGTATCCATCTCCTCCTCTCCTCCACCGCTTCCACCTTAGGACAAGCTACTACTGCAATAACCTTCTGAAAGATCTCCCTGCTTTCGAGTAGAAGCGCTAACCTTGTTTCACTTGTCCCTAGAAGACAGAAGTAGGAACAATGAATGGAATTTGAAGAGATGCAGCTTTATATATACAGAAAAACTTGATAATAGAGACGTGCCCTAAGGTAATGGACTACCCTGAAAGGTCCTGAGCTCTCCATCACTGGGGATCATCAAACAGAATCTGGCTAGCCACTTGCAGGGCAGTGAAATTGGTGTTCAGTTTGGGGCTCAAAGAACTGAGTGTGAATCCCAGTTCTACCTAGATGTGTGACACTGGGCAAAGCATTCAACCTCTCTGGGTTTGTTTCCTCGTCTGTAAAATGAGGAGTTTGATCTAGATGGCCTTGGTTGTCCCTTCCAGCTTAGGTCCTTCTGATTTCTCTGACTAGCTCCCATGACCTTCTCCCTTCGAGACTATGACAGCTACATGCCACATACGAGGGAGCAGAGAGGGGATAACAAAAGTCACTGGCAGAACCGAATGGAGCTAACCATCAATGTGGTTGCCAGGCTTTACCTGCATAAGGCAGTCACATCTAGGCATGAACATACAATTTTCTTTACCAGCAAAGTACTGTGACCTTGACTACAGATACCCAACTGTATGCGCCTTGAACTGTCTCTGAAGACAAAGCAGTTTTCAGAGAATTTTAACTTTAGAACTAGAGTCCTGTTTCTGAGTATGAGAAAATGTTTAGAGCTCAGCAATTGTGAGGCAGTATGGATCACAGATAATAGACTTAAAGTCTCAGAGAAATTTAGATGGCATTTAGATTAGACTGGATTAGCACAGTGCTTGGCACATAAAAGGTACTTAATGAATGTTTAATGAATGAGTGAAGGAATCTCATGTAACTCCTTCATTTTATAGACAAAGACCCTTAAGCCCAGAGAGATGAAGCAACTTTCCCAGGGTTATACAAGCATTAAGCTGCAGCCCCAAGATTAGAACTCAGATCTCTGACTCCATTCCCAGAGCTCCCTCCTTGGTTTTAGTGCCTCCTCAGGCATTTTGGAAGTACATGCCTAATAAGACTCTTTTCTTTTTTTTTTAATTTTTTAAAAATATTTTTCCATGTTCCCATGATTCATGGCCTTTCCCTCCCCTCTTCCATCCCCCCTCCTGGAACCTATAGCAATTGCACTGGGTTGTACAAATGTTATCACTTCATACCTATTTCCATAGTATTCATTTTTGCTATAGAGCAATCTTTTAAAGCCAAAATCCTAAATCATGTGCCCATATATCTGGCAAGACTCTTAACATATCTCAGCCTCAATTTCCTCATTTGCAAAATGGAGATAATAGTCCTTATACTACCCCCATCAGAATTCTTAGGAAAACTGTGGGGATACCTTAAAACCTTTGTAAATATGAGCTTTTATGTGTGACTGTGGATAGGTCCCTTCTCTGGACCTCAGTGTTCTTGTATGTAAAGTGAGGCCCCTTGCAGCTCCAGATGCAAAATCTTATGGAACGAGCACCAGGACTCTCTGTGGGCAAAATGGAAAAGTTTGTCTTCAGTGGGGCTTGCTTTTTCCAACCTTTTCAGAATTCCCTCTTCATTTCCCTCTAACTCCCACCCCAATATCTTGGGTCTGATATTTGTTGACTGCTCAAAAGAATTTTTCCCCTAACCTAAGCTCCAAGCTCAGACTTGGCTCAGCCCCCTTCATCAGAACATCCCCATCTTTCTCCAGTCCCCGTGGAGAGTCCTACACTTTATTTGGTGTTCAAATCCAATTAGCTAAGGTATGATAATTGGTTAATGTGCTATAATTCTCAGGTTAGTCTTTTTTACTGTCTTTTCCAAAGACTTACTATTTAAGTTCACAGGAAGGGAATTTGAAATGTTTTGTTCCCAGCACCTAGAATTGGAAGCATGGTATTCAGTAGCCCTCTAATAAATGTTTGCTGAATAAATGAATGACTTCCAAACTCTGTTGTACTCAATCAACAAGTATTTATTAAGTACTTACTATTAAGTACCAAATATTTGATATTTAAGCAAGTTTTCATTCCTTAAGAAAGGAAACAGACATTTATTAAACTCTAAGTATGAGCCAAGCACTACTGAGGCTTTTCAAATATTATCTCATTTGTTCCTCACACATATTAACCTAGAAATTTTTATCCTTATGATTGTCTTTATTTTACAATTGAGGAAACTGAGACAGGCAAAGGTGAAGTGATTTGCCCAGGGTCACATAGCTGCGAAGTGTCTGAGGCCAGATTTTAAACTCGGGTCTTCTGACCTAAGTAGAAATCATGTCTTCTAAATTTAAGCTAAAGCAGTCTTGGAAAATCATTATTCAAAATCTGAAAGTTTCTTATTGAGCAAAAAACAAGATCAGCTGCCCTTTTCAGTCTATTTTTTTTCTCTTTTTTTTCTGGCTAAATAAGAAAAGGCTACTGCATTTGGGGTCAGGCAGACCATGAAAAGAAGGTGGATTCCAGGATGTCAGATTCCATCTGTGATGTGACAGGGATTGCTAGAGTTCTAGCTGCTCATTCCATTCAGACCTCAAGATGATTCAGGACTTAATACAATCTGGAGACCAGAGAGGCAAAAGGCTTAAAAACTTGAACCTAGCACAGACAACCATTGCCCTCAAGTTGCCCTGGTTTGCATGTGGAGGAGAGAGGAGGAGGAAGAGTCTGGAAGGTCTCTGATTTTCCCTAAAGCAGTTCATTTTACTGAAGCTGGAGGGTGTCCTAGAAGAGACATCTCAGTATTAAGCTTCTGATGGCACCAAGGAAGGAACAGAAAGAGTTCCATACGCCCCGACTCCTGGCATTTAAATGTTGAGCAGACAAAGGCTGGCCTCCTCTTGGGGAATTGGAAAACCATTCCATCTGTTCTAAAGTTCTTTGCCGTAGTTTATTTTCCTTTATTTCTTTTCCATAGCTGTGTTTGGTATCCTATTGGTACTTCAGGAGACAATCAAATTCATTGCCACTCTTGGGCACATAGATAATCCATATTAATGAAGTGATGACTGTTCTTTGCCATCTCTTCTCTTTATTTTTAAAGCATATTCCAATAGCATCAACTGCACCGTGATGGTTTTTTTGGAAGCTTGCATTTCTTGATTGAGGTTTCCCCCCCACCTCCTCCTTTTTTAAAGGCAGATAATAGAATGATGCGGGTGCAAAAAAAGCCCCTCAAAATAATTACTGTATTGCTCAAAACTCGCCATTATTCATTCATGTTGGTGAGAGCTCATGGAATGTGCCACACTTGAGTGGCAACTCTACCAATTAGCGTTGCCTCCCCACCATCACTCTGTGCATCGCATGTGAAAGTAGAATTTGTCCAGGAGTGCTCATGCAAATTGGGCAACAAAAATGTGCCCTCCGTGTCAAGTCCTTTCACGTGCCCTGACACACTTCTGTCTTCCCAGATTTCTCTGATCGGCAGATTTTCTCCCCACCCCCACCTGACAGTTCCCAGAGCTCCTAAGCCAAAGGGAATAGCTCTTCCTGCCATGAGCATCCATCCACTGTACAATGCCATTTCCTAGATGTTGCTAAGGCGGGAAGGGGTGGAGGGTTTGTCTTCCCCTCTAAACATGTATATAGACACACACATACATATACATGCATACACATATGTGTGGGAATAAGTATTCATGTGAAAAATATATATATAGTATATGAATAAAGATATAGAAAAAGAAAAAATGTGAATCTCTTGTAGAACTAAGCCCATTAATGAATTCCGTGGTGTAGTGGAAACATTTTCTCTGTGGGACTACTTTTTAGCATTAATGTAGATTTCGTACAAAAGCCTATAGGGATGCCAAGGAAAACACAAGATTTTGTTCACATCCTACTTTCCCTGTTATTTCGCAGAGACAGATGGGGCCCGTGATATCTTTACAGGTTTTATCTTCGAGTCAAGAGGGTTCAAACCTTCCCTCTGATGCATACTAGCTTTCTGATCATGAAAAAGTCATTTTAGCCTCGATTTCCTCAAAAGTAAAATAGTGCTTCCATCAGGGATATGGGATCTATCCAAATGAGGTAATGTGTAGAAAGTACTTTGGAAACAAACGTTCAATGCTCTAGAAATGTCTCTTTTTCCATATTATCACTGATGAGTCTAGTCTCACCCTGAGTTCTTTAAAAATAAGCCACTCCACATATGGAAACTTTCCACCAATTCAAAGTGTTAGAGTAATGATAGCCAATCAATTATATATTGGCCTGTTTATCTAGACTGCCTTTTATCATCATTCTCATCATTATCAACGACGAATTCAATTCTGTTGAACAAACATTAAGCACCTACTATGGGTAAACACTGTGCCAGATGCTGGCCATAGAAGGTAAAAAGTGACCCAGGCTTAAATTCTTAGATCTGAGTGGTGGGGAAGTATGGGGCAGTGAGACAAGAATTTACCAGTCCAATCCCTTCATGCCACCCTTTGAGAAGTGTCTCATCTTTGCTCTTCTTGATTTGAGCTCTTCTTAGATGGGGCCAATTCCTGGTTGCTGCGGGGTCTGCAACTGGGGGGAAGAGATCCTGGTGCCCACACTCACTCTCAGCAGCAGCCCTGAGCTAAATCAAGCCCATAGCTTTACATCCACCCATAATTGCAGGCCCAGAGATGGTGTGTGCACAAAGGGAGGCCCCAGAGAGAGGCCCCTTTCAGAGACTAGCAAAACAAAACCAAGTTTGAGTTTGGCAGCTGCAAAAACAACCACTAGAAAGTTTCTTCGGGTTACAAAATGCATGTCCCTCCCCTATATTCCAGCCCTTTTTTTAAGTCCAGGAAACTCAGAGACAACCAAATGAAGTTCTCCCAACTTTCCAAAAATAGCCACCTTTAGATTAAGAGTAGAATAAGAAACTTCAGCCCCAAGGAAGACTTTTAGATCCTTGCCCCCACCATCTTAGAAACACAAACTCAGCATTTGACTATCACTGGAAGCATCCTCATGCCCGCTAGATAGTGATGAAGGCTTGCTGCCCTACCTGTACCCATTCCTGTCTTGCTTACTTCCACTGTATTTTCTTCCGCTCTCACTTTTGTCTCTTCTGTAGCTCCCCACATCATTTCACTCTTCCTTTTTCAAATTCCCTAAGCCTTTCTTTTTTTTAATAGTGTTTTAAGATTTACACATTTATTTGTGCATGTCATCTCATTGGTTCTTCACGAACAATCTTGAGAGATAGATGCTATTATTGTTCCCATTTTGCAGAAGAGGAAGCTGAAAGGGGCTAGAAGGTTTACCCAGGGAGACACAAGCTAGGAAGCATTTAACTAGGATTTGTACTGAGTCCTTCCTGATTCTAAGACCAGCACTCTGTTCACTAAGGCATCAAGCTGCCATATTTACTCACAAAGCCTCTACCCTTCCTTAGACCCTTGTCCCCTTCATCCTGAACTATCTCCAAAGCATACTCATTGCTTCTCTTGCTTTCTCTTTTTTCCAACCCATGCCCTAGTCAGTGATTCCCAAAGTGGGCGCCACTGCCCCCTGGTAGCCCCTCAGGGGCTAATAAATAAGGCACTGGCTTATTTATTAGCCCCTGAGAAATGTAAAGTATTAGTAGCATTGGAACAGTAACACTTTGGAGCCAGAGAGGTATATTGTAAGCCGGCCGAGGGGCACCTGTGTTCTTCTCGTTCTCTTTTTCCATCTTCCCTTCCAAAGAATTTCTGTCTCTCTCTGTATGTTCATAAGTAATCAGTCAGACTTTCAGTCAACAGGCATTTAGTAAGTGCTATCTTTTTGCCAGACATTTATGCTGTTAATGTTCTACCAAATATAATGGGGCAGCTAGGTGGCTCAGTGGATTGGGAGCCAGTCTTGAAGACGGGAGGTCTTAGATTCAAATCTGCCCTGATACTTCCTAGCTTCATGACCCTGGATAAGTCACTTAATTCCCATTGCCTGGCCCTTACCACTCTTCTGCCTTGGAACCAATACACAGTATCTATTCTAAGATGGAAGACAAAGATTTTAAAAGCCCTTCTGCCTCAGAACTAATATTTAGTTTCAATCTGAAGACAGAAGAAAAGAGTTTAAAATCATATATATGTATATATATATATGTATATATTCATACAGAAGCCATAGGAATCCTAGAAATAAATACTCCATTGAAGGATAAGATCACATCACTGGGGTTCTTCTTTCCAATAAAACATTTCATAACTTATCCAAGGGCAGCTATTTGTTTCCCCATTTTACAGATGAAAAAACTGAGCCAGTGGAGGTTAAGTGAGATCAGTGCTCACAGCTGGTAAATGTGTTGAGATCAGTTTTGAATCGGGTCTTGCTGGCTCTGGGTCCAGCACGGTATGCACTATGGCGCCACCTAGCCACCTGATATCATGAAGATGCCAACAGAGCAAGGTTTTCCATTGGTGGTGCCCCTCATGGCCCTTTTCACTCATGCACCTCTTTGATGACATCCTTTTCGTGACTTCTCTGATGTCACAAACCGCCCCCTACCCACCATTAGGCTCTTTTCAAAGACATACTTCAGTTTGTTTCATATCGATATCTCAAAGTCATTCCAAACTGAATTTTTCCCATCAGTCTTTGAGCCATTTAATCCACACGTGAAGGATTTTGAAGAACAATTCTACCATGGATATTCAAGAAAAAAGTTGTCCCCTGTCTCCCCAGTGTCCTTCTCCCACTCCTACTTCCTATTCTTCTGTCTAGGGTACCGTGCCACAGAATCATATCCTTTTAGACTCAGAGGGACCTTGATCATGGATTCCAAGCCTCTTTCTTTCATTTTACAGCTGAAAAAAACCAAGACCCAGAAAAATGGAGAGATTTCCCTAGAATATCCATTTCTCCATATAGTACATATGTAGGTTTTTATCCCAACCTGCTAACAGGATGCTTTCCCCTTCCCTTGAAAATTTTTTTTCAGTCTGCCCAGGTTTTACAGATACTTTGCCCATTAAATTAAAACATATTTTAAGTGCATATTTCCTTAAATTTTTTTGACAGCAGCCCTTTTCCAGTTCTTCCAATTCCCTCCCCATTTTTTCCTGAATGCTCAGGCTGTTTGCCAAGCATACAGCACTGACAGAATTTGAGAGCAAATACAAATAGTGTGTGAAGGTACTGAAGGGTTGGCCTCTGACTCTGAAGGCCACTGGGTAAAATTAGGAGCCATTTGGTCTAGCATTCCTTCAGATGAACTCCTGACCCTTGCTCTCCTGGTTTAGTACAGCCCCCTCAGATTCTTTGGGCCCTCTTATTACCTGTATTTGTCAAAGGAAGGAAAGCAATTGAGTCTCCTTTATTTATTTAATAAAAGAAAAAATCATAATCATCGGCAAGTTGTTTTTTGGTGGTTGCACAAAAAGAATACCATGTATTGAAGAGAGAGCAGTGAGAAACAGAAGGGGGAAGGTGGAAAGAAAGCAAATTGGCTGCCTGCAGAGGTCCAGTGTCAAACGTCAGAGGAATCTTGTTCCCTCAGATACAGGAGGAAAGACCATGGCAACGAGGGGCCCCGAGAGTGAGGGAGACAGATGGAGAGATTTGTAGCCCCTCCCTTAGATTAGAAGACAGAACAAATAGGTGAAGCCATCCATTTTCCAAAGCCTTGTGGTGACTCAAATGTGATACAGACCATCATCTATGCTTTCACTAGTTATTGTCTCAGCCAGGTAGAAAGACTTTTAAGGAGAGGATTTTCCATTTGTAGATGGATAGCACTCGTTTTCCATTTTGTGAGCATCTTGGTTTGTACGAGGGATGAACAGCACCCTGGATTTAAAAGTGAGCTTGGGGTACAGTGACTTGGGAATGGTTTCCTTCTGTGGTATAGACCCCCTGGGATGAGCTGGCCCGGCTGGGTTTTATTCTGTAGGATTGAAAGGAATACTCTCATTGATGAGAGCATGATGCTACTAGAATATTAGAGCATATTAGAGGCAGGGCAACCATACTTAAAAGCATTAGGAATCGAGATACAATACGATCCCGTACCTTTACAAAGAGAAAACACACCATTTATCTGAGTTGGCAAACCAAACTTCATAATAAGGTTAACACTATTATTGCTGTGGCATGTACCTGATGTCTAACATGAACCCATAAACAGACCTACGAAATGAAGAGCTGTCTAGCCATCGCCTTGCCCATTGATCACGAACACTTATGATTTTACTGGGGCTGCCAGCTTTCATTCTGCCCTCTTTGTCCTCCCTTAAAAAAAGAAGAAGGCAGCAAATGGAACACTAGGCAGGAAATAGGAAGCTGAAGAAACAAACCAAAGAAGCACAGATAAGAAAGGTTCCTTTTTCCCTCTTCCCCTTTGCTCTTATTTCCCAAATAAAGCACTGAAAGCACTCGGTAAACCCTAAAGCATCACACAAATGTGAGCTGTTACTGTTATTGCTGGGCCTCCACATCTCCTTCGTTGATGTCTGTTCTTTCAATTTAGGAAAGAATTCATTGTTTTCTCAGAATTCAGCCCTTTCTCCCTGTTAAATCCAGACTAGGAGCGAGAAACCCTTAGGCACTGGAGTCAGATTTTAGTGGTGATGAATACTAAGTTCTGTTCTGTTTTGATTTTTCAAAGAAAGATCAACTCTGAAGTTCTGGAGAGAGAGGAACTGAAAGACAGACAAGTCAGAATGATAACAACAATAACAAACATTTATTCAGTGTCCTTTATATGCTGGGCACTATTGAAGCAGCCCCTTCCCTTTAGGTCCTTCTAACATTCTACTGATGGAAGAAGGAGATGGTATTACAAAGATAAATAAATGTGAAATCTATGCAAAATAAGTACAGAGTAATTAGGGATGGGGCGAAGATCATGATAACAGGGAATCTGGAAAGTCCTCTTGTAGGAGATGGCACTTAAACGGAGGAGCTGGGGGTTCCAAGAAGTAGAGATGGTGAGTTATTGCTACAACAACAACAATAATAATAATAATTGATGTTCATATAGCACTTTCAGGTTAAATAAAAACCTTTTTGAGGACCTCCACTAAAGCCTTCCTTGAACAACTCATGATGGATGGTGTTAAAGTTGACTTGGGTTCACAAAAGGCTCTGCTGGTGGCTCACAAGCTCCACCAGGGCTTACCAAGCTGGAAATGTTTCCAGGGACCCAGTGACAGTCCATTTTTCTGTTGTCTGAACACTAACCTAACTCCATCCGAAGAGGCATATCACCAGTTCAACTGCAACATGAAGAATTCTTTTTTACTCTAGTAACCCTTGAAGATCATTTCTTAAATTTTATAGGCATTGCAGTCTATCAGTGACATCTCCCTTTGACCAACCTTTGAAGCTTTTTCTAAAACGAATGTTTATTGATATATTTTGTTTTTACATTACCATTTCCTCCTCTTCCTAGAGAGCCATCTTTCTGGCAAAGAAGGAAAAAGAGAGAAAATTAAAAATGGTTCAGCAAAATTAAACGACATATCTATAAAGCCTGACATGATATACAGCATTCCAGAGAAGTCCCTTCTAATATCTCTTCTCTGGGGCCCAATTTAGTCATTATGATTTCTGTGGGGCTTTTTTAAACCCTTTTCTTCTGTCTTAGAATCAATACTAAATATCAATTCCAAGGCAGAAAAACAGTAAAGGCTAGGCAATTGAGGTTAAGTGACTTGCTCAGGATCACACATCTAGGAAGTGTCTGAGGCCAAATTTGAACCCAGGACCTCTCTTCTCTAGGTCTGGTTCTCTATCCACTAGCTGCCCCTAGTCAGTATAATTCCCCAGCATTGGATTTCCATTGTTTTGCTGGTTTTTACGTAGATGTAGTCATGGTCCATATTGTTTTCTTGGTTCTTCTTCATGTGAAAGTAGTTCTTATAAGTCCTCTCATGATTCTGTGCTCATCATATTCATCATCTTTTAAAGCACATTATTTCCATTCCATTTAGGTACCCCCTAATTTGTTTAACTGTTCCTCAATCAGTGGGCATCAATCCACTTTGTTTCCAGTTCTTTGCTACTGCAGAAAACTGCTGCTATAAATACTGTGACAAAGAGGGCCTTTCCTCTTGTCATTGACCTCCTCAAGTCTCTAGGTCCAGGGATATGGACATTATGGCCACTTTCTATGCATAGTCCCAAGTTGCTTTCCAGAATGGTTAGACCAAGCCGTAGCTCAGTTAATGGGGCCCTAGTCTAGTGCCCGCCAGCCCACAACCCCACCAGCATTGATTATTCTCATCTTTGCCAATTTGTATGGTGTCAGCTGAAATCTTAGAACTGTTTTGATTTGCATTCTCTTATTATTAGTGAATTGGAGCATTCTTCCAAATAGTCTTTTGAAATATCGATTTATTTGAGGGTTACAAAATGCATTCCACACAACGGCCCCTTGAGGTTGGTAGTAAAACCATTATTATTGCCATTTTATAGAAAATAGTATTTGGACTTCCAGAGATGAAGTGTTATGACCCAGGACTGCCCTTTCTTCCATACCATCCAGTCTAAAAGTCAGGCTTCCTCGTATTTTTTTACCTGAAACTTTTAGCAGGATAGGCAATGTTGGAACAAATACACATTCGCTTCTCTACCACTACTGCCTTGCTTGAATAGAGCCCCTAGAAGAAGTCAGGCCCCAATCTAGAATAATCACAGCAATGACAATAAATGGCATTTATAAAGTACTTTTCATTTTGCAGTTTTTTAGACATATTTCTTCATTTGAGCCTCACAACAACCTTATAAGGTAGGATTCTGCAAGCATTATTATTGACATTTTCCAGCTGAAAAAACTGAGGCTCTCAGAAGTAAATGATCACCCAGCTTCTCCCTGTCAGAGATAGGATTCCAAGTGCAACATGGTTAAAACCTTCACTAGCCACCATGGCAGAGGTGCTTCACCTTTTCTTTTCCTGGGACCCCTTTGGCAGCCAGTCTGGTGATGCCTTTGTGGACTCTTTCTCAGAACTGTCTTTAAATACATAAAACAAAATTAGGTAGGATGCTAAAGAAATAGATTACGTTAAAATATCATTATCCAACTATCTTTTAAAAGCAAGTTCCTAGGCCCATAGTAAGAACTCTTACATTAAGGCAGTTTTCCCAAAGGTTAGCTATTTATCTCTTGGCACAATGCACATCCTTTATAAGAAACTTCGATACTTAGGTGCATTGGATGCTTCATTAATGAGGCCACTCCAAGGCAGCTAGGTGGTATAGTGCATAGAGTACCAGGTCTGGAGTTGGGAGAACCTGGTTCAAATCTGACCTCAGACCCTTCCTAGCTAGCTGTGTGACCCTGGAGAAGTTACTTAACCCTGATTGCTAGTCCTTCCAGTCATATAATTAATAGGAACACAGAAGGTAAGGATTTTTAAAAAATGAAGCTGCTCCCTCCAAGGGGGTACAGATCACGCCCCATCTGTCCACTCTGATCCTGTGTAACTCTTATCCACACCCTCCCACAAATCCTTCATTAGAGGTACATCCAACATCCAAGGGTCCTTCCTCTCCTTCTTTTGGCATTACATGGGGTCCAGTGGAGAACATAATTACTAGACACATCTACCCCACGGAAGAAAATGGGAACTCTGTGAGAGCCTTTATACATCCATCCAGAAAAGGGCCTTTTCTTGTGAAAAACTGTCAAATCTATTCCAGTAAGTGGAAATTCTCTTATGGTTCCTAGTATGGGACTGCAAAGGAAAGATGGTACTGCATTTGTAGGGTTTTTGTAAAAGAAAATGCCACCTTTTCCTTCTGCTATGCCAGTGGCCTTAGACTTCGGTGCCCCTTTTTCCTTGGAGTACCCCAAAACCAAATGGTTGGGGCAAACATGCAAATCCTATCCAGCTACAAATAAACAAGAGCTGTCTCCCAAGCACGGCAGCTCAGCTGGACCCAGCAAGAGGCCACATTAGGAAAATGGAAGCACTAGGGCTTCTACCATTATCTCAGAGCCCCCAAGCATTCCTGTCCTTTGGCTCTTTTGTAGAGCCCAGTATGCAGTCGGGACAGACTCACATTTTGGAGGCACATTTTCTACCACCGTGGAGAATAAGTTAGATCTGGGGCTAATTTAAGAAGAAGAGCTGAGAGATACAGGCAGGACTTTAATACACAGGGAACTCACTGACTCCGACTCCTACATCTCACAGGTTTAGACCTGGAAGGGACCTCAGAGGTTAAATAAACCAACCCCTTTATTCTAAAGGTGAGAAAACTGGACTCTAGAGCTAAGTGGCCCTTCCAAGAGCACAGTGTGTAAATGTCAGAATTGGTATTCACACCCAGGTCCTATGACTTCCAGTCCAGAACACTTTTCATTTAGTTCTTGTTGATTGAATAATTACTTTTTTAAGTAACGGGAAGGAAAAAACCTAGACCAAGAATGTTGTTATTTGGTGAGAGGAAATGGTTTCAAATACCTGATCTACTCCTTATTAGCTGTGAGACTCTGAACAAGTCAATTCCTTAGATTCTCAGTTTTCTCATCTGTAAAACGAAAGAGGTGGAAGGGGACAACTAGGTGGCTCAGTGGATTGAGAGCCAGGCCCAGAGAGACAGGAGGTCCTGGATTCAAATCTGGATTCAGACACTTCCTAGCTATATGACTGAGCAAAAGTCACTTGACCCCCATTGTCGCTCTTCTGCCTTAGAACCAATACACAGTATTGATTTTAAGATGTAAGGTAAAGGTTTAAAAAAAAAAAAAGAGGTAGAGCAGGTAAACTATGAGGTCCCTTCTAGCTCTAAATCTATTCTCTTTATAAAGTGTACCTAGAGATATGGCCCAAAGGTACAAGATGGTCTTAATTTAATTGATGTGAATCATTTGTCCCAAGGGAAGCTTGCAACTATAAATAATCTGAAGAGGAGTTTGGGTCTCCCCACCTGACTCCTGTCCGTTAAGCATCTCTATTCTTATATTTGGACTTCCTCATCCTAGAGAAGAAAGCAGCTTGGCATAGTGAATAGAAATCTAGTCTTGAAGCCAGGAAGACCTGAGTTCAAACCCTGCCTCTAACACATATATAATAGCCTTTTGGTTCTTTAGACAACTCCCTTAGAATCTTTAGTTGCAGGGAAGGTGCTGACCTGCCTTGATAGTTTCTTCAGCTGGGTGGGTACCCAGCGGCATCACAAGTGCAGTCTCTATCCCGATCCCTCTGCAAAGTAGCCTGCCTCCCAGAGGAGGGATTGCAGGGATGCAAAGTCCCTGAAGCGAACAGCGTGGCTTTGCTGTGGACAAATGTTTGTGTGAATCATGTACAAGGAATAAAGAACAAGTCTGGACGATGGGAGCAGAGCAGGAAGGCAAGATTATCGTGGTTAAATATATTTGAACAGGCTAAAGTGGAGATGAAGAGTTGCTCCAAGAAACTCTTTGGGGAGAGTAAGGAGGCAAAGGGCATTCGAGGTAATGTTTACTCTGAGAAAGCCTTCACTTAGCTCACATTCCTAATAAAAAAGGGAAGATGAAGAAAGTCCAGTGGCAAATCCTACCAAGTATTAACCAGAAACGAGTCTCCTCCAGGGTGTGAAGGGGATGCGGGTAAAAGCTATTTGGCAAGGGGTCTCTACTGTAGAGAGAGAACCTGAATTTATGATTGTTAATGCGTGGGATTTTAGTCTTCCAGGGAATAGGATACCCCAGGAGGTGGGGTGTTGGGAGTAAGTTGCCTTCTGGGTCTTTCCCATGCTACTTTTCACTCAGGATCCTAGTTTAGTATTCAGGAAGGACTGGGTTCATAACTCACTTTAGATATTCATGGTCCAGCCAAATCATTTACCTTTCTCAGGTTTGGTTTCCTCATTTGTAAAATGGGGAATAAAAATGCCCTCAGGAGGGGCAGCTAGGTGGCATATAAAATGCCAAGCCTGCAGTTGGGAGGACCTAGGTTCAAATCTGTCCTCAGACACATTCTAGCTATGTGATACTGGGCAAGTTACTTAACCTAGCCCTTACTACTCTTCTGTCAGAATCAATAGTTAGTATTAATAAAGGTTATTGACTCTAAGACACAAGGTAAAGGTTTAAAAATAAAAATCTGGCCTCAGCCACTTCCTAGCTGTATGACCCTAGACAAGTCACTTAGTCCTGTTTGCCTAGCCCAGTGATGATGACCTATGGCATGTGTGGCAAAGATGGCAGGCAGAGCACTCTCTGTGGGCAAGTGCACGGGCCCCCCCCCCCAGTTTGTTACCAGAAAGGCAGAAGGACTGGGGTGGAGCTGCTCACCTCCCCCTCTCCATTGTGCCTGACAACATTTTTTCACATCTCCCGTCCCTATGCCTAGCAGCCCAATGGGAGCACTCAGGGGATAGGGTGGGCGGCTCACAGGGAGCAGAGCTGGAGGGGAGCAGAGTGCTCAGACCACTCCCCTCCCCCTCTCTACACTAGCTGAGAACATTTTTTCACTTCAACACCCCTCTGCCTAGCAGCCTCCCCTGTGGGGGTCGGGGGGGAGGAGAAGGGGCATGACACAGTCTTTAAGAGGTTCACCATCACTGGCCTAGCCTTTGCCCTTCTGCCTTAGAATTATTACTGAAACACAAAGTAAAGATGTTTTTTTAATACCTACAGTACTTTCCTTTACAGAGTTGTGGTTGAGGCTCAAATGAGATGTCTGCAAATTCTAAGGGCGATCTAAATGTTCCTTGATGTTCCTGGCTCCCCTTTTAGTTCTATTTCCCTGATTTTCAAGCCCAAGCAAGAGGTTGATGGTGTGTGTGCAAGAAACTGATTTTCCTTCTAAGTGAGGAATAAATTATCTGATGATAAGGAAAGAACAGCTTTCTGCTGAAAAGATCCAGCCCACCTAGAACACTAATCGGCTAGTCCTTTTATCTTCCCCATTAGGAAGTTCAGTTCTCTGCCATCCTATCTTCCCCAGCAGGATTTATATCATGTAGGAGCATTTAGTGAGCTCTCAATTGCTATGGGGCTGAAGTTCCAGCCAGCCCCTTGCTACCCTTCTTTTCTCCATTGTTCATTAGCCATCTCTAGCTGAAGAAAACCATTGGTGTCAGGGGAAAAGGACACCGAATCTGGTTATAAAATTTTTTTCACGTCAATACAGTTTTTAATGATCGTTTTTTGACATTTGTGATCCATGTTCTGTCCCTTCTTCCTACCCTTCCCCCTCCCCAAAACAGCAAATAATATAGGTTGTTACATGTGTTATCAAACAACATATATATCCATGTTCATCATATCATGAAAGGAGGCAATCACTTACACTAGAGGAAAATTTATAGGGAAAATAAAATGAAGAATGGTATACTTCAGTCTGTACTCAGATATCATCAGTTTCTAATCGGTGGTGGGTAGGCTTTTTTTTTTCCATCATGAGTCTCTTGGAGTAGTCCTGGATTCTTATCTTGCTGATAATAGTTAAGGCTTTCACAGTTGAGCATCAAACATTATCATTGTTACTGGTTACAACGTTCTCCTGGTTCTGCTTACTTCACTTTGCATCTTTTCATAAAAGTCTTTCCAGATTTTTTTGTGATAGTCTCGTTTGTCATCTTGTATAGCACAGTAGTATTCCACTACAGTAATATACCACAGCTTGCTCAGCCTTATGCCCCAATTGATGCAAATCCATCAAATCTTAATAATTAATCATAAGCATTTATCAAGTACCTACTATGGGCCAGAGACTGGGGGATATAAAGACATAAGAAAAATGGCCCCTGCCCTCAAGAAGTTTAGATTCTAAGGAAAACAACCTCAATATAAAAAAGTATATTCAAAATAAATACAAAGGAAACCTTGGTGGGGAAGCCACTCCAACTGGGGAGGCCAGGAAAGGTGGCTGTTGAGCTGACTTAACAAAGAGTCCAGGGGGCAGCCGGGTAGCTCAGTGGATTGAGTCAGGCCTAGAGACGGGAGGTCCTAGGTTCAAATCTGGCCTCAGACACTTCCCAGCTGTGTGACCCTGGGCAAGTCACTTGACCCTCATTGCCTAGCCCTTACCACTCTTCTGCCTTGGAGCCAATACACAGTATTAACTCCAAGATGGAAGGTAAAGATTTAAAAAAACAAACAAACAAAAAAAAAAAACAACCAAAGATTCCAACATGGAGGGGTGACGAGGGGAAGGGAGAATATTTCAGGCATGTTGAGACCAGCAGTCTAAAGGAATAAGTGTTGTTTGTGAAGATGAGCAAGAATGCTAGTTCAGCTACATTGTAGATGCCTGGAGGGGAGTCAAGGATTTTAGAAGTATTGGCAGGGAGGTTCTAAAAATAATTCTGGATTTCCATTTCAGCCTTCTTCTTTCTCCATGTCCAGTAGAGCAGAAGCTCACTGAGGGTAGGGCAGGTTTCATTTCTATCTTTTTAGTCCCAGAGTTTGCCATAATATGTGGCACATAGCCAACACTTGCTGATTTAATGTGACTTAAGTTAAAGTGGTTAATTGAGGATTCATTCATTCACTGAGCATTTATTAAGGTGGTCTGGAGTCAGATCCTGCAAGATCTCAAGCATCAAACGGAGATTTATCCTAGAGGCAATAGGGAGTCATTGAAGCTTCTTGAGCAGAGAAATGACATGGTTAAAAGTCAGTACTATCATTTTTTTCTGTTGGGCAAGAAGGTCCAAGTTTGGTTGGCCCTTCAGCATGAACTAGCTTGGTTTACCACAGGCTCAGTAACTAGAAAAACAACAAATGAGACCAGAGAAATGCTAAACTTTATCTTCTCCAGCAGAGTGAGAGTGAGTGTGTGTAACCACTTTTGGAAAATAGACAAACTCCTTTCAGCAGATTGGAATTTGGAGACCCCACGTGAAAACTATACTTCTTCCAGGGTTATGTCTATCCTGAGCTGACACTCTTGTCATAGGCTCTGAGTGCTCTCTTGAATTCATGGCGCCACTTAGAAAGCTGAGTGTGAACCCATCTCCTTGACTCATTTCCTCCAGGGAGCCAACATCAGAGATGGGGAACTTGCATCCCACTCTTGTGCCAGATCCCCCACCAAGGGCTCCTCTCTGCCCATGCCTCTGCTGATGGTCCAGAGAATGCAAGTAGAGTGTGCAGCAGGAATCCCTTTTCAGGACTCTGGAAATGACATGAACGAACTTGTCTTGGTTAAAGGTAAAAGCAAAGGAAAGAGAAGCCGACAGAGCTGAAAAATAATATCATGCCACTCCCTCTAACCCCTCCCTCCCCCCACTTGCTCTCTGATCATATGAAGGAAAGAGAAAAAGAGGAGGGGGAGAAAGAGGAAGGGGGGAGAGTCAGAGAAATGAGGGAGGAAGGAGGGGAGAGAGAGAGGCGCGTGGGTGTATAGCAGGAAAGCATCTTTCAAAGAAGAACTTTCTGGAAGCAGCTTGAGTTCAGTCTCTGTTCCCCACCAAAGACCACTGAGGGCTGGGGGTTGGCAGAGGAATCTCACAGTGATGTCACTTTACAGCATGTCCTCAAGGGCCCAGTCTTTCCCCCACTTTTTTTCTGCTTGGTAGCGGCTGCAGCAGAGGGCTGGCTCTCTTTGGCAGCCAGCAGCTCCTTTATCTATAAATGGAAAGAGTTGGCCCATCTCCCAGGATAACACAAGATGGGCCTGTGCATCCCATATGCAATCTTTAGCTTGATGACTTCATCAGAAGGGAGGGAGAGGACTGAGAAAGGGAGGTGGAGCTGGGGAAAATGGGAGTGGTAGGAAAGAAACTTTTGCACTTAGCTTGGCTAAATAACAGCAAAAATAATTACATTTATGGAATGCTTTAAAACACGCAAAAGACTTATTGTACATTCTCATTAGATCTTCACAATGATCCAGGAAGTTAGTTATTTGCCTTATCTTTAAAAAGAGGAAACTGAGGCCGAGCCCATTAAATGATTTGCCCAGGACCATTACAGCTAGTAAGTATCTGAGGCAAGATTTGAATTTTATTCCTGCGGGCTCAACTCCATCAGTATTCTTTCCAATGTCTCCTCCTCCTCAGCTCCAATCCTTTTAAAAATCATGGGAAACAGGAGGTAACAAGAAGGCCTATGCTGGGAGAGAAGCATTCGCCTCTTCATAGAACAACCATCAGGTGATATTCCTAAGAATCACAATCGCTCATTTGGATCCACTCTCCCTTCTTGGATCCTCCAGGCAGGTTTCGTTTAATTTGATTTTAATTTAATTTAATTTAAAGATAAAGAAACCAAGGCTCAGAGAGAAGTCATTTGTTGTAGTTATACAACAGACAAATATCCAAGGCAGGATTCAAATATAGGTCTCATCTCACTTTTACACTAATATCTATACCACTCCCTCTCCAGCCTGTTTCCATATCTGTGAAATGGAGACACCAATGCCAATAGTACCTACCTCACAATGTTCTGAGTAGCCTAGATTTAGATTGGGATTCCCTAGGCCTGGGGTTCTTAAGCTTTTCTTTGCCATGGAACCCTTTGGCAGTCAATCTGGTGAAACCTGTAGACCTCTTCTCAGAAGGATGCTCTTAAATGCATAAAACAAAATCCAGAGGAATACAAAGGAAACCAAAGATTAGTGAAAGGTGGAATTTTCTTCTCCTGTCTAAGTTCATGGATCCATGAAATCTGTTTGGGGGTCCATGAACCCCAGGGCAAGAACCCTAGACCAGGGCAACCCCTTTATTTTACAGATGAGGAAATTAAGATCTCAAGAAAATGAACAACGTCCCCCAAGGTCATATAAGCGTTGAGTGACAAGTGGAAAAAGCAGGATTCCAAAGCAACTCTCCTGATTCTGAGCGGGATAATCTTTCCAATACAGTGAGTGGTCTTTGTGAGGCTCGAACGGGATAATAGATGTAAAGCACTTTGCCAACTTCCAACCCCTATATAAACATGAGCTATTATTATTATCATTACTCAGAAGCTGTGAGGTCGCCTCTCCCCGTGGCCATATTCTTATCTCCTGGGGTCAGAATGGAGGGCGGCAAATGGCCCTTCCAACTGCTTCTTGCCCTCATTAGCCCCTGGGAAGCCCACACTTGCCCAGATAAATCAAGAACAGCCCTGAGAGACTGGATCAATTCCAAGGCCCCTGGGAGTACTTTGGAAGGTTCAAGTTAATGCCAAAGGTACCTTGGTCAGGTCCTTGAACCCACTGCATTTCTTTCCCAATGAACTTTGAACCAGTTTAAAATCCTTCAGAGGTGGCATTGATGGTTAGAGCAGAAGGGCCAGAGAGGGGCCTGTAACTAACATCAAAGGGCTGGGAGAGATAACTGGCGGAGCTCAGCTTCCAGAGGAGGGGTGTGAGGCAGCTGTGTTCAAAGTGAATGATAAGGCCAAATGGTATTTTTCTGATTCTTCCTAAAGAAAGCCCTTGAAAGCCTGACCTTCACATAGCAGAGGGCACTTCCTGCTCTTGCAGGGGAGTGTCAGTTCTCACCCTTTCTCTAATCAGCGGGAGCTTATAAAGGGGCTCCCACCTGGTGTGGGGCATGAGGACATTTGGAGCTCTCCTCCAAGGTTGTGGGACTTGGCTTTTACACACAGTCTTCCCTTCCAGTCCCATCATCGATGGGTGCTCGTCATGGCTCATTATCCAATTCAACTCAGCACATATTCCCAGAATAATCCAGGGAGTTTAGGGCTGTGCGTGGCCCTCCTAAAGGAGCTTTGGTAAGCTCCTTGAGGGCAAAGACTGACTTTGATTTTTCTCATTTTTGTTTTTGGACTTAGGACAGCTCAGTGGTACAGAGGATAGAGTACCAGAACTGGAGTCAGGAAGACCTGAGTCCAAATCCAGCCTTAGACATTTACTAACTGTATGAGCCTAGGCAAGTCACTTGGCCTTGTTTGCCTCAGTTTCCTCATCTGTAAAATGAGCTGTAGAAGGAAATAGCAAACCACTCCACTATCTTTGCCAAGAAAACCCTGAAATGGGTTTACAAAAGGTCAGATATAACTAAAAACAACTCAACAACAACAATACCTTGACTGAGAGGCAGCCTAGAGGGTTGGCTAAATTTCTGGGTTCAGCCTCAGGAATATCTTAAGTTCAAACCTCACTTCGAATGCTACTTACCCTGAGCAAGTCACCTCTTCATCTTAGAAGCAGCTCCCTCAGACTTCAAAACCAAGTCACAGATGGGTTGTGATGCAGAGAGTTTCCATACTCAAAGTTTCTAGGATTGGTGAACTCATAAAATCTTCATTGCATATGGATGGGGGCGTGTGCATGCGTGCATGTGTGTGTGTGTGTGTGTGTGTCCCCATCCATGACAAAGTACCTTGTAGGTAACAGGCATTTAATATATGCTTGGGGTGTTAAATTGACCCTGTCCCTGTCCTCAAAGCACTTAAGAGTTTCGATGGCAATTATGCCTTTAAGTCATCTCATTCTTCAAGTTGTCAGTCAGTGAGCATTTATTATGCACCTCTTAATGTGCCAGCTACTTGTGCTAAGTCCTGGGGGTATAGAGAAAGGGGGAAATTCCCTCTTCTCAAGACGCTCAAACAAAAGGTGGAGGCAATAAACAAACAACTATGTTCAAATGAGATATACACAGGATAAATTTTGAGATACATAATAATATATCTTTATCGTTATTGTTTACTCCTTTCAGGTGTGTCTGCCTCCTTGTGACTTTGGGGTTTTCTTGGCAGAGATACTGGATTGATTTGCCTTTTCCTTCTCCAACTCCTTTTACCGAAAAGGAAACTGAGATTGAGTGATAATACATGTATAACCCAGTGGAATTGCTTGTCATCTCCGAGAGAGGGGAGGGAAGAGGGGAGGGAGACAATATGAATCATGCAACCATGGAAAAATACTTTAAAATAAGTAAATAAAATAACTTAATTTAATTAAGTCTGGGGGAAAAAAGAAAAGGAAACTGAGGCAAACAGGGTTAAGTGACTTACGCAGAGTTTCTTCCACAGCCAGTCAATATCTAAGGCTAGATTTAAACTCAAGTCTTCCTCACTCTAATCCTGGAGTTCTATTCACTGTACCTCCTGGCTGTTCCTTTTTTATTGACGTTATGCAAATAGTTACTTAAACCCAAACTAAGAGAACACAGTTTGTTTTTTTTAGGAGGAGCTTAGTGTTCCCAGACATCATACACATCCCAGTACATGGTGCTCTACTTAAGAGAGCTTAGATTTTTTTTTATCCAGTAGACTGACCCCCTTCTGCTGTTTGGGAGAGTTTTTCAGTTGCTAGAGCTGACAAATTCATCACCCTGGAACTAAAACTGGTGATGAGTCCCTCTGAATTTAGATAGTCCGATCCTAAGAGGGCAGACATGCCAATCTGTCACCAGAGCCATACTCTATATTGGAGATCATTATAAGACACCTCATTTTCTTTTTATGTTCTAACATACTATTATGTTATATGGACTGTAAGATTTAGGGCAGCAAGGGACAGAAGAGATCATCTAGGCTGCCCTAGGGAACTGAAATCTGGTCAGGAATGAGTAGATCTCCTGGGTGAGTCATTTTCCTTTTCTAGCCTCAAAGCCCTCCTCTGTAATAATAAATCCCATCTCCCCAGCTCTGTTTCTCTAGCTTTTGCAAAGTGCTTTCTTCACAAGG
Organism: Gracilinanus agilis; assembly: GCF_016433145.1. Lineage (NCBI taxonomy): Eukaryota > Metazoa > Chordata > Mammalia > Didelphimorphia > Didelphidae > Gracilinanus > Gracilinanus agilis. Next base: position 134,091,561 of record NC_058135.1, read on the forward strand.
TCCTGAGAGATAGGTAGTAAAAGTATCATTCCATTTGTACTGATAAGGAAACGTGTTTCAGAGGTTTCAGAGCGTTAGCCCTGGTCTCACAATTTGGAATGATGGGACTTGAACCTGGAATCTCCAGACTGTCGAGGCCAAATCTAGCACTCTTGTTCCCTAGCAAATCTTGTTCTTGGAGCTACGTTGAGTCTGGGGCAATTAGCATGAAGTGCCCCCCCCACCAGGCCTGGACACTGACCCCCTTGCACAGAGAGACGTGGAATCAGCTAGAGGTAGCTGCTGGAGAGGCTGCCTTTGGGTGGCTGTGGAGCATGATAGGCAGGGCCAGGCTGGGGAGAGACGCTCCCCATGCGTGTCACCACCAGAGACGGGAATGGAAAGGAAGCGGGTCACCTGGGAGTGTCTCATTTTCACTAAGTTTTCTTGTTCCTGTGTCATGCTGCTAAGCAAAATGCTTGAGAGAAGTCTTTTAGATTACAAGCTATAGGGAAGAAAAGGCCAACCTGCATTGCTAGAGAGGTTTTCTCATCTGGGAAGATCCCCATCCCAAAGAAATCCCTGGTCCATTCCCTAGCCCTAGCCCTATTGCTAGCTGGGTGCGAAGCCGTCTGGGGAGGTCTCTGCAGCCTGTCAGCACCCTCTAGATTTAAGCCCTCTAAGGAGAAGCCCAGTCCGCCCTGCCCTGGTTACAGCTCAGCTCTTTCCACTACACAGGGCTGTAAAATGAAGGGGCTGGACCGGAAGGTCTCTAGGGCCCCCTTCACATCTAGGCTTCTATGATTCGAATTCCATTGTTGAGCTGGGTAGAATTTTGCCGTCCAAGTAATTGAGCAAAGTAGCGCGTTTCCTCTTCAAAGGTCTATGCTTAACACATTTAGTAGGCTTTGATTTGGGTCCCAAGATACTCACTGCTATTCAAGTGATGAACTTCCCAATATTGATTATGAATGTAAAGCGCTTTGCAGACCTACAAGGGCTGTTTGTGTGATTAATATTCGAGCCCTCTGCTGCCGCCCCCCCAACTTAATGATCTCATTGAAGGCATAACTGCCACATGGGGCTGAAAAACAAAAAGAGAAAGCCCCAAATCAGTGGTCCAGCCCCTCTCTAGCAGCTCGCTGCTCTGTGATCGCTCTGCTTGTGGGAGAACTGAGGTTTTTACTGCAGGCAGCTCCCAAGATCAGTGCTGAAATTGGTGGTAAAAAAATGAGAAAATTCCCTGAAGGGGCCCCCCTCCTCAGAACGAATTTCCTCCTGACACCTGATCCAGCTTCAAGGGAGATGCTGGGTTTTCTCTTTCTCCCTCCTGCTTACGGCTGAATAGTCTAATCTCATGACCTTTCTTAAAATGCCGAATATGAGAACATGGAGCCGCCCTGTTTAGGGTATCAGACAACTTGTGAGAAAAGCCTGCGCTCTCTGGGGCCTTCCCAGTGCTCCGTGAGATCCCGTGTAGATTCTCTACTTTGTTAGTGCCTATAGATCAGCTTCGCTTCTTGGCTTCCCTTCCAGTGTCCTCCCAAGAGGTCAGCCCATTAGGGAGTTGACTCGGGCCATTTCCAAGCTTCTAACATCTAGGGGCCCAGCTCCGATTTTTGTGACTTTGAACGCTTCATTCTGTCCTCAAACGTTGGCGCTGTTCTTTCTCCATCTGCCTGCCTCCTTCCATCTTTCTCCCTTTCCCTCCCGCCCTCCCTCCACGGTAGTGCTGCCAGATAATGTAATGGCCATGTTTGTCTGCTAATGCAGGACTCTTTGCCAGTCCGTTGTCATCAGTGCTGTGAACATTTGATAATTTGGGAATTCCTGGTTCCACATCGCAAACATTGCTAGCCTGAAAAGATGAGAAAAAAACATCGTTTATTCCCAAACACACAAGAAATTGTGATGGAAAACCTGGCAGCACTAGCCCTCAGCAACTGTTCTGGAAAATGCAGGGTCAGCCAACTACAGCAGGGAAAAGCCTGGGTTATCTGCTAAGCCTGGATCCTGGTGCTCTTAAGTAGCCCGTGCGGAGAGGCCAGAGCCGGCGATGTTAAGGGTTCCTCACAAACATGGTACTTGGCCTCTTCTTTCAAGGTTTTGATTTAAAACAACACAGGCCTCCACGAATTTGTCATGAAGGGACTCCTCAGAGAGTTGAGAAGGAAAAAAGAGCCCCAAGTGTGGAGCCCTGCCTTGCCTCAGTTTCAGCATCTTTAAAATGACCTGGCTGGATCTGATGACTTCTGAGGACCCTTCTAGCTCTAAACCCAGCCAGTAATCCTCTGATCTGATAATAACAATCTGTGTTAGCCTGGATGAGAACACAGCTCGGGAGGAGGAAGAGTGGGATCGGAGTTAGAGGACCTCAATTCTGATCAGAGCTTTGGAAATTCTTAGCTTAGAGTAGTGACTTCGCCTCCCTAGAGCTTATCCTCAAAAACGAGATGGTTGAGTTAAATGCTGTAGACCAGGGGTTCCCAACTTTTTTGGCCTACCGCCCCCCTTTCCAGAAAAAAATATTACTTAGCCCCCTGGAAATTAATTTTTTTTATTTTAATAGCAATTAATAGGAAAGATAAATGCACCTGTAGCCATCACCACTTTCCTGGATCTCTGCAGCACCCACCAGGGGGCGGTGGTGCCCACTTTGGGAATCACTGCATAGAAGTTCCCCTGACCAGCTGTAAATACTAGATGACTTAGGTTCTCTGACGAACCACTGCTTCCTTGCCTGTAAGGAGGAGGCTGAGAATATGCCAGTTGAAATATTATCTACCTCAAGGGGTTGTTGTAAGGAAAGAATATGAAAATGTGAATTGTCATTATTAGGAGCCATTTTATAAGGGAGAATCTGAGACAGTCATCAGGTGGCTTCTCTAAAGCCCTCAAAGAATGAGCTGGGATCCCACTTCTTAGAATGTTCTGTTTCCTTGAAAGCACAGGGTAAGAAGAGCCCCCTCCTCTGTAAGCCACCTATTTGTGCTCTCTCCCTCTTGAAATTACTTTGTATAAATTGTTTTGTTTTGTTTTTAACTCTTGCCTTCTTTCTTAGAATCAATACTGATACTAAATATCAATTTTAAGGTTGAAGACCAGTTAGGGCTAGGCAATTGGCATTAAGTGACTTGCCCAAGGACACATGGCTAGGAAATGCCTGAAACTAGATTTGAACCCAGGACCTCCCAACTCCAGGCTTGAAATTATCACTGTGCTGCTAAGCTATTCCTACTTTGTATTTTTTTTTGTACATATCAGATCTCTGCCCCACAACTCAGAAGACTAAAGCCTCTTTCTTTGAGGCCAGGAATTATTTCATTTTTATCTTTGTATCCTTAGCACTGAGCACAGTTTCTTGAACAGAAGGGGCACGTTGATTAAATTGACTTGTCTATTAACCTGCAAAATGTAACCGCCACCATCCATTGCACTTAGATACAAAGTCCCTTCCCAATTCATCCCACCTCATGGCTACAAAAATGCTCCAAATCTCTCCTGGGTTCTTTGTTCCAATTGTTGACATAGAACCGATGCACTTCGATCTTTGTTTCCAAGCAGGCATCGTGTTCAAAATGAACCCTGCTACCCTTTTAGGACTAGAACAACCACTACCCAATATCATTAGATCCTCAGGCAAATGTTAAAGTATTCTCTGCTTCAAGAAGAAACCCAGGAATGCCAGCTCTAGGACTAGAAGGCCCTTGGTATAGACAGGACTGATGGGGCTTCTTGGCCTGGTTTGATGCTTTTTAAAAAATCATTTGTTCCATTTCTGTTGCATACATAGTTGAGTTTCTTCTTTCTCAGAATACATGAATGTGGCAATTAGCATGGGCTGGGAAGGTGGAATTTTGGAGAAGAAATATTTCTCCCCCGTGCGATTTATTCTTTTTCGTGCCACGAAAACCCTCCCTGAGACCACCTCAGCAGCAGCAGCAGCAGCAGCACCCCCCTTCTCTCTCCCTCTTTTCCCCTTCTGCTCCCATTTCCTCTCCAACCCCAGGCATATATTATGTGTTGTTGGGTGGGTAGAAATTTGACAGCCAGGGTCTGTCTCAGCTTCCTGAGCTCATTAGGAGAGAGCAGCATGTATGTGCTCTGGTGGAAGGAAGCTTCATCAGGAGGGAGCACCAGATGCATTCGGAAGCTGAGCCCAAGCCCAGCCACTGCTGCCCTGGCTCTTAGCAGAGGAAGGAAGGGCTTGTTTGTTTCTTTGTTAGGGAAAACCAGGGGAAGGGAAGGAGGGAGGGAGGCTGTGCTAGTAGCCCTTCGTGGTGTCCCCCCCCACCTCCACCTCCACCTCCATCCCCGACTTCTTTATTGGAATCCCCTTAGGACTCTTAAGGATACCAGCGTGATTCTAGAAGAGTCTAAATTACACCTCAGGGGAGCTGGGAAATCAAATCCCCAAATTCATTTAGGCTGTTCTTTGGGCAATGCTAGCTCCTGGGGACCCTGAGCTGTGGCGGCTCGGTACAGGTAGGCTGGCAGCAGGCTCATGCCACCCTCCTAGGACTAGCACCCCGCCCCCCAGCCAGCTGGACAGACAGCCGGGACCACAGGTGACTCTCCTCACCCTATTTCAGGACAGACCCGTTCTCAGTGGCAAGCCCCCACAGCTTTACCGTCCCCATTTCCCCAGAGCGGTTCATCCATCCCTTCCCCTTCCCTTCCAACACCTTCCCTTTCCCCATCCACCCTTCCCCGCCCCTCCTCACAAATCACCGTCCCTTAGGCCGGAAGAACGGTGGGTAATAAGAAACCAGTTTACTAGTCGGGTGTCAGTTGGAGAGGGGTGGGGGGGATCATCCCAAAGATCCATGGCATTGGAGAGAGAACTCATTTTGTGTAAAGAGGGCCTCAAATCACCAGGGAATTCCTGGATTGTCTCAGGCTGTCGTGTGTGATGTCCATCATGCTGTAGGAACACCATCTGTTCAGTATTATGCTCTCAGTTGCCAGGCTACCTGCTGTACGCTGTTACACTTGACTGCCTGGCTCTACGTTAGCAGCATTATCCCAGACGCACTGAGGGGGTGGGGGAGAGAAGGAGGAGGAACAGTAGTCATGATTAAGCCATCTGCAAGTGTGGGGGAGGGGGCGGCAGAAGAAGGGGGGGGAGACAGGGACAGAGGTAGGGGCGGGAGGGAGCAACAGTCACCCAAGACAGGCTGGATGGCGGAGAATCAGGCTGACATCCCCATCTGCTGGGGCAGGGAAAGAACAGCAAGCCTGTCCTTGTTCCTCAGACAGGCTTCCTAAGGTGGGGGCAGCAGCCAGGCGGAGCCTGACTCCCAGAGCCCCCCCTTCAGTCACCCCAGTGGCAGGCCATTGTCTCACCCTCTCCCAGGATAGGCCAAGAAGCTTCAGGTTCCTCAGAACACCCAGAGCACCCCTATTAGCCAGACATGACTGATGTTCCTGAAAACACTTCACAGAAATGGAACTGCTACGCAGAGACTTGGAAATAAGCAGCTGTCGCTTGTTTGGAGATATTTTTACCACCTCTGTTTTTAGAAAACACGCAAACTGCCTTTTGGGGGTCTTTCTTCACACCTCCTACCCCCTCTCTGTAGGCCTCGGGAAATTGCCAGGATTTGGGGACGGAGGGGGCTTTTTTTTTTTTTTTTTTTTTGGTGGTTGTTGGTTGGTTGGTTAGTTGATTGGTAAATTGGTTTTCTTCTTTCCTGTTGAGAAATGAGGATGTATAAAGAGCTAAGTGGTGTGTGGCCCGATGGGTTTCCTGCTAGAGAAGGTGGGGTGCCAAGGTTCTCGACAGAGGGCAAAGAGAGAATAAAATAGTAATTAAAGCTAAAATTACCGTCTCTTCCAGCTTTGGGGTCCTGATAATCAGATGAGGAAAGTTCAGCCTCTGATTTGCTCAGATTATACCACACAATACGGGCTCTCCTTAGAAACAAGAACTGTGATTTGAAATCCTGGAAACTGATGAGCTGTGTCTCACAAACGCCATTTCTTTGAACTAGAGGTACAAGGAAGCCACAATGAGATCCAGTTAATGGCTGTTAAGATTAAAATTCTCTGGAAATTGCGTATTAATTTATAATTATTTATTAAATAGTGAAAGCAGGGTTGAAGAGAGAAAAGGCACATTATCACATGGCAGATCATCTAGCTAACCTGAGCTCACAGCTCACTGCATGTCCCCATTCACTAGGAAAAGGACCAGGTGCAGCCGTTCTAGGAAAACCCAGACACAGAGATGTTTGCTCCCTGGCAGAGGGGCCACAAACTTTCTTGATTTATAAAACCCTGGTGATTCACTTTTTCTGGGTCTCTCCCTGGTTGGACAGACTTGAGCTCAGTCCGGGTCAGATGCCAGTCCTCTGGACACCAGGAATCATGTGAGAGGAAAGGCAAGCATCTTCCCTGAGGCCAGAGAGCCATGAAGCATCCTCCTTATAAACCTCAGACCTTGTTCTTAATCCATTTGAAGGGTGGGAGTGAGACAGAAATGGATTTTCAAATTTTCCTTTTAAAAAGGAAGGAGGGGTACAGGTTCATGTTAATTCACACATGACCTAGTGTATTATCATCACCACACCTCAGATGGACAGAAGGCCTTCAGTGAACTACCTCAACTACTAATTAAACCCCAAAGAATTTGTGAAAAAAATTCTTCAGGTTCTTATTTCTCAACACAAATTTATGATTTCTGTTATTTTGTTGTCAAGAAAGAAAGAAAAATTGTGATCCTTCAAAAGGTAGGTGGCTCAGTGGATAGTGAACCAAGCCTAGAGATGGGAAGTCTGGGGTTCAAATATGGATTCAGCTACTTCCTAGCTGTGTGACTCTGGACAAGTCACTTAGCCCTGTTAAAATAGGTGAGCCAGATAAGTAGGAAAATAAAGGTTCAAAATTGATTCTGACACTTTTGATAAATGTTATTCAAAAGTATCTTCAGTGGTAAAGTGAAGTAAAGCTCAAAGATGAATTTCCCTTCAGGGCCAGGTGCAAGGAACACTAAAGAGATTCTTGTGTAGAAAATTAAACTTTTTATTTAAATATATATATAAAGGTAAAAGGATTTCTAATTCTAAGGGATTCTAAGTCCACCCAAATAAACTCCCAGGTTCCGCAAGGAACTGCTTCTCCTGTGGTTCACAGGCTACACTAATCCTCCCTGATCTAACTAACAAAAATGTATACTATTCTAACTAAAACTACGCCTTTAAGTTATAAAGATGGCCAGGGCTAGCTGATTGAGTCTCAACAAGAATCAGGTTAGGACTCTGAGCCTTAACAGACTCAGAATCCAAACCAAAGACCAGGTTTTCTTTGTTCTTTTCAGAGTTTAACCAGTCTATACACAGTAACAGATAAATGAATAGTGTTTCCCAAGTTGGAAAACAAAACACTCCACTTCTTCAAGTCTTTCATTCAGACAGAGATAGAGAGAGGCAAAGATGTTACCTTCTCCAGCCCTGTGAGAGAAAAGAACCTGCGTGTGGCTCTGTCAACTGCCAGGCGCCAACTGCCAAAATACCACACCCAGAGAGTGTAACCGTCATAGAATAATGGTTACAACTGCCAACAGTTGAAATTAACACTCTTTTTCTCTCAGCTCTTTTTGAAACTCCAATTCTTCCTCAAGCCAGCTTCTCTACTTCTTATCTCTAAACTAATGAAGCCAGCTTCTCTACTTCTTATCTCTAAACTAATAAAATAATGCTTATTTTCTAATATCATCATCAATGGTTATAACCCCCATTGCCTAACCCTTATTGTTCTTCTGCCTTGAAATCAATACATAATATTGATTCTAAGGTTGAAGGTAAGGGTTTTAAATAAAGAGAGAGAGAGAGAGAGAGAGAGAGAGAGACAGACAGACAGACAGACAGACAGACAGACAGACAGAGAGACAGACAGAGAGAGAGAGACAGAGAGAGAGAGTCAGAGAGAGAGAGACAGAGAGAGAGAGACAGAGACAGAGAGAGAGACAGAGACAGAGAGAGAGGAAGGGAGAGAGAGAGGAAGGGAGAGGGAAAGAGAGAGACAGCCTCCTACTTCCAAATCATTAGAAAAGAGAGACTTTGTCCATGATACCCTACTTAAAATGGCCAACCTCAATGTCTTACCACCCCATCCCAGCAATGAGCTCAGGCATCTTTCTTCTAACTTGAAGGATGTGGCCAACATCCCAGGGTAATTTTAATTAGCATTTTTCTGATTATTAGTGACTTCAGTTCAACAGACATTTCATGAAGTATCTCACTCTGTACAGGAGCCTGTGTTTAATGGTGAGAATACAGATACAAAAGCATAATGGCACTTGGTTCCTCAAGGAACTTAGATTCTCCTGAGAGTATAACTTATACCTGGTACCTTTTTCTTCTCTGGCCCATCAAAAGAATGTGTCTGAAATCAGTCATTTACACTTAACAAGCCACTAAGTTAGACCTTAGTGTAAATGAGTTCCACAGGTACCTTTGACCAGGCAGAACAGGAATTTCCTTCTTAAATATGGCCATTTACTTCAGTGTGAATCACTGAAAAGTTGGCCACTAGATGAAATTTTTATTTTGGCCAAAGTAACCCATAGAGCTCACCACCTCTGAAAACCATAGAGGATTATTGACCTAAGATCCTTGAAGTGTCTAAATAAGACTGAGTTACCCATTGAAGGATTGTCTTACTTAAGAAAACAAGTAGAGAAATTGCTTTAGGAAAAAGCAGGAAGCCTTTTCCTGAAAGGAGAGAAATCATCCGAAAGGAGGCCTGACATAGGAGCGTAGATTTAGAGCTTGAAGAGACTTTAAAGGTCATCAAGTCCAAGCTCCTTGTTTTACAAATGCTGAAACTGAGGGCCAGAAAATTTAAGTGATTTTCCCCAAGTTCTCATGGCTATTGTCTGAATAAGGATTTAGAACACAAGTTTTCTTGATGCCAAGACCTGTGCTGTGTTCACTATGCAATCATACCAATAGGGTCCTCTATTTCCACCCCACCCCTACTTTGTAACCAGAACCAGACCCAGAGTCAAGAGGACTTGAGTTCAAATCTTGCCTCAAATACTTCCTAGGTGTATGACCCTGGGCAAATCATTTCACCTTCTTTGCCTAGCCCTTGTTCTTCTGTCTTAAAGTTGTTATAAGACAGAAAGTAAGGGTTTTAAAAAATAAATTGAGTTGTCAAATCAAATTAACAAACATTTATTAAGCATCTAATGTATACATACATAGTGCTAAGTGTCAGAAGGGTATATTTTCTCTCAAACTCTGTTCTCCCATTCCTTTCCTTCTCTGCCTAGACATAGATTTGGCTGCCTCCTCTTTTTTTATCCTCATTTAAATTTAACAATCCCCTTCAGTCCCTCTGAACCAAATGTACCAGATGCTAAGAACCCAGAACCTGTTGTCACTTTATGCTTTGCCCTCCATCATACCACTAACTTGGTATTCCCAGACAAGCCATCTTCAGTTTAGAATTTCCTGCCAGTAGGGAAAGGGCTAGGTGATGCAGTAGATGGATCACTGGGTTTGGAAGCAGGAAGATTCATCTTCTGAGTTCAAATCTGACCTCGGACACTAGTTATGTGATCCTGGGTAAGTCATTTGACCCTTTTGGCCTCAATTCCTCATCTTTAAAAAGAACTTGAGAAGGAAATGGAAAACCATTCCAATATCTTTGCTAAGAAAACCCCAAATTGGGGTCATGGAGAGTTGGACACAACTGAAACAAGTGAACAGCAAGCAGGGGAAAGGAGAACAGATAGATCTTTCCTCTACTTTGGAAGATCTAGGTTGCAATCCCAGTTCTTTAAGTTACTAAGTATAGCTCTGTGGGAGTAATAGGGGAGGAAGAATTGGTTGTTGCTCTGTGGGCTTGTTTCTTCATCTGGAAAGTGAGAGGGTAGGACTTAATGACCTTCTAAGGCCCTTTCCACATCTAAATGACTCTATGATCCTCCAGATTCAGAGAAGCTCAGGGAGATTCTCTCCTGGGCAATAAACATTGGGCACTCGAAAGTAGGATTTTTCTCTTTTAATGTATGTTTGGAGGGGAGAGAAGCCAGAAGAGGAGGAGGGAGAAGAGAAGGATACAATCAGCAATATTCTTAGTATTGATACTAACCATAGATCTTGGAGCACCAACATAACAAAAGAAGGTAAAACTAAAAATGTATTTGACTTTGGGAAAATAATGTTAACCATAGTCATTTACATTAACTACTTACTATTTATGCCTAATTACTATGCTGTACATAATAACAATTTATATATGTAATTAACTGTCAGATTAATTTGTGTAAGTTGTCTTTGATAACAGCACTTAGCTTTGTTCTTTTATGTTCAGCTCTGCTCGTTCCTTCCTACTATTCCTCTCTTTGAGAGGTCACTTAGTCTAGTGCTTGGAATACTGGCCTTAGAGTCAGAAAGATCTGAGTTTAAGTTGTTTCTTTTGATATATACTGGCAGAATGACTCTGAGCAAGTCACCTAACCTGTCAGGGCCTCACACAACCAGAGAATATTACAGGCTGCACTGGTCAAGGTAATTCCACACTAGAAATTCCCCCTTGTACCAATGAAATCACAGGGCTAAACTAATAATAATCATAATCATAATCTTCTATTCATAATTTCTTAAAATTAGAGTGGGACCCAATTAGTACCAATCTTGGATGGCATTCTTTTTTATTTTAAATATTTATTATTTATTTTAAGCATTCTTTTCTTTTTAAACTTTGAGTTCCAAATACTCTTCTTCTTTCCTATTCCCTCCCATACTCACTGAGAAGGCAAGCAATATGAAATCAATAATAACATGTAGCATAAAGCAAAACCTATTTAAAAAGCAAGAAAATTATACTTCAGTTTGAATTCAGTTCATCAATTCTTTCTCTAGGGGTAGATCATATTTTTTCATCCTGAGTCTTCTGGAAGTCTCTTAGATCACTATATTCATAACCAGGTCTTTTGCAGTTGATAATCATTACAACATTGCTGTTACTGTGAACAATGATTTCTTGGTTCTTCTCATTTCACTTTGCATCAGTTCATATCAGTCTTTTCATGTTTTTTGAAACCATCCCACTCACCATTTCCCACAACACAATAATATTCCATCACAGTCATATGCCATAATATGTTCAACCATTCCCCAATTGATGAGCATCCCCTTGATTTCCAAATCTTTGCCACCACAGAGTTAATATAAGTATTTTTATACATATGGGCCCTTTCCTTTTTTTCTTTGGTCTCTTTAGGTTACAAACCTAATAGTGATATTACTGAGTCAAAAAAATCTACAATTTTATAGCCCTTTGGGCCTAGTTCCAAACTGTTCTTATAATAATTGGATCACTTCACTACTCTGCAACTGGTTCATTAGTGTGCCTGTTTTCCCTTCTTTCCTCCAGCATTTGTCATTTTTGATAGGTGTAAGATGGTACCTCAGAGTTATTTTAATTTGTCTTTTTCTAATTAATAGTGATTTAGAGCATTTTTTCTTATGACTATGAATAACTTCAAATTCCTTTTCTGAAAACTGCCTTTTATATCCTTTGACCATTTATCAACTGGGGAATGGCTCTGATTTTTTATAGATTTGATGTAGTTCTATACTCAGTATATAATTGAGAGATGATGCCTTTATCAGAGAAACTTGCTGTAAAATTTCTTAATATTACTTCATTGTCTGATACTTTTTAGGGAAAAAAAAGTAGTTTTCCTGATTATCCTTTTTAATTAGGTCTGGTTTTGCTTTTACTTTGTCTAAGATCATGATTGCTATCCCTGCCTTTTTTTTTTAGTTCATCTGTAACATATTAAATTCTGCTCCAGCTCCTTATTTTAGCTCTGTTTCAAGTATATCTCTTCTAAACAACATATTGTTGGATTCTGGTTTCTAATCCATTCTGCTTTCTGCTTCTTTTTTATGGGTGAGCTCATCCTATTCATGTTCATAGTTATTATTACTGTGTATTTCCCCCTCTATCCCATTTTCTTCTTTTTCTTCTTCTCTTTTTAGCCTGTCCCTTCTCAGAAGCCTATTTTGCTGCTAAAACTACCTCACTTAATCTGCCCTCCTTTTTTCTTATATTCCCTTCCCCTTCTATTTCTCTACTAGTTGTTACATTTCTGTAATACTACTGAGTGTGTGTATATATTCTTCCTTCTTTCAACCAATCCATTGAGTCAGATTCAAGCCTTGCCTGACACCCCACTTTTTTCTGACACCACCACCCATTTCTCCCTCCACTATAGTGGGTCTCCTTGTACACCTCTTTTATGGGAGAAATTTTCCTCATTCTTTTCCTAGGGTCCTTCTATAGATAGCTAGATGGAGAAATGGATGGATAGATATCTACATATAGGTCTGTGTGTATATATATATATATATATGTATATATATATATATATGTAGAGTAGGGGGAAAATGTTTAAAACAAGGGAGTTCATCAAAGACTTCCCATGAGAGATTAATTCCCTTCTTACTTGGGAACAGTATAATTTTTAAGTTTTTTATTTTTATTATCCTGAAAAACACACTTCCATATTGGTCTTTGTTGTAAGAGCATACTTATATGTAACCAAAACCCCAAAAGAAAGCCATAAATACACTGATGTGAAAGATATTATGCTTTTATCTGCATCCATCCCACTCCCAACAGTTCTTCCTCTGGAAGCAGATAGCATTCCCCATCTTCAGTCTTTCAAGATTGTCACAAATCATTGCATTGCTGAAAGAAGCCAAGTTTTCAGAGTTGAATATCATACAATATTACTGTTATTATGTTTAATGTTTTCCTAGTTCTGCTTATTTCAATTTGCATCAGTTTCTGAAATTGTCTTGCTTATCATTTCTTACAATATAATAGTATTCCATCACCAACATGTACCACAATTTGTTCAGCCATTCCCCAATCAAGAGACACTCCCTCAGTTTCCAATTCTTTGCCACTACAAAAAGAGCTGCTATAAATATTTTAGACAAGTAGATCCTTTCTCTTTTTCTAAGTATCTCTTTGGGTTACAGACCCAGCAGTAGTATTCCAGGATCAAAGGTTATGCGCAGTTATATAGATCGTTAGGCATAGTTCCAAATTGCCTTCCAGAATGGCTGAATCAGTTCACAACTCCACCAACAATGCATTGGTGTCCCAATTTTGCCACAACATTTGTCATTTTCCTTTACCACCATATTGGTCAATCTGATAGGTATGAGGTGGTACCTCAGCATTGTTTTAATTTGCATTTCTTGAATCAAGAGTGATTTAAAACATTTTTTCATATGACTACTGATGGCTTTGATGTCTTCATCTGAAAATTGCTTGTTTGTATCCTCTGACTATTTATCAATTGGGGACTGGCTTTTGTATACTTATAAATTTTACTTGTTTCTCTAGACATTTGAGAAATTATAACTTTATCAGAGAAATTTCTATACAATTTTTCCCAGTTTGTTGTTTCCCTTGTTATCTTGGTTACATTAGTTTTGTTTGTACAAAAGCCTTTTGATTTAATATAATCAAAATTTCATTCCAGATCTAATAATGCTTTTTATTTCATTTGGTTATAATTATTGATTGATAAGGTGGTCACTCCCTTAAACATCCCTAATTGGTCTAGATAAATCACAGATTTTCTACATCAAACTCATTTTCCTCTTCATAGTCAATGTCTCTAACATTGCCATGGGAAGGCAAAGTGGGAATATTATTCGGATACTTTTAGGAATATGCAAACATGTCATTTTGAAGCTTCTAACTATACAACTTTATGCCTGAGAGGCCTTAGAGAAAAAAGCATGTGCTGGACTTGGAATCATGAGACCTTTTTTTCTGATACTCTTGACAAGTCACCTAAGGTCTCCTCACTGTCCTTGCCTGAAAAATGGGGATAGCAATATTTGGACTACTTAGCTCCTAAGATTGTCCTTTATAAACTTAAAAGCATGATGCAAATGTGAGTTTTCATCCTTATTAATCCTTGTTCTCCCATCCCATAGCCTCTAATTGGAATAACACTTGATATTAAAACCTTGACTATTTCTCCATACAGGATCAGCACCCAGTTGGACTGTCCCGGACTACAGGCCCTATCCAGCCCTCCGTGGCCCCAGGTTCAGGCAGCATAGTTACAGGTGCCAACCCTGGGGGTCCCAGCTTCCTGGCCACCCAGCCCCAGGCAGCCATCATGAAGCAGATGCTCATTGACCAGAGGGCACAGTTAATGGAGCAACAGAAGCAACAGTTTCTAAGAGAGCAAAGGCAGCAGCAGCAGCAGCAGCAGCAGATTCTGGCTGAACAGGTAATGGTAAGCTGCCCCTGTTTCTCTATTCTCCCTGCAGTCAGCCTGGCCCAAGCCCTCATTACCCAGACTACAACCCAGACTACAATAGAAGCCCCTATTGGCCCTGGGGACAGGATGAGAATGTGAGCTCCTCGAAGGTGGGAACCATCTGTTTGCCTCTCTGTATCCCCAGCACTTAGCAAAGCGCCTGGCACTTACTGAGTGTTTTATAATGCTCATAGCCTGATTAATCTGGAGTCTAATCCAGACCCTCCCACTTATTACCCGTGTCACCGTCAGCAGTTAGGTCCCTTCACCTCCTTCATCCTCTTGGAGATGGACCAGGCCAATGGTGTCAAGTCACACAGAAGAGATGCTTTATTTTGACTTTGAAAACAAGAAGTGAACATTGTCTATCTTGCATTATATTTGTGTCTATTCTGTTCAACATTTCTCAATTTTATTTTAATCTGATTCTGGAAATACTGAACACACTGGAATTAGAAACCTGGGGACTAGATCATCTCCGAGATCCCTTTAATCTGTAGATATATGATCCTCTGATCCATGCAATCCGTCCTTCATATTGCTCCCAGACCACTCTCCTCAGGCACAGGTCGTGTCAAGTCACTCTTCAGTAGCTCCTAAGAAAAATTCAGGCTTCCATGTAGGATTCAGGGCCCGCCCTAGTCAGGCGCCAACCTACTTTTATCGCTTTATGTCATAGAAATGCTTTACCGTATACTCCATACCTGAGCCCACCTGGAAGCAGGCCTTTGGAGGCGAAGGAAGAAACCTGCCCAGGTCACACAGGTTCTTCCCTCTGCACATTCTCGCCCTTAGTGTCCAGAATAGGTTAACTCCGCTTCTCTTAAATCGCTTTGGTGGTTGTTCAGTCTTTTCAGTCATGGGCTACTCTTCATGGCCCCATTCGGGGTCTTCTTGGTAAAGATAGTGGAGTGGTTTGCCATTTCCTTCTCTGCTTCACTTTATAGACGAGGGAGCAAGACAAACAGGCTTAAGTGACTTGCCCAGAATCACAGAACTTCTTGACTCCAGGCTTGGCCCATTCTATCCGCTGTGCCACCTAGCTTTGTCGTTGAGTCCTTTCAGTCACGTCCAGCTCTTTGTGATTCCGTTTGGGGTTTCCTTAGCAGAGGGATGGAAGAGGTTTGCCATTTTTTTTCTCCAGCTCATTATGACCAGATAAGGAAACTAAGACTAACAGAGAAGCTATTTGCTCAGGCTCACACAGCTAATAAATGTCTGAGCCGAGATTTGAACTCATGAAGATGAGTCTTCCTGATTCCAAGCCTAGTGTTCCATTTACTGTGCCACCTAGCTGCCCCCAAACCGCCTCACTACCCATCTTTTTTTTCATAAATAATTAATTCCACTTTAATCTTATTCTAATATTACATTTACCACCCCAGAAAATCACTTTCCATCTACATCAGTACTACCCATCTTTTAAAGCCCAACTCAGAAGCTTCTTTGCCCAGGAGGTTTTCCCGATACCTCGCCGTCAGTAGCAGCTTCTTCTTCCTTGAGCTTCTCACATGGCCCTTTGCTTTGTACTCTGCCACGAGCACTGAGCATAGATTATCTGTTGTGTCTCTAGATGAGCTCTAGGTGTCTGTGAACATCATGGCCCCCTACTAGACCGTCTCCTCTCCAGCACTCTGAGGGAGCAGGACATGTACTCACTTTGGAGTTTAAAATCTGCCCCTGAGCTGGGGCAAGTTGTTTCTCCTCTCTAAGCCTCAGGGTCCCCATCTAGAAAATGGGGATGGGGATCCTTCCAACTCTACATCTTATGAGATCTGCAAGAGAGATGGGATGACATAGTGGATAGCGAGCCCAGCTCATCTTCAGCAAGGCGTGTTCAAGTCCTGCCTTTGGCAAATATGGGTTCTGTAACCCTGGGCAAGTTATTTGGGAACTCGGGAAACCCTCAAAGAATGTAAAATCTCCATGCAGAAAGGGAGTTTCTTTACTAAAAGCTCACTAAACCCGTGAAAACACAGATCCATTTTACAAAGAAAAAAAGTCTGCCACGTGCTTGACCTCAGACCTTATTTGGTTCCCAGAAATAATTAAAGTTTCCATTTGCAGATAAAGCCTTTGAGTCTTACAGAGGTTAAAGGACTTGTCCAGGGTCACACAGCTAACAAATGCAAAGACAGGATTTGAATCTGGCTCTTCTTGACTCTAAACCTAACATTTCAACCACTACTCTATCATACTGCCTTTTGGGACAGACCCCCTTCCTCCTTTCAGCTTTGTATCACCTCTAACCACAGTGCTTTACAAACAGAGATTAATGAATATTTGTTGAATCAGTCCTACTCACCACCACATGACCTAGTACCTGTTACACAAATGTTTGTATAGGCTGTGGAATGGATTTGATTTGAGAGGAATTTTATTTATTTATTTTTAAACCCTTGCCTCCAAGGCAGAAGAGTGGTAAGGTTAGGCAATGGGGGTCAAGTGACTTGCCCAGGGTCACACAGCTGGGTTGAGAGGAATTTTTTAAAGTTGCACATGTGTCGAAATGTCTGGACATTGTGGTGCCCCCCCCCCCACTTCCCTCCTCTCCCCTCTCGTGCTGAAGCTCAGTGCTCGACATCAGTGGTTCACCATGCATGGTCTGGGAACCCTCGAGGGGTTGCAACGTCAAAGCTCTTTTCATAGGAATACTAAAGCATATTCATTTCTGATACATTCAGCATCGATAAATATAATCCACATGAACAAAAGCTCTTGGAAGAGGGACCTCAATCATTTTTAAGGGTGCAAAGAGGTCCTGAGGCTAAAAAGTTGAAGATCCATCCTTCTGCATGCTAAGTACTTGGTCTCTAATTGTTATTTCTTTCCGACAGCAATATTTCTACCAGTCAGTCAACAAACATTTATTAAGTGTCAGCTATGTGCCAGGCATTTTGTTAAGCACTAAGGATCCAGAGACACCCATGAAGACGTAGACCAGGGTTTCCTGATCATTTCTAGTCTTTGAGCTCCTCGCTTTCCTATGAGCCCTCCTGTCCCCCTGTTTGATAGGACAGGAAATAAATTAGTGCATTTACTGTGTATCTGTTGATTAAAAAATGAAATAGATGAAGTGATTTCATTAGTATAAAATGGTTATTTATCAAATACTTACAAAAAGTCTTAACTCTTAGGGATGTAGGTGCCCCAGACTGCGAACTAACCCTTGATGTAAATAATACTGTCTTAAAAAAATATGTGTAGGGGAAGCTAGATAATATAATGAATAGGACACCAGGCCAGCTGGCTTCCAATCTGGTTGTGTGACCCTGAGCAAGTCACCTAACCCCGATTGCCTAACCCTTACTGCAATTTGGTCTTAGAACTGATATTGACAGAAGATAGGAGTTTAAAAAGAAAAGAAAAATATGAGGAGGAAGAGAACACTTTCAGCTGGAGGGATCAGAGGAGGCTTCACAGAGGAGGTGGCACCTTATTTGAGCCTTGAAAGAACAGGCGGATTTCAACAATCAGAAGACAGGAGTGAAATTCATGGAGGCAGGAGAGAGCAGGATGAACAGAGGGGTCACTTGGTAGACTGTGCCTTACCTGGATTTAGTGTCTCCCCTAGCGAGGTGCAACATACACTGTAGCACGTCATAAATATTTGCTGTTGATGCTAGTCCCTGATGGTTCCCCCAGACAGAGGCTAGATATTTTTCTTGCAGCCTCATGATCCTCTCCTCCCCATACAGCAAGGACACGTGGGCACTCCCAGCAATGCATCCATCAATATAGTCTTACGGGGGTGCCCAAGATGCCCAGAGCTTAAGTGATTTGCTCCTGGAATTGCAGCCAGTAAGTGTCACAGCTGGAGTCTGAACCTGGATGTTCCCCCGGCTCCGAGTCCAACACGTCAGCTACCATCCCATAAAATAAGGACAGTCACATTTATAATAGCTGCTGCCCACGCTTCTTATGAGGAAAGTGGATGAGAAACTCTAAATCTGAATAGAAACGGACGCTCTCCTGATCCTGTGCTCGTCTTTTGTTTGTTTGTGATTTTGTTTTTGTTCCTGAGTGACCGTGTAATTATCTCCCTCTTTACAAGGCAGACCAACAGCCCGCCAGCTCAAAAAAGACAGACCTCCGTTCCTTTCACCCTGCAGTCAGAGTGTGACACGGAGCCACACTAATATCTTTCAGGCAGTGATAAATGATACAGCTGGGAGGAAGCCGAGCTTCGCAAACCTTTTTGCCCAGCCTGTCCTAGGGATGCTCAGGTTTTCCTGTGGTCCTTCTAAGTAACAGCTTCCGTTCCGTGTGCTGTTGCCAATGGCCAAGCCATGGAAGGGATGGGCGATAGAACCCAGGGGAGATTGGCTAAATCAGCTCAGGGGTGTTAGAAGAGTGGGGGCCCAGGTACCAGGGTCAGTCAGTTCACAAAGAGCCAAGAGGAAGTGGGCAAAGCCCCATCAATGGGAATTGGGATGATGGGAATTTAAGTAGGGAGAGATTTCTAACTGAGAGAGATGGCAAATAAGAGGTAATGGATGAGATGTCTACTTTTTTCTGAGCTCAGGTTTATTCAGGTCGGGCCACAAAGAGTTAAAAAGTACCTACTATCTACCAAGCATCATACAAACCACCAGAGATACAGGGACTAATTAAAAAACAATTCTTTCCTTTAAGGAGCTTACATTGTTCCGAGACATACAGCTTAGTCACACATAAGTAAAAGACAAAGTTTATAGAAGGTTATTTTGAGGGAAAGAGAGTGCTAAAAACTGGTCCGTCTTTACTCACGACACAGAGAGCTGACTGTATCCCACTATTGGAGAGCTCCTTCCACCCCTGTTCCCCTGTCTACCTTCTGGTTTATCTTCTCAACAGTATTATGGAGGCCTGGCAACAGGACCCTGAACCTGGGAGTGATGTCACAGCTGGGCAAAAATGCATTATCTACTATTTAGATTAGAGGATAGAACAAATAGATACTGCTTAAAAAGCCAGGACACACAAATAGATGACATTCCTTTCCCCTTAACCATTCCAATGAAAAAGCAGAGCACCTACTTTGTGCAAGGCATTGTATAAAGATGCTATTGTCACGCCCAATAACATTGCAAAACCTCCTTAATGCGATCCAGAATAACTGAAGAGATTTAACCTAACTATCCACAAAATTAAACGGATGAAGAATAATTGTCTAGACCTTGATATGCAGTTCAGTTGGACAACTTTTAGAACTCATCCATCAATACATATATGTTAGACAGACATTGAACAGGGACAATGAGCTGGGCCCAGAGTAGAGCAGTAGGAAGACAGAGTCCATTGCATTTTGGGAAATTCTTTTTATGACCTCAAGCTTCCTCTCAAAACAAAGATGGTCTTCTCTTCCTCCTCCTCCATCTTCTTTCTTTCTTCTCCTCCTTCTCCTCCTTTTCTTCTTCCTCCTCCTTCTCCTCCTCCTCCTCCTTCTTCTTTCTTTCATTTTTCTTCAATTTTTTTTTCTTACCAGGAAGAATTCAGCACGGGAAGGTGGGGGGTTAACAGGCAACTAAAAGAAAGGTCAACAATAAAAAATTTTTAAGGGAGAGCCATTCCATGAAGAATGTTTTCTGAGAGACAGCATTGAAAGAAATTGAGAGGATCCTAGGTTTCTAGTATGCTATTTGTTTATTATCATTATTATCATATTCATTATCATATCATATTATCATTAGCTATTTTTTTGACAAAGAACCAAGTGCTAAAGCTCTCAATTTCTGTCTTAGTAAAATGAGGGGTTGCACTAGATGAGCTGACCCTTACAACTGAGCACTTCTAGGATTCTTCAAACTCTAAGGTACCTTCCAGTCCAAAATTTGATGACCTAGGTGTCCTAGAGAGATATTTAGCTGTGGAGAACTTCAGGTGGTTAAGAGGCCAACTATGTGGCTCAGTGGATTGAGAACCTGGCCTAGAAACAGGAGATCCTGGGTTCAAATGTGCCCTCAGACACTCCCTAGCTATGGGAGCCCTGGGCACAATACTTAACCCTGTGTGACCCTGGGAAAGTCACTTAACCCCCATTGCCCAGCCCTTACTGCTCTTCTGCCTTAGAACTAATACACGGTACTGATTCTAATACAGAAGGTAAGGGTTTAAAAAAGAAGTTTGATTGAGGAAAGTTTTTAGCAAAGCTTAGGAAAATAATTGCTCACTTTCTGAGAGAGATTATTAGTGTGGTAACTTAATACACAATTGACGGCAATCAGTCAAGTCAGTCAACCAGTATTTATCAACACCTACTTCATGTATGATACTGTATTGACAGTATGAGAAGGTTTAAGATTTGTCTTTTCTTTAACTTACAAGCTACAAACTGACCTTATGTAAACTAAAATAATTCTCCTGGGGCATTGTGGGGCATTTCCAGATGTAGGTTTACAAAGAGCTAGGTCCTTCATTCATTCGGCAAATATGTATTAAATGCTTTCTATGTTCAAGGGCTTTATGCTAGGTACTAGGAATACAAAGACCAGGGGAAAATAGACCCTGCCCTCCAGAAGCTTCCATTCTTCTGGGTCTTTTTGTGACTCTGATCTCTTCTATCCACCCCCCAGTGGTGGTTGTCATTAAATACTCATTAGCAGAGAGGCTCAGTGGCTTCTCTCCGTCTACTCACTGCCAAATGACAGAACAAGGAATAACACCCCCTAATGTCTGAACATCTCCCTTATTTTCTTTCTTATTATGCCTAAAACGTAATGGCAAAGGGGGTAATTGTGGCTTACCAATAGCAGTGATAGATTAAGAGCCCAGATGCCAAGTTAATCAGGCTCTTCAAAGGAGCATGTCATTTTAGGACTGGCTCTTGAGCAATCTGAAGTCTTCATCAGGCCAAGGAAAGAGTAAAGACCACAATTGCGAAGGGTAAAACAATTGCATGCTAATACATATATAACCCAGGTTGAATTGCTTGCCACCTCCAAGAGGGGGGAGGGAGACAATGTGGATCATATAACTTTGGAAAACTTTTGTTTAGATGTAATTGGAAAAAATAATAAAAAGTTTAACAAAAATATGTAAATATTTATCCAAAAAATTCTAATAAGAGGAGGACTTGGGTTCAAATCTGGCCTCCAACACTTCCTAACTATGGTACCCCCAAAAAATTACTTAAACCTTTTTGCTGCTCTTAACTCTTCAGTCTTAGAATTGATACTAAAGACAGAAGGTAAGGGTTGAAAAGAAATAAATATTCACTGAGCAAACACTCCCCTTATTTTCCATTTTTGCCCTTTATTGTATCTTACTGTATATTAATCTGCACTAATGATTGTTGTCTACCAAATGAATGACCCTTCTAAATGGCATTGCAGTCAGGTTTTGTCAATTTGGGGGGAAAGTAGTTCATGCTTTGATTTTCATACTGATTTTCAGTGATTTTCAAATGACTCTCGAAATATATATTTGTTTGGTTGACTGCTTTTCTTTTTTTACACCATGGATTCACAAAGCAATGTATAAAACAACGTATCCCAGTGTATAAGAAAGCAAAATAAACAAAACCAACCCACTCAACAAAATATCATCATTGTGTCATTGATTTAGAACTGAAAAGGATCCTTAAAGGCTCTCTAGTCTACCCCCCCCCCCACCCTGCCACTATCTCATTTTATAGGTGAAGAAACTGAGGCTTACAGAGGTGGGTTCATAATTGCACTCTCCATCCTCCATTTTTCTCTTGGGATATTTTCACATACTGTATGAGTCTCACAATAACCTTACTAGGCATCCCCACAAGATGACTTATTTTCCCAAGGTCATACAAGTACTAAATAGAGCTGGAATTTGAACCCAGGATCTTCTGGCTCTCTAATCCCTTTTCCCACCATGCCACATTGCCTCGATTCAAAGTTTTCCATGTCAAAATTACTGGTGGATTTGATTAATTCTGTATTCTTGTTTCTCTCCCCTTCTTCCCCCTCCCTCCTCTCTCTGGCTCCAATTCTCTCTCCATGTTTCTTTCTGCCCTCTTCCCCTCTCTTGCCTTCTTTCCAATCTAGCAGTTACAGCAATCACATTTACCCCGGCAGCATCTCCAGCAGCGGACCCCGTATCCGGTGCAGCAGGTCAATCAGTTCCAAGGTAAGATCAGAGTCTAACAGTGTATTGTGCCTACCCTACTCTCCTATAGGACTGGGGCTAATAATGCCTTTCATGTCACATTTTCCCATATAATATCCCAGTCTTCTTAATGACGGCAGGAACAAATCCTGTCCCATTATCCTCTTTGCTTCCTTGGGTTTAGTGCTGGGTAGGAGGTCAGGGTTCATGTAGCAGTAGGAGAGATCTCCAGCTCGTAGGGACCACTGGTCACTGCTGAGTTTAGAGGGTAAGCAGATCATTAAGGGATGATTTGAACATCCTAAGCTTAATGATCTTTTTTTATCATGACCCCAGAAGGAATAGAGAGAGCATTGGTAGAACTTCTTTCTGAGTTTAGAGGGTTGGATTAGCTGCCACAGAAATGTCCCTCATCTGTCTCTCTGGGACAAGTTGTTAAGGGATACAGAGGATGATTATAAGGCTTCAATGGACTCTTTCTGTCCCCTGAGCAGGAGTTTTCCTTACCATATAACTGGGGGAAAGTAGCAGAAACCCCACTGAACTCTATTTTCACAAATCTGAGAAACATCTCCCTGAAGTCAGGGATACTGATACCCAGCAAGAAGATTAGAGAGTATGTCATACCTAAGAAAAATGGTGGAGGGACTTGGGGGTGTTTAAACTGGAGGAGGGATGACTTGGGAGGCAAACAGTATCTATCCTTGAATATTTGAAAGCATCTGATGTGGAAGAGATTAGACCTGTTTTTCTTGCCCTCAGAGGGAAGAAGTGAGAGCAAAGGGGTGGAGATGTTACAAGGTCAAGTGGCCAGAGCTAACCAAAAAAAGAATGGGCTATCTTCAAGGTATCAATTTCCCCCATGAATGGAGACCATCAAGTGGAATTGGGATAAACGTTTGTTTCAGATACTAGAAAATGGTTTGGATTAAGGAGACTTCCAGGATCCTCTTAATTCTGAGATTCTACGATCCAAGGAACCTCTTTGGAAAAATATCCACATTTCTACTGATATCTTATCAGACTCCATCCTCACCAATCCCCACCTGACCCACCTGCCCATCACCTTAGAGTTAACATTTAGAATAGGATCGTCCACTAGGGTTCTAATTGCATAATCACTTCTAGTATTCTTTGAAGTAGTATGTTTTCCTTTAAAAAAAAATTTGTGAGTCAGTGTTTCATAGCTTTTATTACAAGACACAGCATGGTATAGTGGCTAGAGAACTGACCTTGGAGCCAGGAAGCTCTGGATTCAAGTTGCGCCTTTAAACACATACTGGTTGGGTGACTTCAGACACATCACTTAAACTCTTGGTACTCTAGGCAGCAACTCTAAGATTATAATTTGCAGAGAATGCTGACCTTCACTAGTAATCTCTTCATGATAATCAGATTACAAGTTTAGTCCCAGTTTGTATGCAGAATATAGTTCCCAACACCCTCATTCCCCCTTACGTACACTTATACCCCTTTAAACTGTTAGGAGGTGAAGGTGATCTGGATCTATGATTTCATCTATGTAAAGAAATCCCTGGAGGGGTGGTGGGGTCCATGGGGACACAAAGTGATTAAGTAACTTGGCTTTGATCACACAGCCAGTATGTGGTCGGAGATGTGTCTTCTTTTTTTTTTTTTTTTTTTTTAACTCATACCCTTTTGTCTTAGAATCTATACTAAACATTGGTTCCAAGGCAAAAGAGCAATAAGAGCTAGGCAATTGAATCTAAGTGACTTGCCCAGGGTCACACAGCTAGGAAGTGTCTGAGATTAGATTTGAGCCCAGGACCTCCAGACTCCAAGTCTGACTGTCTATCCACTAAGCCATCTAGCTGCCCCAAGAAATATGTCTTCTTACCCCAAATCTTTCCCTCTTCCCACTACATTGTACTGCCTTTCAAACTATAGTAAAGGGAGGAAATAACTTGATTAATCCTGTAGTCCTTTCTGAGCTGTTTTTAAGGCATGTCACACATTAATTCCTGATCTCATCGGTTGACCAATCCACGTTTGGCAACCAGCTGGTCGCCCTGAGAGAACACATGTTCTGCATTTTTAGAGATGTCCCTTAAAGGACTTTCTTTTCTCCCTATACTTTTGCTCTGAGGACTTTAAACTCACCCCTTTGCACCTTTTCATAATTCTAAATCACATAGGATGGATGTGTAGCAAAACTCTTTTTTAAAAAAGCAAGAAAGCCTCAGAATCTCTGAGCTGCTTGATATAAAACTATCTGATACATCTTTTGGCATTTTCGATATTTTTCACGTCTCTGACAAATACTGTTGCTATGCTGATGTTACCCATCTGGAAGAATATCAAATTGATAGATAAAGAAACATTGTCCTTCCAGAGAAGGCCTGTCAGAAATAGCTCCCAGACTGTTCCTCCTCCATACTTTTAACACTCATCTTTTCAAAGGACCTAATGACTATCTTTCTCTCCTTCATTGAGTCCTACACCCCTGGGCAATGTTATATGCCCATGGGGAAATGGTTATTTTTCACAAATATGAACTCCTCCGGGAGGGAAGATAGAACAGAGACCTTTTACGAAACAACTGGCATGTTATTGACTCTGACTGAATATGGAGGAATCGGCTTTGACATTGGGCTATTAGCCAGAAAACAATAAAATTAAATCGACCACAATTTTTCAGAATAGTACCTGTGTGTTGGGCTATAACATAGGCCCGTTGCCCAACGTACATCCTCATCAGATGAAAACTAAAGCTCATCTTTGGAGGGATATTTTCTTTAAGCTTCCTTTTCTCTGAACATTTAAAATTACTATGGACGAACAATGAGAATAATAAATAATTCTCATTTCTTTTCATGGGCAAATTGGAAGCTGATTTTAAAATAACATTTCTTCTATGTGTAGATAGTACAATTAATTATGCTAGATTTTTAAAAATAGAAGTTGGTTAGGACCGATATCCCCTAGACCCACTGAAGAGCTTTATAGATTTGCAGTATTCTAGGGAAGCAGCCCTGAATGGTGCCCGAATTGCACAAAATGGGTGGGCGATTGAAGAGTCCTGGCCAATGGCCTCGCTTCTGAATTTCAAAGCCTCGAGGTAGACCCCTGCATCCGGCTCTAGTAAACCACTCCACATGTATCCCAGGCAGGTCTGTGAATTCAACTATGGAATGATAGACAGGATGGACTTTTTGTTTGTTTGTTTTTAGAAATTTGGGATTTTTCAGTCATCTCAATGACCCGTTTGTTCCCAGTTAATCAGATTGTCTGTGTGGTTGGCACAACTTCTAGTGTCAATGTCATAAGCCTTCATAGGGAAATAATTGGACCGGACCAGTGAGAGCCGGTGTATTATAGGCAGGAAGGGACAGACCTTGGATTCAGAGGCATGCATTCAAGTCTCCCTCATCCTGACCCAGGCAAGTCACTTGATCTTGCCCCCAAGCAACTCTTTTAAGGCACTAAATTACACTGATCTGCATTGATGTCGTTTCTATTGTGTGACTACATTCATACCAGAGGTGTGCAGCCTGACAGATTAAAATGTATTTGGAAGGGCAATTAGGTGGTTCAGTGAATAGAGAGCCAGGCCTGGAGTCCAGAGTTCCTGGGCTCAGATCTAGCCTCAGACACTTCCTAGCTGTGTGACCCTGGGCAAGTCACTTAACTCCCATTGCCTAGCCCTTACAGCTCTTCTACTTTGGAACCAATACTTAGCGTCAGTTCTAAGACAGAAGGCAAGGATTTTTTTTAAACATTTTTGGGAAATGATTTGCAAAGTAAATGAAATACAATACAACCTGGATAATGTTATTTTGTGGTTTTCTAAATAAATATGGCCTGGTAGAGATCTGTTTCTATTTGAGTTAACTGATGAAATGGGGAGGAAGGTATCATAACTGACACGTAGTGCTTTGCATATGTTGTTTCATTTGAGTTTCATAATTCCCTGAGGTGAATTTGACAGGATTTGTTATCCCTGTTTTTTCCAGTGAGGAAACTGATGTTCAGAAAGTTTGTTACCTGAATTGCTCAAGCTCCCACAGTAATTAGGTGTCGGAGGCGGGATTTGAACACTCCCCACTCCTGACAAGTCAGCACTCTGTCTATAATGCCACCATGCATGCCTCTCTAAATATGCCACACCACAAAGTTGCAGTGCATCCTGTCACCTAGTGTTTGAACAGAAACCCTTGGTTTGCTTTAACGTTTTGCTTAAACTCAGTGATGCCTAAAGGTGAAAATAATTAAGTCTCCCACCTGAGTTTAGTCAGACACTCCCAGAATCCTTTTCATTGCTCAGTTCAGAAAAATATTGACCTACCAAGCCAAATAAATGTGAGTCATGATAAAAATTCCTATAAAATTGTGTTTTAAATAAAACTAGTAAGTAGGAAGACATATTAGTTGTCCAGAAATTAATAAGACAAAAGCCTGCTCTCCCTCTCCAACAAGGTTCTGGATTTCAAGGTTAGACTATCCTCATCTGGGTTCTCATCGTTGTTCTAAGGTGGGATAAAATTTACTTACTATACCGATTGGCTTAGAGCCTTCGTGTTCTTTTAGTGGCTAGGGAAAAAAAAACACCTCTTTTTCTTTTTCTCATTGTCTTTTTTTTTTTTAACCCTTAACTTCTGTGTATTGGCTCCTAGGTGGAAAAGTGGTAAGGGTGGGCAATGGGGGTCAAGTGACTTGTCCAGGGTCACACAGCTGGGAAGTGTCTGAGGCCAGATTTGAACCTAGAACCTCCCGTCTCTAGACCTGAACCTCAATCCACTGAGCTACCCAGCCGCCCTTTCTCATAGTCTTAATGAGTAGTGGGGACATAGAAAAATCCATTGGTGATTCCCTAACAAGCTGATAAAACATTGGCCTCCTGAGATCCTTGTCTTTATTGTCTTCTCCTTGTTTGAAAACTTCCTGAAAACACAGGAAGAAGGGCCTACGTGATTCATTCAGGCTAAATGACTTGGGATTGATAGTTGAGTGTGTTACAGATCTCTGCCTCATTAAAATCACATTAGAGATCTACAGAGAGAGAGAGATGGTCATCACTTACCTGAACATCTGGGAAGTTGCACAGTGAGTGAGGAACATTTTGGTCTATCTGGCTCTTAGCCACATAGCTTGAACACATGAAGAGGCACCAAGGAAAGAACAGGTAGAAACCCTGGACTGGAGATCCCCCAGATTTCCACAGATCAGAGAAGCCTCTTTAAAAAAAAAAAAAAAAAAAAAAAAAAAAAAAAAAAGATCTTTAACCCCTCCAACACTGTTGAGGTCTTATGGGAAATTAGTTTAATAGTCTTTATTGATAGTATTCTCAGCTGAACCATGTTCCTCCTCACAAATTGAATATGTAATATGATCAGCAGTTCCCACTTAAGGTAGCTCAGGAGATGAATTAACTCTTACTTCCAAGGAAGTCGAAGCTTTCTTGGCGAAGAAAAACATGTTACATTATGAGCACTAATGAAAATATGATTGGGGCATTGATCGTTTTAACAGAAAGGAAAGTTCCCATGCCAAATTAGAAATCCATGATCTTTCTAGGAAATCAAAGATTTCTGGGAATAAATTCATTCATTCACTCAACACACATTTGTTAAGTTCTTACTTTGGACTAGGCAATAGCCACGCACGCACACAAAAAAGACCCAAAACAAACAAACAACAACAACAAAAAAAAAAAAAAACAACCAAAAAAAAAAAAGCCCTTAACCTCAAAAAGCTTTCATTCCAATGGAGAAAGAAGGAAAAACAACTACACTGATAAGTCATTGTAGATGTATATCGTGCCCCTATCTTAAGAAAAATGTTTTGGAAAATGTTTATTTATTGAAAAGAGTAGAAAGAGAACTTTTGTGTGAGAATTACAGATGTAAGCAACTTCAAGAGAGATATAGATAATTCTGTGAAAACCTGAGGGAAAAAAGTAGTTCCTTGGGAGCAAGGTGTTGCAGTGGATTAGAGTGCTAGGTTTGGAATAAAGATAACTTTCTGAGTTCGAATCCAGCCTCAAACACTTACTAGCTGTGTAACCCTAAGACAAATCACTTGTCTTTGAAAAGAAGAAAAAAAAGAAAATCAGCTCCTCAAACAAAGTTGCTTGAGGAGAGACAGACAGTTGGTTTTTTTTTTAAGATATTTTATTTTCCCAGTTACATGTACTCACAATTGTCAACATATATTTTCTGAAATTCTAAGATCCAAATTGTCTCCCTCCTACCTTCCCTCCCCCCCTTACAAATCTGGTAAGCAATTTGATCTAGATTATACATGCATTATCATGCAAGACATTGTCATTATTATAATAGAATACTCATATAAAACCAAAACTCCAAAATAAAAAAAAACAAACTAAAATGAAAAATTGTATGCTTTGATCTGCAATCTGACTCCAACAGTTCTTTCTCTGGAGGTGGAGCGCATTCTTTGTCATAAGTCAGAATTGTCCTGAATTGTTGTATTGCTAAGAATAGCTAAGCCCATCACAGATGATTATTGTACAATATTGCTGTTAGGACTTGGAAATTTATTGCTGAAAAAAACTCAATCAAAGAACGCTTTTGAGACTATGAAACAATTGTATATTGACTCTGTGGAAGCTCTCATGTTCTGGTTCTGCTTTTTTCACTCTGCATCAGTTTATATGTCTTTACAGCTTTTTCTGAAATCATCCAGCTTATATAGCACAATAGTCTTCACCATCCTATATCACAGTTTGTTCAACCATTCCCTAATTGATGAATATCCCCTCAATTTCTTTTTTTTATTGAGTAAGAAAATTTTTCTGTGGTTACATGATTCATGTTCTTTCTCTCTCCTCCTTCACCTCCCTCCCATAGCCAATGAGCTATTCCACTGGTTTTTACATGTGTCAGTGATCCAGACCTATTTCCATATTATTAACATTTGCACTAGGGTGATCATTTAGAGTCTACATTCCCAATCATGTCCCCATAAAACCATGTGATCAAGCAGTTGTTTTTCTTCTGTGTTTCTGCTCCCACAGTTCTTTTTCTGGATATGAATAGTGTTCTTTTTCCTAAGTCCCCCAGAATTGTCCACTGCATTGCTGCTAGTAGAGAAGTCCATTACATTCGATTATACCACAGTGTATAAGTCTCTGTGTACAATGTTCTTCTGGCTCTGCTCCTTTCACTCTGCATCAATTCCTGGAGGTCTTTCCAGTTCACATGGAATTCCTCCAGTTCATTATTCCTTTGAGCACAATAGTTTTCCATCACCAACCGATACCACAATTTGTTCAGCCATTCCCCAATCAAAGGGCATCCCCTCATTTTCCAATTTTTTGCCACAACAAAGAACACAGCTTTAAATATTTTTGTACATCTTTTTCCTTATTATCTCTTTGGGGTACAAACTCAGCAGTGGTATGGCTGGATCAAAGTATCCCCTCAATTTCTATCACCACAAAAAGCTAAGAAGGAAAAGTGGGAGGAAATGAATTCCAAGCCATAAATGACTTCTTTTCTTAGCCTGCTTGTCTTTGGTGTGTTGCTTTTCTCTGAAAAATGAACAGCATGATCTTTTACTCTCCCTTGCAGGTTCTCCCCAGGATATAGCAGCTGCGAGAAACCAGGCAGCTCTCCAGAACATGAGAGCTTCCAGGATGATGGCCCAGAGCGCAGGCATGATGGCGATGGGACCTTCCCAGAACCCTGGGGCCATGCCCTCTGCAGCAGCTCAGTCTGAGCTTGGAATGGCTCCTTACAGCAACACCTCCACCAGCCAACCAGGAATGTACAACATGAGCGCAGGGATGAGCCAGATGCTACAGCATCCGAACCAAAGTGGCATGGGCATGACCCACAGCCAGGCCCAAGGCCCGAGGCAGCCTGCAGCCGCTCAAGGGGTCAGCATGGTGAGCGGGTTTAGCCAGAGCATGCTGGTGAACTCAAGCATCCCCCAACAGCATCAGCAGATGAAAGGGCCTGTGGGGCAAGCACTGCCCAGGCCCCAAGGCCCTCCAAGACTTCAGAGCATCATGGGAACTGTCCAGCAAGGAGCACAAAACTGGCAGCAGAGGAGCTTACAGGGTATGCCTGGGAGGACTAGTGGAGAACTGGGTCCATTCAACAATGGTACCGCTTATCCCATGCAGGCTGGACAGCCTAGGCTGACCAAGCAACACTTTCCCCAGGGGATGAGCCAGTCGGTCGTGGACAGCACCGGGACCGTCAGAGCTCTCAACCCAACAACCATGGGTCGGCAGATGATGTCATCCCTCTCCGGGCAGCAAGGGAGCAGTCAGACAAGGCAAATGGTTATGCCTGGCATGAGCCAGGGGGTCCCTGGCATGCCAGGATTCAGCCAGCCTCCAACCCAGGCGTCGATGCAAAGTGGCAACTTTGCCCCAAGCAGCCAGGGCCAGGCTTATGACCGGAATCCATCCCAGGATATACCTTACAATTACAGCAGTGAAGGAGCTGGGGGTGCTTTCCCCAGCCTAGCAGAGGGAGCTGACCTCGTGGACTCCATCATCAAAGGCGGGCCAGGGGACGAATGGATGCAAGAGCTTGATGAGTTATTCGGCAATCCCTAGTCACAGAGGGGGGCCCTGAGAGCCAAAACTCCAGTGGTTAATGTTTAAAAAAAAAAAAAAAGAAAGAAAAAAAAAAGGAAACAGGATGTCATCCCATCCTTGTTTGTTTTTTTTTTTTTTTAATCTGTGCAAATTTGAGCTGAACTGTAGCAGACAGATGGTGGAAGATAAAGGTGGCGATTTCTAGCCACAGTAGACCGCATTTTGCAAAACTTCCACATAGAACAATCTCAACTCCATGGGTGTGAGAGAGACAGACGGAGGGACAGGTTGGGAAGAGAATCCATACCGGCCTGTGGCCCCACAAGACGACCCCCCCCCCCGACTCCAGGGCCATGTGGGACGAGTTGTCAGTGCCCATGAGCGGAGAAGGACTGCTACCCAAAGCCAAGGAGTCCCCTGGTCTCTCCAGCCCCCAGTTTTCTCAGGCCACCAGAAAAGACAGATCCTCAGGCCATGGGGAGGAAGACCCTCCCACCAAAGCTGCTGAGTGATTGCACAGGTCAGGCACTGGTGGATCAGAATTGTGCTGAACTCTGGGTGGAAACAATTCCAGGTCTAAAGACATGCTACTGTATTGGGAGGATGGGCGGAAAGACAAGTGACGTCTTCCTTGGGAGTCTCCGAGAGAACCCAGAGGCCCGCTCCCAATCCCCATGATGAACCTCAAGAACGCTAGGAGGCGTTGCTGCCTGACGCCACCCAACGATAGCCAGGCTAGCTTGGAGGAAGAGCATAAACCCCTCTACAAAGAGAAGAGGCCCTTGGAAGATGAGTCTATCACTGCTGTGATGAGTGGAAGACGTCAGAGCTTCCCAGGCTACTGTGGGGTCCAGTACAGTGCTTCTAAATGAGATCGTTTTTCACATCTCTGCTTCTGACAGTGTAGCATCTAGAGAGGGGGATGGTGGACAGACATCCACTGGACTCTGGAGATGTCATTCAGGCCCATCTCCTACCCCCCCCCCACCATTCCCTACTTTTTGCTTCTATTTCTCCTGCTCCCTATCCCCTAATCCCGACCCCACTGCCTACTTCATACAGCTTTTTCTTACCGGTATCCCAGACAAAGCTACTTCCTTTAACTGAGCCTGGTCATGGCCAGAATGAACGACAGAAGGAATTCTGCCATGCCAGATATTGAAAAGGGATTCTGGTATTTCCAGCCTCTAGAGTCTATGAAAGTTGTCGGTACTCCCTGCCTGGGCCACGGAAGTCTGTTCTGTTCTTTGGCCGTCCTTCCAGGCTCTTGGCCTTGCGACTCTTAATATCCCTAAATGAGGGTGAACCTTCGGGAGGATAATTCTGGTCTGCTTGGGTCAGTTTATTAAGCTGTACCCCTGACCCTTTGGTTGGGGTTCAGTCACCTGGGGGGAAAGTCTTCCCCAAAATAGCATTCTACCAATCACCCCTCTTCCTGGGCAGGTTGAATGCAGATTTTCTGAGTGTTTAGGAGATAGAAGTCAGCTAGTACATCTGGCAAAATGTGTTTTTAGAAAGGGGTGTAAGTAGTCTCTGTCACACGAACTAGATACTCCCCACCAAATCATCCCAGGCTGAGTAATTCTCCCAATCTGACCCTGTCCAAAGGCACCAACAATTAGCTTATTTAGTATTCCTTTATTTCTTGCCAGTTCCTCTGCTTCCCCTCCTACCACTTCATCCTGGGGACCAGTGCTCTAAGAACAGTTCAGGACATGGCAAGAAGAAGAGTTGGTAAAAGAATCTTTGGTCTTCGGTCCTGATGATGCTGGGTCAGTCCTATACCCACGCTCGTAGCTCACTCAGAGCCAGAGCCAGTCGCATTGAAACCCACAGGTAGCTGTGGAGAAAGAGAGGTGCAGACTGACCCAAGCTAGGAGGAATTCCAAAGAAAAGGGGTTTGAGTGGAAGACTAGTGTTGGAGGAGACAAGCTGCCAAATCCTGCCCGTGGCTTGCCCTCTAGAAAGGAACCAGTGCATGAATCCCTCAGCAGCAAGGGAGAGGATGCAGGGCTCTCCCCGGCCAGGTCGGTGAGGGGAACGTGGCAGGGGCCGCTCTGGTTCTCCCAGGAGGACACTGCAGGTCTGGACATGAGACCCCTGAAGGTTGAGCCGCGCTATCAGGGAAACTTAAGAGTTAAAATAGATGGAAACCAAAAAAGCAAACAAACACGAAAACAAAAACAACAAAGTTCTGGATGGAAAGGAGGAAGTACACAAAACATCCACCTTTTTCTGAGAGAGGTACAGGAAGCCAACAAATAAGCCGATGTCAGGAAGCTAGAGGTGAGTGATGGAGACAGAGGCTCTATCATCTTTGAAAAGCTTCCTCTGAATACTCTGTACTGGGACCAACTAAACAAAAGGTAGATTTTAATTATTTTTTTTTTACTACGGTGCTGATGTATATGTAATGTCTAAAAAAAAAGTTATTTGTAAATATGTTTTTACAATCCTGCAAATATCACTGGGTCTACTATCTGTAAAATATATACATATGAATATATATATACTGTTTGTTTAAAATAGAGTATTTTTATTTCATTCCTTAACTCATCATCACTGCAATGGCATTACACTTCAGACTACATCTGATTACTAATTTGTACTGTATTACCTGATGGCAACTGGCTCCATTCTATTCAGATTTTTCTAGTTTTCTGTTTTTACCTTGTACATTGAGCACTGCATATTTCCTTCTAAGAGCTGTACAGAACTCTGAAATGTAGAGATGAAGTGATGTTGGCAGACCACTTTTAAAGAAAAAGGCAAATAAAAGATTGTACCTGAACCAATCCAAAGTGTGTCTTTTCTTGGAATAACAACAACTCCCATTCTGTGGCCCTGGAGGTTTTCAAAAATGCTTTCCTCACAACCGTGAGCAAAAGGATACTTCATCCTCATTTTACACGTTGGGAGACTCAGTGAGCAAGTAAGACAAGGTAAGTAAAGCAGTAGCAAGAGAAAACCAGCAACCAGCTCCACTGGTGATGAGCCATATGATGCTATTTGTGCCACTTATTCCCAGGGTGACCCGGAGCAAGCCAATTCAGTTTTTTTTATTTTTTTAAACCCTTAACTTCTGTGTATTGACTCCTTGGTGGAAGAGTGGTAAAGGTGGGCAATGGGGGTCAAGTGACTTGCCCAGGGTCACACAGCTGGGAAGTGTCTGAGGCCAGATTTGAACCTAGGACTTCCCATCTCTAGGCCAGACTCTCAATCCACTGAGCTACCCAGCTCCCCCCAAGCCAATTCGGTTTTGAGAGGCAACATGATGTAATGGATGGAGTGCTGGAATTGGAACCAGAAAAACCTGGGTTCAAATCCCACACCTGACATTTAGTAGCTATATGACCCTAGGCAATCCACCTAATCTGCATATCTCAGTTTCTTCTCATCTATAAAATGAGGAGGTTGGATTAAGTGGCCTTAGAGGTACTTTTTGGTTCTAACTCTATGGACCATGGAATGATATCAACAAAGAGCAAGGAAGGACCCTAATAGTCGGATGGAGGTTTTATAGGAGGACCCTCCTAGAAACGAATCCCATAGGGCCATGTTGGCAAACCGATGGCATGCATGCCAAAGGGGGCTGCTCCCTTCCTCCTCTCCACACATACCCAAGGACATTTCTCTTATCACCGGCCCCTCTACCCAACAACCCAATGGGAGCACTTCTCCTTCCCCTGTCTTAGATAAGGTGGGGGCTCCCATGCAGCATGAGGGTTGTAGTTTGGGCACTTGGTCTCTAAAAGGTTCACCATCACTTCCATATAACATTAAGGCATGAATGTATGATGTTGAGTATCATTGGGGTACTTACATCAGTAAAATCATGGAACCACATAAGTATTTATGAGGAAAGCTGGGCCCAAGATAGTCAAATAATAAGCCTAATAAGTCTTAGAGCCAGGATTTTCACTTGTGACTCCAATTGTCCAAACCAAAAAGCAGAGATCCTGCACTCAGTCTTGATGGGCTTTGACTTGAGGGCTAAATGGTTTAACTGGCTCTTCCGAAAAAGTCACTGGAGATGATGAAGCCTAGATGCTTTCAAATTACTTTTGGACCATTATTTAAGTATTTACCTGACAGCCTAGTAACAGTCTTTCCCAAACCCTATCATTCCAATACAAATTTTTAAATTTCTAAATTTGCTTTAGCGCTCCCTAAAGGAACTGGCATTATCAGGGACACAATGATGGAAGAGGGGAAAGTAGCCAGAAACTAAAGACTTCTGGCAAGTTGCATGAAGCATAACCATAGTTGAAGAGGGAGACATTATTCTCTAAGGCAAAGACAGAGATCCTGGGGCAACATCTACAAAAGGGTAACAAAGGGAAGAGAAGGGGAAGGATCTGAATGCTGGCTTGTCACACCAGATCAGTGAGAGTTTCACAAAGGACCAGAGAGTCCTAGACACACACACAGGTTGGGAAATAGAGCTGCTGAGGACATCAAGTTGGGCATGCTCGCTGTCACATAGGCTAAATCATCTAAACGAGACAAGAGGGAATGGAAAAATTAAATCAACTCAAGGTAAAAATGGCTGACAATACCAGCCCAAAACCTGGAGCTCTGAGAAATTGTAGAGTCCCCTCCCACATCCCCATTAAGTAACAGACATAGAGTACTGAAGTCTGCTCCAAATGCTTCTGTTAATCAGATTAATACATATGTGGAGAAAAATAACATATCCTATACTGGGCAAATAGAGCGCTTTTGCTCCTCAAAGAAATTTCCCATATACTATCTTATTTGTCTTCAGCAAATCCCAGGGAAATATATTTAAACCTGCTGTGTGAAGGAGGCACTTCATTTGTCAATAAGCCAAATGCTATTTTAAATGATTATGACAAAGATTTTCCACTCTGGCATGTCACGTGCTGGGCACGGAGTACACTACTCTTTGGGAAAGGTTCTCTGCTAGGGAAGGGCCATGAGAAATGAAGGACCCATAACTACAATAAATGCCCCTTTTTCTTAGCCCCAAACCAGCAGAACAATGACTAGAGCCCTAGAAACTAGCACTGAGCTCTCTGGCCCCTTTCAGTCCTCTGATGTGTGAGGCTCCTTCTAGCTTTTTTTTTTTTAATCTCTTTTCATAGCTAAAATGGCAGCCTTCATCAATGACACTAGATAGTTGCCCTGCCATAAATATTCCCCTTCTCTCCTTTCGACTGAGACCACAGAAGCTACTCCAGATTGAGTCTCTGAGCTTCACCTCCCCAAGTCCTCTGCCGTGGACAGGCTTCATCATCGGGTTCTTCATCATCGAGGCTACAAAAACACATCAATACAATCCTCTGATTACCTGAAAGACGTACTCCAAAACCTTAGTCGTGTTCAGTTGGGGCGAGGGATTTTTCATTTAGGAGAGAACAGAAAATAAAAAAAAGAACAACCTTTTTTTTGATGATTACAACTTTTTAACCTTTTAAATGACTCAAACAAATGACATTTTTATGCCCTTTGCAGAGAAAAATATATTAATTCTTCATGAAAAAATACCATATACTTTCAAGCCAGGAGGAACTCTATAGTTCTAAAAGCAAAGTAAAGATAACTCTTTATATCACACCACCAATTAGGGGAACATGGATCCAGAGTTCATAAAAGCAAAACCCTTCCTGGTTCCGAATTGATGAAATTATTATAAATGCTGATTCAGGCATTCGAGACCCTTCACAATATAACTATAGCCTTCCAGGTTCCATATTCTGCTAATCTCATTGTGGTTTGGTAGTGAGAGAACAAGCTTTTGAGTCAGGAAGACCTCAGCTCAAGTCGTGTTCCTGGGTAAATGCTTAGCTCTGTGCCCCCAGAAAAGCTGCTCAGCTTCTAAACCTCTCAGTGCCCTAAGACAGAGGTATCCAACTTCCTCACAATAACCCTAGGAAGCAAGTTCTGCCTTCCTCATTTATAGACAAGAGAGCTGAGCTTAAAGAGATTAAATGGCCTCATAGTCACACAGTGAGATTCAAGAGCCAGGATTAAAAGTCCTCTTGGGGGCAGCTGAGTGGCTCAGTGGGTTGAGAACCAGGTCTAGATAGGAGGGGTCCTGCATTCAAATCTTATCTCAAACACTTCCTAGCTGTGTGACCCTGGGCAAGTCACTTAACTGCCATTGCCAAGTTCTTATGGCTCTTCTGCCTTGGGACCAATATACAGTATTGATTCCAAGATGGAAGGTAAGGAGTTTAAGAAAAAAAAAAAGTCATGTGTCACTGACATATCCCATACCTTTTCCTCATCTTCCCCAAGTTTTGCTAATAACAGATTCACCTAAGTAGAAGGAGTAAGGAACAAGCATATAATAATAATAATAATAATAATACCACCTACTGTGCTAGGCACTTTATAAAGAATATCTCATTTGATCTTGGCAACAGCCCCAGAAAATAGGTGCTATTACTATCCCTATTTTACAGATGAGTAAACTGAGAAAGACATGTTAAGTGACCTGTTCAGAATGACAGTGTCTCAGGTCAAATTTGAACTCAGATCTTCCTAATTTTAGGTCCAGCACTCTTTCCACTGTACCACCTAGCTGTCCTTGAGAGAATTTGAAGCCTTTGATGTGTTATTCTGGAAATACTATTAAGTTATTTATAAGTTTTCATTTCTTTCAATGATTTTCTCTCACTCTGCTATTCCATTTTGTACCAACTAAAAAGAAAAGTCATAATGGCATTTCAAAGATCATTGGTTAAGAATTGGAAGGAATCTAAGAGGTAATATAATCAAAATCCCTCATTTTATAAATGAAGAAACTGAGACCCAGAGCCTCAGGCGCATTTCCCAAAAGTCATTTCAAGAAAACAAGAATACAGACAAACTCTCTGGGTCCCCATTTTCTCCAGCTGCAAAAATGAGGGAGTTGAGTCGGATAATTTCTCAGCGTTATCATTCTATGGTTCAATTCAAACAGGGAAATGACTCGCCCCGGATCACACAATAAGCGACAGGGTCAAGATTTGAACCTTGGTTCATCGAGTACAAATCTGGGGCACTTTCCATTGTATCAGGACTACTCTGAAGTTAAAACCACTCACACAGATTCAAAATGTACAGGAGTAATTTGACAGTGGAGTTCCTCCCTCTGCTCCCCTGTCCATTCAGTCCTGATGTTTAAATGCTGTATATGCATGGCACCTGCCAGCTGGGGGATCTTCTAGGCAGGTAAGGTGTTATTCCTGTTTCACAGATGGGCAAAGTGAAAGAAGACAAATCCGTCAACATCAGAGAGTCTCATGAAGAGACCCCCCCATTACCTCCATTTCACCAGCTAGCCAGCGGGCATCCCCCGGGATCTTCTCTGGTTAGGAATCTGGATTTGCTTTCCCTTGGGGGGAGATGGAGGTAATGATCTCTGTATGGAATCCTCTGGCTGCATGCATGTTGGGGAATGAGTTGCTACTTCCTTCCTTTTTTTAGCTATAGCATATTTTCTCAGCCAAGTTTGTTTTATGCTATTAGTGGATGGTTCTTTGCTCTGGCTATTCGGGAGTGTCTGTTTAATCTCCCCCATGTGCCAGCCATCTGTGCCTTCCCACCACTAATGAAAGAGGCTTAACTGCCCAGTTCCATATGTCTGGAACTTTCCTTCAGGAGGAAAACATACACAAATACATGTGTGTGCCTATAATACAATATAAGAAGGGTCTGGTGCCTAGCAAAGTTATTTAGCTGGTTTGTTCCAATGTGCTCCAATTTCTTTAAAAGAAAAAACAGAAACAAAGTCATTTTTTCTCAAGATTTTTAACTCTATTATACACGAACAAATAATGTTTCAGAGAAAATTAAGCAAGTAATAAGTTCCGGAAATGGAGCATTTCCCAAAGTCATCTCAAGAAAAGAAAAAACAGACCAACTCTCAGGGTCTCCATTTCCTCCAGCTGTAAAATGAGGGAGCTGAGTCGGATAATTTCTCAGCCTTATCATTCTATGGTTCAGTTCAAACACGGGAACTTTGATTTCACGTGTTTGGGTCAATCTTCCGCAGTGAAAAAAACAACTTGAAATTCTTAAAAAAGAGAAAAATTCCTAGGATAGTAATTTCTTGAAAAATTTGAAGTCCATGTACTCATCCCAAAAGCCATAGGCAATTCCCACACCAGCCTGGATGAGCAGCAAAGCCAAAACTCCCAGACTCATCCGGAAGCCAAATATCCTGTTTATAAGGAGAGAGGGAGACAAATAAATACAGTGATTAGGAACTGTAACTAAGGTGGAGCAACCAAGGCTTTGTCCAGGGGCCCAAATTTAGTGAGTGCTGAAAACACTTGCAGTCCTTCCAAAGGAGAAGCAACAGAGAGAGCTTCTTGGTAGCAAGAAGAAAGAGTTTAAATAGTAAACTACTACAGATTCTGCTTCCTTCATAAAAAAAAAAAAAAAAAAAAAAAAAAAAAAAAAAAAAAAAAAACACAGCTCAGATGAGCTTCCCCAGCCCTACATTTTGAGCCCTACAATTCAACTTTCCTCTATTCTGCATGGCAGCCTCTCCTCAGAACAGCACAGGATCTCTTCCCGTGAGTATGTGGGTCAATGCTTAAAAGCACATTTCATTTTCTTTGCCCTGGAATTCATTTCTGCTGGGTCCAGCCCTGCAGTATGGGAACCAGCTGATACATAAAGCTACAGGTCGGACCAGAAGCCCAGTCTGAATCAGTGTGGACAATGGCACAACTTCCATGTTCTTAAAGTCTTAGAACCTGTTTTGCTAAATAAGTTGAAGAGGGAACCCATCTGCAAAGATCAGTTGGTGACTTAAAGCATTTAAAGGATTACCATGACCTATGCACGATTATTGGTGACTTCTGGAGGGCTGAGGAATTTTTGCTGCGTTTAGAAGTATGGCAAGCAAAGAGGTGAGAGAGAATCAAACATTTGTGCTTGTTGCCTCCTTCCAGTGTTTGAACTTCCCCATTTATTCTTATGCTTTTCTCCCTTAGTCCAAACAGGCCAAGTCAACAAGATAATAGTGTTTGACCTGGCAAGGCAGACTTGTTTCATGGAGGAGAAATGCATCGGCACCCCTGAAATGGGAGCCACCTTGGAGCCTGGGTTGTTGAAGGTGTTGCTAGGCAGTGGCCAAGCAACAGGAGACTGGCCCAAGCCCTTCCGGGAAGTTCCCTGCCCAGCCCTCACGGCAGCTTCAGGTGTCTTACCTTTGCTTAGCTGACTCTGAATATCCAAAGAAGAAGTGGTGACGAGCATACATGTAGGCCAGGCCCAAAATGGCAGCTAAGACTGAGAGGGGACAATTGGTTATGACAGTCTTCAAACTAGGTGTAATTTTACACCCACCAATCTTTTACATCCTAAAAAATAACGTTCATTCCTTCCTCCCTTCCTTCCTCCTTCCCTTTCTTTCCTTCCTTCCTTCTTTCTTTCTCTTTCTTTTTTCTCTTTCATTCTTTCTTTTTTCTCTCTCCCTCCTTCCTTCTTTCTCTCTTTCTTTTTCTTTCTCTCTGTCTCTGTCTCTCCCCTCCTTCCTTCCTTCCTTCTTTTTTCTTTTTTCTTCCTTCCTTTCTTTTTTTTCTTCTTCCTTCCCTCTCTCTTTTTTGCTTCTTTCCTCCTTCCTTCCCTTCCCTACTTCCTTCCTTCCTTTCTTTTTTCTTCCTTCCTTCTTT
>NC_058135.1:134142018-134165418 GCF_016433145.1 Gracilinanus agilis
CTCTCCCCCTTTCTTTCCCCCTCCTTCCCTCTCTCTCCCTTCCATCTCCTTTCTCCCTCTTTCTCACATCTTCAATGATTCCTTACCTCTCTTATGTGACTGACTCTTCTCCATCGCCTACAAACTTGTCTATGTCTACCAATTCAATTTAATTTTTAAGAAAAATTTAGTACCTCCTATGTTCAAGGCACTGTGATAGGTACTTTGGATACAAAGACATAAATTAAATTAAACAGCTTCTGCCCTCAAGTATCTTACATCCTACTGAAGGAATATTGTTATTGCTTGTCCCTCATTTTCAAAGTCTTCTTCAGTCTCTCTCTCTCTCCCAGAATCATCAAAGTCCAGTGGCAGGGCAAAAGTCAGGATGACTGGTGATGGCCCCAGATACCTTGGTGACTTCGATATCTGATAGAGCTCTAAGTGTCCCACAGCTCCTGATTTAGCTGCCCTCGCCACTGTTTGAACAAATAGTTCTCAGCAGGGGGAAGTCTTCTCATGCTTGGGGTAGGCACCCCTCTACTCACTGATGGGTTTGTGGTCCATCAGTACCTTCAATCTAGTTTTAGCCCCTCTGCCCAAGATGGTACATGAAGAATATAACGTGTTTATATATATATATATATATATATATATATATATATATATATATATGTCAATTAAATAATGACAAATAAGCTCCAGACATTTTCTCTGTCTCCCATGCCTAGAACACTCTCCCTCCTTCTCTGACTACTGACCTCCTTGGACTCCTTCAGGTCCTAACTAAAGCCCCACCTTCTACCCCCTCTTAATTCCAGTGCTTTTCTTCTCTTAATTCTTCTCATTTGTCCTGGATAGAGTTTGCTTTGTATATATCTGTTGGCGTGTTGTCTCCCTCTTTAGATTGTAATCCCCTTGAAAGTACTGATGATGGTCTTTTGTTTCTTTTTATATGCCCAGCACTTAGCCCAGTGCCTGGCAAATGCTGGGCACTTAATGAACATTTATTAATTGATATAGAAAGATTCTAAATAAATGATATAAATACAAAATAATTACAAGAAGACGACAATGCTAATAACTAGATGGGAGAAGAAAGGGCTTCTTGGTAGAAACTTGCTGGAGAAGGTTCCCTGAGATCTCTGAACCCAGTGACTCTTTCTCATCCTCCTTAGCCTCTCTGCACTGCTTGACATTTGTAGACCATCCCCTCCTCCTAGACACCTTCTCTTTTCTTGGCTTCTTTGACACTGTTCTCTCATTTCTCCAATCTGTCAGAGTGCTCCTCTTTAATCTGCTTTACTGGATCATCATTCACCTCCCACCCCCTACATGTTCTCTGCACTCTCTCTTGGCAATCTCATCAGTTCCCAAGGGTTCAATTATGATTTTTATGCAAATGATTCCCAGGTCTAATTTATCTCTTGGACTCCAGTCCTATATTACCAATACCTATTGGCCATCTCCACTGAGATATCCCATTAGCATATCAAATTCAACATGTCCAAAATGAAAAGTCATTATCTTTTCTACTAAGTGCACCCCTCTTCCAAAGTTTCCCATGGGTGGCAAGGCAAGAACTCGAATTCTGGTCACCCACATTCACAATTTCAAAGTCATATTGAATCTTTCCTTTCCCCACTTTATCCAATAATTGGTCAAATTTTATTGAATCTCCCTCTTTAATATTCCTCGAATGTTTCCCTTTCTTTATGCCTGCTAACCTAGTTCAGGCTCTCAAGCCTTTTTGTCTCCTAATAGGTGCTCAAGTTTCCAATTTCCCTCCTCCCCAATCCATCTTTGACATAGTTTTCAGAACAGTCTCCTAAATTCCATCTTGACATCCAACCATGTCACACACCTGCTCAAACATTTTCGGTCGCTCCCTATTATTTACCTCTAGGACAAAGTAGCCTACCAGTGAGGCTGTAGCCTATCATTGCAGACTTCTTTTCTTTTTCTATATAACAGCCTTACTGGCCTAGAAACTCTTCCTCAAATTTGGTACTCTATTTCCCATGTCCTTACCATTACACAAGCTGTCCTCTATGCCTGGGATCCACGTGCTTCTCCCCTTTGCCTTTCCAATTCCTTCATTCAAGGTTCAGGTCAGATACTGCCTTGAGTCCCACTTCTCTCAAGCCCAGTGTTTGGTGCTCTTTTCCCTCAATTACTCTTTTTTTATTTGCATGTACAGATCACACATAAATACCCAGGCACCCTGGAAATGTGGGCAAACGAGGAATGCTTCCATCAAGTGGGACACCTGACGTCAAACTTGAGGACCCTAGCAAGTTGCAATCTGTTTCATCAGAGAGAGCTTCTGAACTGATAAGATCCACTGCACTACTTGAGCATGTACATGTCATATACTACCAGGAAAATCAAAACTACTTAAGGAGAGGGACTATTTTCTTTTTTTCTCCTTTAGATCCCAGATACCTAGCTTTGCACCTAGTAGATATTTGACATATATTTGTTGAGTTTAAATTAGCATTTAAAAGTTGATACTCACAAATGCTTCTCTGAGAAAATAAATTGTCATTTTTCATACGCATTTAAGAGAAGAAACTGAGCTCTGAGAGTATAAGTTGCCAGATGTGTCCCCTCCCCCATCCAGGGTATCAATGATTTTAAAAAGAAGAAGACAGCTCTAGTTGCACTACCTCCAATACCCTGTCCTAACTTCAGTTCAAATTGTCCCTATTCATAGAATATGCCGGAAGGTTTGATGCTATTTTAAGTAAGAGGGAAGAATTCTTTTGAAACTATAATTAATTCATTGGCACCTAGCAAAGGGAAAAGATGAATTAGATTTACCCTCCCTCCCCCTTCGCTGGCTTAGTTGACTGAACTCTTTTGCGACGATATCCTAACCAGGGAGAACATTAATGTAATTCTTAATGAGACCTTGAGTAGACATACAGGGAAGAATCTTTTCTGCAGGATTATGAATGATCCCTCATCCCTTCCTTAAAGCCTGGGGAAACTTGATTGCTCTTAAGGTTATAATATAATTGATCCACTAGCAGGACCAAAGCTAGGAATTCTTATAACCTGAGTAACTACCGTAAGCCAAGCCTGGGGATAGAGAAAACAAAGTATGCCCTCATCTGGGGATGAGGAGCCAGGGAAGAGGTAAAGAAAAACAAGAAATAAAATCACCTCAGTTCTCAATTTGGTAGTTTCTAGTTTCTGACTTTGTCATTATTCTTATTAACTAAGCTATGCTATTTCTCCACTACAGAAAGGCTACAATAATTACCAGTATCTTCTGAATTTTGTGCCCTGTAGCAAAGCCTTGCCTCCCCACCCTAGCTATGGCTTTGCTCACCAACAGCCAAAAGAAGATGCCCCATTCCTGTTCAGGCTTATCCTATTCCAGTTTATCTCCAATGATTCTAATCTGTTCTTTTTTAAAGCATAGAAAAGAAAAGCATCTGGAGATAAAATGTCATTCTCCTTCATTCACCATGATTTTACAGAGAAGAGAGGAGAAGGCTAATGTATTAGCCGTGGATATCAACTCGGGGAAAAAAACTATGGGCATTAATTTCATCAGTTGCTGAAGCTATAGGGATAAAAACAATAATCCCTGTTGTATGGAATCCATCAAGTGACAAACTCCAGGCTTGCTTGCACTGATAGACACAAAGTCTGATGGGAGTTTCTGTTGCAAAACCAGATCATTTAAAATACCACATGCATACCCCACACTCCCCAGTGTTCTGTCCCATCCTCCTGAGACAACCAGCACAGGATAATGATCTGGTCACTTAGTACAAGCCGTGGGATTTGTTCCAATTCCACCTAATCTATAAATATAAAGGAAACATCTCAAGAAGAGTAGACAGCAAGAGAAAAAGACTAGATATGAAGTCAGAGGACTTGCTTATCATCTGTATAACTTTAGGTAAACCACTTACCTCCATGGGCTTCAGGTTCTTGGTTCATAACATAAAGGAGATGGACCAAGTGATGTGTAAGATCCCTTTTGGCAGTAAATTCTATGAATATGTTCAACTGTCTCTGGACAAACTATTGAGCTCATCCATTTAAATGCCCAAATGGTAACTTCTTGTCTTATCTCTATAAATAGCCATATAAAAGAATACCCAATAGTACCAGTGGACAGTGGGGACAGATGGGGACATAGTGTCTATATCGATAGCTAGGATTGATCCCAAAGGCCACAAGGATGAGGACACCTGAGGAAAAGAACAATTCAGATGCTGTGTATCTTCAGTGTTCTGCCAATATAAGAGTCCAGGAACTGATTGATAGATCT
The DNA here is from genome assembly GCF_016433145.1 of Gracilinanus agilis. Lineage (NCBI taxonomy): Eukaryota > Metazoa > Chordata > Mammalia > Didelphimorphia > Didelphidae > Gracilinanus > Gracilinanus agilis. Next base: position 134,146,289 of record NC_058135.1, read on the forward strand.
GAGATAGTGAAAAGAATGAAGATTTCAGAGAGAGAATCTCAGGATTGGAGGGAACCATAGAAGCCAACTAACCCAAACTGCAATGGACCAAGAATTCCCTGTAGAATGTGTCAGGTGGAAGACCAGGTGACCCCAGGGCACTCCAGCTTTTGTACCAAGGCAGGAAGCTATACGATGGCATCTCCCACCCTCAAGGCTAACTTCCTATGGTCCTCAGACCACTAGAGCACCTGCCATAGCAGAACGCTAGATGTCGCCATCTCCTGCTCCCTAGTGACCATCTTGGAGTATTCCTCTCTCTTGTCCCTCTCCAACTCCAGCATCAGATCCTTCTCTCACCAGCACCTCCTGCTATCTGACAGGGCTCCTTGACTCCCAAGTCCTATGTTATACTTCCTCCTATACCAATTCTGTTATGAGCCTTGCCTCTGGTGGGGAGCCTCACAGGACATGACAGCTCAAATCCCACCTTTTTCAGACAGCATTTTCTTTTTCTTTTTAAAAAATCCTTAGCTTCCATCAAACATCAATACTGTGTATTGGTTCCAAGGCAGAAGAGTGGTAAGGGATAGGTAATAGGGGTGAAATGACTTGCCCAGGTCACACAGTCAGGAAGAATCTGAGGTCAGATTTGAATCCAGGACCTTCTATCTCTAGGACTGGCTGTCTATTCATTGATCCACCTAGCTGACCCTGACTCTGACCATTTTCACTGGCTGTCTCCCATACTTGGAATGCTCTGCCTCCTTATTTCCACTTCTTAGCTTCCTTCAATTCCCAGCTAAAATCTCATTTTCTAAAAGGAACCTTTCCTGATCTTCTTTAATGCTAATACCTTTGTCTATTGATTATCTACAATTTGTCCCATCTATATGTTAGGTACTTAACTGTCTTCATGCTCTCTCCTCATTAGACTATGAGCTCCTTGAGGGCAGGGTCTTTTCCCTTTACATCTCTAGCACCTGGGACAGTGCCTGGCACAAAGGAGACATTTAATGAGTGCTAAGTGACTCCCTAGCCCGGATGAAAAAAGGAGGAGGGTTGGGCGTGGGGCTAGCAACCCCACCCTGTAAAACTACATCTGCTAAAGAAACTGCAACCTTAAGTAGGGGCAGCTGGGCTAGCTCAGTGGATTGAGAGCCAGGCCTAGAGACGAAAAGGTCCTAGGTTCAAATCCGGGCTCAGACACTTCCCAGCTGGGTGACCCTGAGCAACAGTGTGACCCATTGCCTACTGCTTGTGGCCCTATGCTCCTAGAATGGAATCCCAGGATAAAAAAAAAAAAAGAAAAAAGTAACTGGCTGAATATAATGTTGGGTGTTCTTTTTTTTCTAATGTGTTGATTGGTTTTGCTAGAACATTTTTCTACTTTAAAAAAAGTCTTTACTATGAGAGATGACTGTCTGGGAGAGGAAAGGAGTGATGCATGGAGAAATCTTGGCAACATAAAAACAAAAGTTATCCTCCAAAAATCTTTTTAAGTTTTTTAAAAAGAGAAAGCCATGACCTCTAAAGGGAATCCATTCCACTTTGGGAGAGTTCTGACTACCAAGAAAATTTTCCTATCATTATGTCAAAATCTTACCTTTGTACAACTCCCATCCATTTCTCCTAGTTGTGTCTTTTGGGGCCAAGAACAAAGATAATCCCCTTTCTACAGGATAAACATTCAAACACTTGAAGACAATTATTTTATAGCCTTTTTTCATTCAGCCTCTGCTCCATTACCTGGACACTGCCTCTCCTCTCTGTCAGGAGCAAAAGAACTAGAAAAGATGCCTGACAACAGGGGTGCTCAAATTAAGAACTAACATTTGTTTAGCACTTTATGGTTTGCAAAGTATCTTACAAATATCATCTCCCTTTATTACCATAACAGCCCTGAGAGGTAGGTGCTATTGTTATTATCCCCATCTTACAGATTAAGGAACTGAGGCAGACAAAGCTTATGTGACTTGCCCAGTATCCTACAGCTAGTGTTTTGAGGTCATATTTAAACTCTCTTATGACTCCAAGTCTAGTACTCTATCCACTGCTCCACCTAGTGGCTTCTGGGGGACAAATACTTTTGATCGCCTGACCATGGTTGCTTAGCAACAATAGCAGGGATGAAGGACTAAAGTGAGAGAACCTAACTAGAGGATGGAAGGTATAGTATTGACATCATTCATAGCATTTATTCCTCTTTCCCTGGAACTATACAAAAAATAGGCTTTTAAAGTAAAATTCCATTAGGGAGTATGTCCAGTGAATGTGATTTTATTTTTGAAGACAATCATTTCTTGAATATTTGATTATACATCATGTCATGGTGTTTTAATTCATTAGACTAAAAAGATAAAAGCATAACTGGCAGGTAGGTGATCTAGTGGATAGAACACCAGACTTGGAGTCAGGAGATGTGTATTACTATCCATGCTCTGACATTTACTAGTTGTGAGCTCTGCCTCCATATGTCATTTAAGCTCTAAGTCTCAGTTTCCTCATCTGTAAAGTGGAGATAATAGCACCTTTACTTCTTACTACAGAGTTGTGAGGTGCAAATGAGATAATGTACATAGACTGATTCACTTTGATGATTATAAAGCCATACTCACCAGGAATCTCATTCCAGCTCCATGAGTGAGCATAGAAATTTGAATGAAACCATCTAAACCTCTATGACGATTTATAGCAGACAGAGACTGGGCAAAGAAGCTTCCAGGCTTGCAATGTAAGAAAGAAGGAGGGAGACATGTAACAGTTCTTAAGGCCATGCTTTCCTGAAACCATGAAGTACATCTAAAGGGCTTATGTGAGAAAGGTTCTTTGTCCTTGCAAAGAGAAACTGGATAGTAAATCGCTTACCCTGGATTAAAACTGTGCAAGTAGCTTATCATCTCGCCAATTTTCCTGCTGGAGTGGAGGCAACTTAACATGCCTCTTTTTTCAGTTAAGCCCATAGAGCTGTTTGTCCAAGAAGTCAGAGGGAAAACACCATGAAGTTGTGGAATGTGGATGCGTTGTCCTACTTACAGCCAATGAGCCCCCATTGGGTCCTTCATATGCTACTCTCTATCTGTGTCATAGGTAGCACCACCTTTCACATACCCTGTTGGTAGGTAAATCATCTTTGCATTCAAAATTCAAAGATTCTTTTTTGTTTGTCACCTGAATTGGACTTTTTTTTCCCACATGTGCTTTTTTGGTAACCCCATTTCCTATTGCCCCAGGCTTCTGGCTGACTTCTTTATGCATTTCTGGGGTGGAAAAAGTCACTATAATTCCTCATAGGGTTTACTAATCATGATGTTGTTTGGTGCAAATCTCAGGTTTTTGCTGGAGTAAGTAGGGGGGTGCTATGCCTCCTATTTGGGAAGCCATCTAGGCTGCAAGATTAGTAATAGGTCTTTTAAATCCTCATCTAGTGTTCTCTATATTGATTCTAAGCTCCCTTCTTGCAAGGTCTTTCATATATTTCAGCTACTGACCCCAAGAAAGCAATGGAGAGATGCATGATTGTTCTGGGACACATAATTGATATGGATCCCCCAAAGAAGAACCAAAAAAAGATGTGGCCTCACAGAAAAATATCATTGAAAAATGTGAACATGAGAGCTCATGATTACAGCACAGTAATAATTAAAGGCTTCATTGATACCCTCCTGCTGGCAGGAGAAAGGCAAGAAGGTCACAAGAATGCTGAGTGGACTCTAGGGTGAAGGTATGGGAAGATATAGACCAGAGTCACACAAGATGGACAGCCTGGTGGTGACCTGCATCTCAAAGGGAGGGAGGAGATGCCTGCATTGATGAGCTCACGGCTTTATGTGATTAGTTGAGTCAGATGCTCTCTTCATACAGAACTTTTCTTCTGGGATGGAACAATGCAGAGAACCCCAACTCTGGAATCAGAGGACATGAGTGCAAATCCAATTGGTCACTTACTTCTGTGGGACCACAGATAAGTCATTTAACTTCCATGATCCTTTATTTCTCTCATCTGCACAAAGAGGGGTTTGATCAAAGACCAATATGGAAGTGTGTTTTGTATGACAATAAAAATGAAAAGAAAAGAAAAAAGAAATGATTACTTTTTTAAAAATGACAATGACAAAGAGGGGTTTGACTAGATGACTTTTAAGAAAGTTCAAGATGTATGACCCTATGACCCAGAGGAGGAAATCGAGGCCTCACAAGGAGAAATGACTTGTTCATAGTGGCAGCTGATGGGGGTCCTGATAATGTGCTAAAAGGGAAATCATTCATAAGATCAAGTCTTGTGTTTGAATGCAGATCCCGAAATTGTACAATGACTAAACACACGAGACTTGCTTGAGATCAAAGATACCCAAGAATAGATACCATACATATAAAATTTCATCCCTGGCCTGCTGCCATTTCAATGGCTAATTCTGTCCTGAACTTACTGGGCACGAAATATCCTCTCAAATGCTGGTGACCCAGTGATTGCTGGGGGCGAGATCTTATACTTCAGCCTTGCTCTCCCCACCTGCCAGGCAAAGAAACCTGCAAGGAAAAAGAAATTTGCTCTGATTTAACATGAGATGAAAGGGCAACTTCCCAATGCAAACAATCCTTCTCTAGATGTTCTGATTCGGGTCTGAATCCTCCTCCACTGCTTAGCAGCTGTATGACCACAACCTAATCCCTTTAGCCTCTTTGAATCTCATTTTTGACATCTGTAAAATGGGGATACCAATACTGGCATTGCCTAAATCCCAAGTATGTTTTTGTTGGGAGGGGGGTAGTGGGGAAATCTCTTTGAATCCTTAAAAACACTCCAGAAATGTGAGTTTTAATCCTTCGCCGTCCCACCTCTCACATCCTCTATACAACCCAGTTTCTTTTCCTCCATCATTTGAATTCCTTCTCCCACTCAATAGTTCTTTTGAAATCGTTTGTCTTTGTTATACCAAGTTTGAAGCTTTAATCTCTAACTGTGTTACAGAATTAGTAGTGATATATTTCCTTCTGTAGCAGGATATGGTAATCTCTTCGACAAGAAGCCAGTAAATATTGAAGTGGATTTAGTAAGGAGTAGCCCAGCAGGCCGCCTCCTTTCCCTTAATCCCTCTCTGCTGCAAACAAGCTGTTCTGCTGTACTTAAATGTTCTGAAGTGTGTAACTGGCTGGAATTGGTTTCTTCTCATTTAAATTGGAGTCGTTTCCAATGAAGGCTTTGAAGGGGAGGAGAGCCACTTTGGAAGTGTGTGGTGCAGAAGGCAGTTCCCTTCTCCCGTGGCCTGGGAGTCCAGGGCTGGGATGTTCAGGGTAGGAAGAGGCTAGGAGTCGAGAGATCTGCTTGATGATTGCAACATGGGAATTTTTTAGAGGTGAAAATTAGGGACGGGCTATTCTGGGCCCTGTCCCTGCCATAAGCTCTTATGACACCTTAGGCAAAGCATTCTTACTAAGACATAATTTCTGTGCTTGTAAAATAGGGACAGTCCAGAACTTATCCCACGAAAACAATCGAGCGTTTGAGCCAAAGGCTCAGTGAACAGAGAGCCAGATCCTGGGTTCAAATCTGGCTTCAGACGCTTCTTAGATGTATGACCCTGGACAAGTACCTTAACTTAATTGGCCCTTATCAGTCTTCTGCCTTGGAGCCAATACGTAGTATTGATTCTAAGACAGAAGGTAGGAATAGTTTTTTGTTTGTTTGGGTTTTCTTAAGGCCCAGAACTACCAAAAAAAAAACAACATACACATATATGAGTTGGGGTTTTGATTTTAAAAGATTATTACAAAAATGAATACTATAGAAATAGGTTTTAAGAGAGAATATATGTGTAACCCAATGGAATTGCTTGTCAGCTCTGGGATGGGGAAGGGAAGAGGGGAGGAAGACAACAAGAATCATGTGACCATGGGGGGAAATTAAAAAGAAAATAAAGTTTAAAAGACAAAAATAATAAATTTAATTTAATTTTTTTAAATCCATATATAGGCAAGAAAGAGTTGTAGAAGGATTATCTTTCCTTAGACTGTGGCTTATAATAAATAGATCATTTTAGGATGTAGTGGAGAAACATTGTGGCACAATGGGTAGTGTGAGTACACCACTATATCATGAAGATCTTTTTTTTTTTTACAGATGGAAACATTATTTCCCATGATTTCTTAGGTGTAATGGTTATCATATTACCTGCCTTTTCTTTCTTTCTTAAATAATTAATTAAGTTATTAATTCATTTCAAATATTTTTCCATGGTTACATGATGCATTGAATCATGAAGATCTTTAAGTGGACATAGATCATGGGTCTACTGTAACAGTACATCTACCCCATTTTTGAGAAATTCCAATGGGAAGGGTTCGAGTCATGCTTCTCACACATAATGCTTTTGTGACTCAGAGCAAAACATTTCATCTCTCAATTTTCCAGGCAACTCGCAAAACTTTAAGGTACAGATAATTCTCTGACTTGTATCAGTGAAGGGTAGCTCCACACTACGTTCCCTACTGATGCAATCACCTATCTGGAACCATGACAATCCCACTCAAAGATACTTCCCCTCTCCTCCCATGTTTCTCCCCACTAGATGGTGGTCATAAGCCTAAGAGAGAGCTTTAGAAAAAATGGGAGGGGCAGGCAGGATTTATTGAACCCATTAAATTGTAGAATCATAGAACTGAAAGGGAACTTAAAGGTCTCCACATCTAACCTCCCATCCTATGTTAAAATCTTCTCTGCAATATCACTTGGAGTCTTCTAGCCCCTGTTTAAACACTACTATGGATGGGGAGCTCACTATCAAACAAGAGAGCCCATTATATTTTGTAGATAGTAATAATGGTTAGGAACTTCTTCCTTATATTGATCTGAAATTTGTCTCTCGTCAGTAGTCCCCGGTCCCCATGTCCTTGCCTCCCTCTTCTCCAAGCTAAATAACTCCACATGACACGTATTGTAGACCATTCACTGGTCTGATCACCTTCCTCAGTGTTTAGTGTCCGTCATATAAAATGGTAGCCAGAACTGAATCCAGAACGACAGATATGGTCTGACGAGTACGGAGTACAATGGAACTCTTCCCTCCCTTGTTCTGTACATTGTATTTCTATTCATGTCAGCTAAGTTTGTATTAACTCTCTTAGCAGCCACATGGCACTGTTGGCTCGTTGAACTTGCAGTCACTTAGTCTCCCTGGCTCTTCCATCTGTATTGCTGTTAAAACTTCTTCTCCTTCAGTTTGTACTTGTGCTGTAGTTTGTGTTTGTTTTTATTTCTTCTTAACTCAAGAGTAGGATTTTACACTCCATCCCCACTGATTCTACCTAGTTTGTTTCAGCCCACAGTTCCTGCCTACCCAGATCTCTTTGTATTCTGATTCTGACATCTAACATATTAACTATCCCTCCCCGCTTTGTGGCATCTGATAAGCATGCTTCATCAGTCTGATCCTGGATTTCAAGGTACACAGGCAGAGCTTGGCACACGCTTGGTCACGCTCAGTTGGCTTATTTCTTTCTAATTTATATTCAGATCTTCCATTTTCATATTACCCACATTTCTCACAGCCAGCCTGGATCCTGGCCATCTCTCTCCAGGCTTCTCCCTATACCCCAAGATCTTCCCTAACCACCTTTCCCCCACTTCTTCAGCCAGCCCACCTCCCACTGCCACTGCTAGCTGCCTGCTCTCCCAGGTTATAATCTAATTTATGCCTTACATCTTGTGAGGTGGCCTTCCCAAGGTCTCACAGAATAAATATTACCATCTGCCAAGAGTTTGGACTTTGAGGGAGAACCCTGAACATTCAACTCACCTTCCTTCTCAAAGAGCCTTCATCTAACCACAGGTACTTTGCCTGGCCTCATTCTCCACTAATTAGCATGTTCCCATCCCTCATACTCACTGCTAAACTCTTCTACTGACAATATACAAATTCATCTCCAACCCTGTGTTCCCTTATCCCTGCATCCTCTTCAGCTTTATCCCCCACTGTGTATTGTGCTCTCTGGAATGCTTTCTACCTTATTAACAAACCTCTTTCCTGATTAAACATTTTCCTTTCTTGCTCCTTCCATCTTCTGTCACTCGCTGTGTCATGGCTCTTTCTTTATGACACTGAATCCCTGCTCATCGTTTCTAGCACTGGTTGCATTTTCACTCATACGTCACCTCTCAATTCATAGTGGTGGGGGAAGTCTCAGTATGTGTGCTTTGTTTTCCAATGCCACAGCCAGATTCCCTCTCTACCACCATCACTCAGTAGATTCCCCTCCTTTATGGTTAATAATATCCAAATTTATCACCAAAATCAGATCCCATAGACATTCTCTTTCCTTTCTCAGTTCAGTGCCCTGGTCACAGTCTTTGTGTCCACTCCTTCCCTCATACTAAAGGACATCAACATACATCTTGAAGTTTCCTCAACTATTTTTCATGCTTCAAAAGTCTCCCCCCACCCAATCCATCTACCACTCAGTTGCCAAAGGAATCTTCTATATCAATGTGGGTCTAACCATATCTCCCCATTACTTAATAAACTTCAGAGACTCCCTATTAACTCTAGGATGAAATAAAAAATTCTTTGTTCAGCATTTAAAGCCTTTTCTAGTTTGGTCCCTTTGTACCTTTCTACTCTTCTTCTACTTAACCTCCTTCCTCATACTCTACGATAGAGCCTGACCTACTTGCTGCTTCTCACCCACGATCCTCCATTTCCTGACTCCAGGCACTTGCACTGGCTGTTTTCCATTCTTGCAATGCTCTTCCTCCTCCTCACCTCTGCCTCCTAGCTCCCCAAGCTTCCTTCTAGACTAAGCTCAAATCTCACTTACAGCAGGCAGCGCTTCTGCTGCTGTTCATGCCTTCCCTTCAAGACTGAATTCCAGGGGGCAGCTGGGTAGCTCAGTGGATTGAGAGCTGGGCCTAGAGACAGGAGGTCCTAGGTTCAAATCCTGACCTCAGACACTTCCCAGCTGTGTGACCCTGGGCAAGTCACTTGGCCCCCATTGCCTACCCTTACCAATCTTCCACCTATAAGTCAATACACAGAAAGTTAAGGGTTTAAAAAAAAAAAAAAGACTGAATTCCATTGACACTGCATAGGCACGTAGCTTCTGGTTACAATTATTTGCAGATTGTCTTTGAAAGAGTCATCTCTTAAAAAAAATTTTAAAAATTAATTTTAAAAAAAGGGGGCAGCTGGGTGGCTCAGTGGATTGAGAGCCAGGCCTAGAGATGGGAGGTCCTAGATTCAAATCTGGCTTCAGACACTTCCTAGCTGTATGACCCTGGGCAAGTCACTTGACCCCCATTGCCTAGCCCTTACCACTCTCCTGCCTTGGAACCAATACAGAGTATTGATTCCAAGACAGAAGGTAAGAGTTAAAAAAAAAAAAAGTCATGTCTTATAATCACCTTTTTTTAAAGGGAAGAAAAAAAAGATCAAAACTAACCAATGTATTGCATATGGGGGGGGGGGGGTTGTAGGAGCCTGATATCAGATGCAAGCTTGGTCTATTAATAGTATATAAAACAACCTAGAGCAAAAAAGATATTGAGGGTGGGTGTAACCTGAGCACCTTACCACAACCTGTATCTTAAGATTGGTTCTAGTTCTGAAAAAAATGAAACAACCAAATTGTCCCAAGCAACCAACCCACCATGAACATTTTAGATCCATTTTGTATATCCCAGGGATTCAATCTGTCTAGCTAATACCGAGCTAGATCTCTAGAAATATAATCATTGGGGGGAAGCTAGGTAGCACAATAGATAGAGTGCCATGCTGGCGAAAGGAGGTCCTAGGTTCAAATCAAGCCTTGGACACTTGCTTGCTGTGTGACCCTGGGCAAGTCACTTAACCACAATCACCTACCCCTTACTACTCTTTGGTCTTGGAATTGAGTCTTGATATCTATTCTAAGATAAAAGGTAAGGCTTTAAAAAAAGAAAAAAGAAATAAATATACTAATCCAGGATATAAAATCCCCAGCTGCTTTCAAATATACAAACCTGGGTAGACCAGGTAGAGCTAAACACAGTTTTAGTTAGAATTCTTTTGGTGTTATCAGGAGCTGCCCTTAATGAACTCATCAGGGATTCTACATGTTTCTATCTATAATTTATGTATAGTACTTTGCAAATCAGAAAGAGCTATATAAATGTAACCTTCTCCTTCGGAATACTCTGTCCTTCTAGCTATTGTCCTAAATCTTTCCTCCCCTCCTCAGCTAGAAAGACTTTAAAAAAGTATTTACACAAGATACCAACACTTCCTCTCCTCTCACTGGCTTCCTCACCCTCTTCACCACCATCATACCACTTGCCCAGGCTGGGAACCTCAGGGTTGTCTGGAACACCTCGTTCTCACCCCACTTTCCACATTTTCAGTCATTTGCCAAATTTTGTCATTTATTTCAGTGATCAAGACCCTTGACAATTTGATCCCAAAGGTACCTCCCTCTCTGTACATTTTACTGTCCTTGATGTACAATATGATTCAGCTGAATTGGTCTTATTGTCCCTCCATCATGGCTCCCCAGTTCTCATCTCAAGCCGATTATTCACTCTTCCCTTGCCTCTGAATCTTGGAATTCCTGTTTTCCTTCAAGATTTAGCTTAAAAATCTCCTAAACAAAGTCTTTCCTGATCCTCTCAAACATGCCTCATATCTAGATGTGCACAAGTTGTCTGTCCCTCCTATCCTCACCTAGATTAGAAGCTTCTTGAGGGAAGGAGTTATTTCACTTATCTATGAATTCCCAGAACCAAGCTCAATGCCTGGTATATTTTGTTACTGTTCAGCCATTCTTCAGTTATGTCTGACTTTTTTGTGACCTCATATGAAGTTTTCTTGACAAAGATACTAGAATGGTTTGCCATTTGCTTCTCCAGCTTATTTTATAGATGAGGAAACTGAGGCAAACAGAGTTAAGTGGCTTACCTAGAGTAGCACAACTGGTAAGTGTCTGAGGCCAGATTTGAATTTATGAAAGTGAATCTCCCTACTCCTAGTCTAGCATTCAATCCACTCCACCCCCTTGTTGCCATGCTTTGTATAAAGAAGACTCAATAAAAGTTTGGCTGATGGTTAATGAATGGAATGACTTGGGTAAAACCATCCAATTGCTTTCAAGTCTACCCTTCTTGAATGTTCTCCTGCCCTCCCTCTCTTTGTCTTCTTCTGTCCCTTTGCTATTTTCTATAAACTCCTCCAGTTGGAGGGATGAGGACCTCGGCAACTCCCTCCACTCTCCTTCTGTAGAAGAAGTAGCCTTCTGGCCTTCAGAAACACATGGCTGAACCCTCATATAAATATAGGAGAGAGCTATTACATAGCCTTACTCTCTGTAAGAGAGTCTGGCTTTTGTCCAGACACACATCCATTTAGGCTCCAGATCCCAGGCAAACAAATGTTCTGCTCTGTCTTTTTTGGCCTTACTTCCTCTCTTTTTCTCTCCCTACTCTCCTCCAACCCCTACTTAATTCTTCTTGCTCCCATTAGTCATATAATCAATGGATTCAGAACTGGAAGAAAGTGTGGTATAATAGTGAGGGCACCAGCCTTGGAGTCAGGAATTGGATGACCCTGGGCATAGATTAACCTCTGTGAACCTCAGGGTCCTCATTTAAAAAATGAAATGGTTATTCTCAATAACTTCAAATATCCCTTCTAACTCCAAATCAATGAGCCTATGAGATTTTTTGACATCAGCTGGTTTTGCTTCCTCACTTTACAGATGAAGAAATGGAGCCCCAGCAAGAAAAAGAGATTATTCCCTTCATAGGAAGTAAACTGCCGAGCAGGAACTCAAACCCAAGCCCTCCAGTGTTCTTCCCAGCATACACATAGTCTCTCTCCTCAGACCTGCCTGACTCTTCAGTGACCTGACACTGACTCATTCTGCTCCAACAAAACAGATTTTTAAAACCCAATTCACATATGAGCTAGGAGTCAAGTACACCCTAACCAACTATCCTTCTCCAGGACCAAGTGTTGCCCTGGGGCACTTGGATCAATTAGTCCTTATAATTTGAAGCTGAAGGTAATTAATTATATATAATTAAATGCATGTGGTCCATACATATATGGATTTCTGATCATGTAGCCTTCTATTTAAAATTAAAAAAAAAAACACTTGCCCTCTGCACTAGATTCTAATCTGAGTCCTCTCAGTCCTCATCCAAACATCTGCCAACCAGCCAGTCTATTTTTTCCCTCTCTTAACCCACACCACCCACTGGACCAACCGCAGAGAAAGCTCTTTGTGAAAATGAGCGGCACATCTTCAGGCCAATCACTTTCTCTGGCTGTTGAAGGGTGAGGGGGCATACACACTCCTCCAGATCTGGCTTGAGTTGCCAAAGAATGGGGGCAGATGCTATGAAGAAGCTGCGTGCAGTTAGAGATTTCTTGGATCTTTACTCCAAGTTACCCTTCCACTCTTCTCTCAGTGCCTAGCAAAGGGCTTTTACATGGAGTAGGATCAAAAAGTTTGAACACAGAAAGAAATGCAGGCACTACATGAATCAGTAATGAACAGTTTTAAAATTGGAAAGTTACCTATTCTTGCCTTGTATCTACAAAGGCATTAATACCAAACTCCAGAGTAGGCAGTGCAAGATTTTCAGAAGAACGTGTCAGACCGGGTCGATACAGGAAGCTAAGTAGGCTGGGACACTGTGGACTTTTCCCTCAGGTGAAAGGATATTCATAGTTCCAGATGGTTATACATCCTGGACAATAAGCCTCAAGTGTCTCCTCAGTAGATATCAAAGGATAAGAATAAACAGTTTTCTAAAGTCGATAATAAATGAATGCGTGAGGACATGCTACAATTATATAGGATGATTCGGAAGAAGAGAAAAAGAGGAAAGTTTTACCTTTTACTTTGTGCAAATTGACAAAGACAAAAGATGGAAGTAATCAAAATCAGGGGAGCTATAAGAAGACCTACATACTCATATACTGGTGGTAGAGTTGTGAAGTGGCTTAACCGTTTCTGGATTTCGATTTGGTGTTATAAAAAAAAAATAATAACCAAATTGTCTATAGCAACCTCACTATTGAGCATGGAGCCCAAGGAGATCAGATGGAAATGAAGATTCAATAGATATTAAAAATAGTCATCAGAGGTAACACCTTACACCTAGCAGACTGGCCAATTTGGCAGGAAAGGAAAGTGACAAATGTTGGAGGGGATGTGGCAAAATTGGGACACTAATACTGTTGGTGGAGTTGTGAATTGGCCCACCCATTCTGGAGGACAATTTGGAACTATGCGCAAAGGACTTTAAATTAATTCCTTCCCTTTGACCCAGTCATACCACTGCTGGGTTTGTACCCCAAAGAGATAATAAGGAAAAAACATGTACCAAAATATTTATAGCCATGCTCTTTGTGGTGGAAAAAAATTTAGAAAATGAGGGAGTATCCATTGATTGAGGAGTGGCTGAACAAATTGTGGTATCTGTTGGTGATGGAATACTATTGTGCTGAAAGGAATAATGAAATGGAGGAATTCCATGTGAACTAGAATGACCTCCAGGAACTGATACAGAGTGAAAGGAGCAGAACCAGAAGAACATTGTACACAGAGACTGATACACTGTGATAAAATCAAACATAATGGACTTCTCTACTAGCAGCAATGCTATTTGAGAACACAGGACAATCCAGAAGAACTTATGAGAAAGAACATCATCCTCATCCCCAGAAAGAACTGTGGGAGTAGAAATGCAGAAGAAAAACTTATGGCTGATCACGTGGCTAGATGGGGATATGATTAGGGTTTTGATGTTAAAGAATCACTCTAGTGCAAATGTGAATAACATGGAAATAGGTTTTGAACAATGATACATGTATAACCCAGTGGAATTGCTTGTCAGCTCCAAGAGCGGGGAAGGAGGGAGAATCATGAATCATGGAACCATGGAAAAATATTCTAAATTAAAAAGAAAAAAGAAATCGGGGCAGGGGGGTGAAATAGTCATTAGAGAATTCTGTGGGAACAAAGAATAGTGAACAGAGTGGATAGCCATCAATTGGAGAATGACATAAAAATCTGTGGTATATGAATGCCATGCAATATTGCAATGCAATAATGAAAAACAAATATGAGGATTTCGGAGAAACATGGGAAAAGATGAATGAACTCAGAATGAAAAAAGCAGAGTCAAGAAAAACATGCACAATGACTCTAATCCAAATGAAAAAGAAGTAGAACTCTAAGCAATGGGAAAACTAATGGAAGACTGGGAGGAAAGATAATGAAATATGCCTCCTGCTTCACAACAGAGAGGCAGGGGTCTACCAAGACAGAATATTGTATACACTATAAGATGAGCTTTCTGTATGTAGTATGTCACAATCACAAAGCTATTAAGGTTCAGAGGTAGAACCGATAACCCAAGTTTCCCTGGACTCCAAGGCCACAGTAAATAGTAAAAGGGAGCAGCTAAATGGCTCAGTGAATAGAGAGCCAGGTTCCTTTCTGACCTCAGACACTTTCTAGCTGTGTGACTCTGAGCAAAGCACTTGACCCCAATTGCCTAGCCCTTACTGCTCTTCTGCCTTAGAACCAATGCTTAATATTAATTCCAAGACCTAAGGTAAGGGTTTAAAAAAATAGTAAAGAAGCAACAAAGATAATAATGTTTTAACTAAGCAACTTGGGCTTCCTGTACATCAAAAGCTCTATTGAAATGAATAACCTAAATATTTAGTATTCCTGGTGGGAAAGTATTTTAGAATTTAAAGGTAATCACTTAATCTCAGGTTCCTATTTTGGTGAGGGGAAAAGGGAAGAATCAATTAATCTGATAATCCCAAGTGGCATTCAATTGATTTGAGAAAATGCATTAATTAAAATCTTAATAGCATTCAAGAAATCGAAATGATGATTGAGAACAAGGATTCTTCACCTTTGTTTTGTCACAGACCCTTCTGGCAGACTAGGGAAGTCCATGGACCCTTTCTCAGAATAATGAGATTTTTAAAAACCCATAATTAAAAGAAATGCTCGATTTCAGTAATATTTAGGTAAAATAAAGACATAATTGTTTTCCCATCCAAGTTCATATGCAGATTCCCTGAAATTTATCTATAAAGGGTCATTAAACCCCAGTTGAAGGACCCTTGATTTAAAACATTCCATAGTGAGATGCTCAGATCAGTTTCAGAGGCCACACTACCCCCAAACTAGTGTGTGACTAATGTCCATTGGCTTGGGGGCTGTGTGGCTGCAGCCACAGAATAATAAAAGTCACCAAGAGCCATGGGCACATGGCAGACCCAGCCTCCAGTTGGTAGAGATAATCTGCTGCTCTGTTCTCAATCCCTTTGGCTCAGAGGGGAGGGCCAATACAAGGGCCTTGGCAGCCCTGAACAAGCCTTGACCTGCTAAGCAAAAAGAGCCTCAGAGCTAAGAATGAAGCCCACAGAGCTCGCCTTATCCAGAGCCATTCCTCCCTCCACCTCCCCCCTTCCCAGCTTACACCCTCCTTCCCCGACAAGCCCAGGCATTCTTACTTTGCTGGCAGACAGAGAGAACAGAGACTGCAGCCAGTAGGACCAAATGGCTTGCCATCTCTCCTCTGGCCCTTTCTGATGGCTGAATTATTTGTAGAATGGGAGGATGAGGAAAGAGAGACTGTCAATCTTGCAAAGGTGACACGCCTTACAAAGCAAGCCAAGCTCTTCTGGGGGCAGGGGGATAAAAAAGGCTGGTCATAGAAGGAAGCTCCAGGTACAAGGATCAAGCCTGCAGGTGTGCCTGGGATTGTAAACAAAGGGAAGAACTTTACTTTGGCTTACTTCCAGAAAGTACATTAACTCCCTCAGGACAAAGGGCTACCAGTTACTCCTTTCCATGATTGCCCTGGAATTAGGAATATCCTTTAAAAACTTTAAAAAGTTAAGAGCTTCTCCACTTTTTTTTATGGATTCCAAAGTTCACTTTCAATGTCCCGCAGAGTCTATGAACTCTTTCTCAAAATAATGGTCCTTAATTCATAGAATAAACTACAGAAGGGGGAATCAGTTACATTGAAATGCTTTTATCAAAAGATTCACTGGCCCCAGATGAATAATTGCTGTGCCCAAGACCTTTTGATAAGGCCAGCAGAGGACCACAGCTCTTTATAAAAAGATGAGACTCAAGATATGAGAGGTAGTAGGAAGATGGTTAGCTGCCCTTGACCAGATCGTCACCAGAAACAGAAGAATCATGTCCTATAGAACTGAAAAACAAAAAAACTGGAAGATGTGATTGCTGAAACACTGTCAATGATCTTAGATCATGAAGAATGGGTGAGGTCTCCTTCAGAGAGCCTGGAGGAAGGAAAATGTTCTTATTTTCATAAAAGGAAAGAGTGGCAATGTTCCCTTCCTCAAGATATATACTAAAACTGGAAAAAAGTGAAGTCTGCAAATGATAGTCCTGGGAGCTCAACTTCTTTTGCTTGAAAGTTTCTATAAAAATATATATACATATATATATATAAGGGAAGGTCATTACATCCTGATTAAAGGCAGTATAAACAATGAGGAAATAACACTGCTCAATATATATGCACCAAGTGGTATAGCATCCAAATTCATAAAGGAGAAACTGGCAGAGCTCAAGAAGGAAATAGATAGTAAAACCATAATAGTGGGAGATCTAAATATTCCTCTTTCAGATCTAGATAAATCAAACCAAAAAATAAATAAGAAAGAGGTAAGAGAGGTGAATGAATTCCTAGAAAAATTAGATTTAATTGATATGTGGAGAAAAATAAATAGGGACAAAAAGGAATACACCTTCTTTTCAGCTGCACATGGTACATTCACAAAGATGTAATAGGGCATAGAATCATTGCAAACAAATGCAAAAGAGCAGAAATAATAAATGTAAACTTCTCAGATCATAATGCAATAAAAATAATAATTAGTAAGGGCACCTGGACAGGCAAATCAAAATCCAACTGGAAATTAAACAATATGATTCTCCAAAACCAATTTGTCAAAGAAGAAATCATAGAAACAATCAACAATTTCATTGACGAGAATGACAATGATGAGACAACCTACCAAACTCTGTGGGATGCAGCCAAGGCAGTACTCAGGGGGAAATTTATATCCTTGAGTACATATATTAACAAATTAAGGAGGGCAGAGATTAATGAATTGGGTATACAACTCAAAAAATTAGAAAGCAAGCAAATTAAAAATCCCCAGATGAAAACTAAATTAGAAATACTAAAAACCAAGGGAGAAATTAATAAAATCGAAAGTAAAAGAACTATTGAATTAATAAATAAGACTAGAAGCTGGTATTTTGAAAAAATAGATAAAATAGACAAAGTACTGGTCAATCTAATAAGAAAAAGGAAAGAAGAAAACCAAATTGACAGTATTAAAGATGAAAAGGGAGACCTCACCTCTAATGAAGGGGAAATTAAGGCAATCATTAAGAACTATTTCGCCCAATTATATGGCAACAAATATAACAATTTAGGAGATATGGATGAATATTTACAAAAATATAAATTGCCTAGATTAACAGCAGAAGAAATAGAATACCTAAATAATCCCATATCAGAAACAGAAATTGAACAAGCCATCAAAGAACTCCCTAAGAAAAAATCACCAGGGCCTGGTGGATTCACAAGTGAATTCTATCAGACATTCAAAGAGCAACTAATCCCAATACTATACAAATTATTTGATATGATAAGCAAAGAAGGAGTCCTACCAAATTCCCTTTATGACACAAATATGGTACTGATCCCAAAGCCAGGTACCAAAAACAGAGAAAGAAAACAATAGACCAATCTCCCTAATGAACATAGATGCAAAAATCTTAAATAGACTATTAGCAAAGAGACTCCAGCAAGTAATTAAGAAGATCATCCACCATGATCAGGTGGGATTTATACCAGGAATGCAACATTAGGAAAACCATCCACATAATTGACCATATCAACAGTCTAACAAACAAAAATCACATGATTATCTCAATAGATGCTGAAAAAGCCTTTGACAAAACACAGCATCCATACCTATTGAAAACATTGAAAAGTATAGGAATAGAAGGACCCTTCCTAAAAATAATAAACAGTATATACCTAAAACCATCAACAAGCATTATATGCAATGGGGATTAATTAGAAACCTTCCCAATAAGATCAGGAGTGAAACAAGGATGCCCATTATCACCTCTATTATTCAACATAGTACTAGAAACACTAGCAGTAGCAATGAGAGAAGAAAAAGAAATTGAAGGCAATGAGGAGACTAAGCTATCACTCTTTGCAGATGATATGATGGTATACTTAAAAAATCCTAGAGAATCAACTAAGAAGCTGGTAGAAATAATCAATAACTTTAGCAAAGTGGCAGGATACAAAATAAATGCACATAAATCATCAGCATTTCTATACATTTCCAACACATCAGAACAGCAAGAGGTAGAAAGAGAAACACCATTTAAAATCACCCTAGACAATATAAAATACTTGGGAATCAATCTAACAAAACAAACACAGCTATTATACGAAAACAACTACAAAACACTTTCCAAACAAATAAGACTGGACCTCAACAATTGGAAAGCCATTAACTGTTCATGGGTAGGACAAGCTAACATAATAAAAATGAACATCCTACCCAAATTAATTTACCTATTTAGCGCCATACTTATCAAATTACCAAAAAACTTCTTTACTGATTTAGGAAAAACTATAACAAATTTCATTTGGAATAACAAAAGATCAAGAATATCAAAGGAAATAATGAAAAAAATGTGAAGGAAGGGGGCCTAGCAGTACCAGATATCAAACTATACTATAAAGCAGCAGTCATTAAATCAATATGGTACTGGCTAAGAGATAGAAGGGAGGATCAGTGGAATAGACTTGGGGTTAATGACGTCAGCAAGACAGTGTATGATAAACCCAAAGAGCCCAACTTTTGGGACATGAATCCACTATTTGACAAAAACTGCTGGGAAATTTGGAAAAAATATGGAAGAGATTAGGTTTAGATCAACATCTCACACCCTACACCAAGATAAATTCAGAATGGGTGAATGACCTGAATATAAAGAGGGAAACTATAAATAAGTTAAGTGAACACAAAATAGTATACCTGTCAGATCTCTGGGAAAGGAAAGATTTTAAAACCAAG
>NC_058135.1:134165729-134191173 GCF_016433145.1 Gracilinanus agilis
AAATCTCTAATAATTAGAGAAATGCAAATCAAAACAACTCTGAGGTATCACCTCACACCTAGCAGATTGGCTAAAATGAAAGAAGGGGAGAGTAATGAATGTTGGAGGGGATGTGGCAAAATCGGGACACTAATGCATTGCTGGTGGAGTTGTGAAATGATACAATCATTCTGGCTGGCAATTTGGAATCATGCTCAAAGGGCTATAAAAGACTGTCTGCCCTTTGATCCAGCCATACCACTGTTGGGTTTGTACCCCAAAGAGATCATAGATAAACAGACTTGCACAAAAATATTTATAGCTGCCCTTTTTGTGGTGGCAAAAAAACTGGAAAGGGAGGGAATGTCCTTCAATTGGGGAATGGCTGAACAAACTGTGGTATATGCGGGTGATGGAATACTATTGTGCTCAAAGGTATAATAAACTGGATGAATTCCATGTGAACTGGAAAGACCTCCAGGAACTGATGCAGAGTGAAAGGAGCAGAGCCAGAAGAACATTGTACACAGAGACTGACATACTGTGGTAAAATCGAATATAATGGGCTTCTGTACCAGCAGCAATCAGGACAATTCTGAGGGATTTATGGTAAAGATGCTACCCGCATTCAGAGGAAGGACTGCAGGAGAGGAAACATATAAGAAAAACAATTGCTTGAATGCATGGGTCGGGGTGGACATGATTGGGGATGTGGACTCGAAACTACCGCACCAATGCAACCACCAACAATTTGGAAATAGGCCCTGAACAAGGACACATGTTATAACCAGTGGAAATGTGCTTCGGCCATGGGTGGGGGGAGAGCGGGGTGGGGGGGGTGAAGGGGAAAGTAGGGGCATAAAGTATGTAAACAGGTTAAAAATGAATATTAATAAATGTTTAAAAATATATATATGCATTATTTTTATAAGTTAGATATTATATATAGATTTTTTTAAAGGCAAATGTAGTCAAGTGACTTTCCCAGGGCCACATAGTTAGGAAATGTCTGAGGTCATATCTGGAGCCAGGATCTCACATCTCCAGGACCTAGAATATATTATTAAAAGAATGGATAGTAAATATCTAGAAAAGGAAACAGTCATCACAAAGAACTAAAGTAGCTTTTTCAAGAAGACATTGCAAGGGTGGCTAGGTAGCAGCTTAGTAGATAAAGAGCCAAGTCTAGAGTCAGGAAGTCCTGGGTTCAGATTTGACCTCAGTTACATCCTAGCTCAAGTTACTTAACCTCAATTACCTAGTCCTTGCCATTCTTCTTATTAGAATTGATACTTAGTATTGATTCTGAGATAGAAGATAAGGATTTAAAAAAAAAAAAAAAAGATGGTGCTAGGCTAACTCATTTCCTTTTCTAAGACAGGATTAATAAACTGCTAAATAAGCAGATGGCTAAAGTTTTAGATGTCTAAATTTTATTATAATGATTAACATAACCTCCCCTCCCATTATTCTAGATAAGATAGAGAGATGTGGGTTGGACGATGGTGTAATTTGGTAAATTATAAAGTGGTTGATTACCTGGATCCAAAGATTAGTCATTAACGATTTGGTTTCAATTTAAAAGGAGGTAGCTCTAGTGGATCTGTTAACCCTTGATGTTTAATGTTTGTATCAACGAGTTGGATAAAGGAATTTGGGAGAGAAGGGAGAGCTAACACAATGGATGTTAGGCTCAAGTTCCAAAAAGGATCTTGAGGCAAAATCATTAGGTAAAATTTAGATATAGAGATGGGACCTTTGATTTCACTGATGATGGAATTCTCTCTACCAAAGCAATTTGGTAACTTTTCTGTAATTCATAACCTTAGATAACTGCCTGGAGCACTAGAAGATTAAGTGAGTTGCCTAAATTAACACAGTTACTATGTCAGAGGCAAGATTTGAAAAAGTCTTCCAGATTCCAAAGCCAGTTGTAAATCTACTACACAAAGGCTCCTCTTGAGCTAGAACTAGTAAAATGAAACTTAATAAGGATAAATACAAAGTCTTATGTTTGTGTTAAAAAAATAAATTAAAAAATAAGAATTTCCAGTTAGGTAATAATTCATCTAAGAAAGGTCTAGTGAATTAATTAGACTACAAGTTTAATATAAGCAAATAGCATCATATAGCAGCCAAAAAACAAATTAATGAAGTCTTAGTCTCCCTTAGGAAAGGGATAGCTTACAGGAAAAAGAGATATGATAATCTTATGTTCTGTCCTAAACATAACTTATATTCAATTTCAAAGATACCAAGGTAACTACTGCATCCCAGGTCATCTCCAGTAGTCCTGAATTTTGTCTTACCGCTGGATTCAAAGACTCTTAAAGAGAGAGTGAAGCTGATGACTTTGTGAAACTCTTCCACACTTAAATCCAATTCTCTCTAAGTCAAGACATCACCCCTGATGTCATTGGTCTTCTTAGAAAAAGGAAGAATAAACATCTACATTATAGTAGAATAGGGAATTGAGAGATGTAAAAGGAAAGGGAATTCTGATATATATAATGACCAATTTTGGCCCCAAAGAATATATGAGAACATGTACCTTTCTCCTTTCATTGGAGAGATATAGCACTATGAATGAATGAAGAAATGAATATGCATTAATTAAGCACTCACTATGTACCCTTCACTATGGTAAGTGCTGAGCTAGAAGCACAAATAAGCTAAACAGTTCCTACCCTCAAGGAGCTTACATACTAATAGAGAACAATACATAAAGCTACAGTTGGAAAGGCAGGGGAGGATGCCTATTTCACTGTAGCATATGGAGGAGGCCAAAAAGTGGGCCTGAAACTAGCTAAAGACTAGCTAAGGTAAAGGTCCAGAGCTACAGGGGATAGAGTCCAAGTCCCATGGAAGACATGGAAAAATGGAAGAGGAGAAGGAGAGAGTTAGAGTGTGAAATGTGGTATAGGCTGTCAGATATGGTTTTCTGTGTTGATTAGTTTTGCTTATATGTGGTTTTTTCTCTTTGTTACAAGGAAAGGCTAATAGTGGAATGGGAGTGAGAAAGGAAGATGGGAATATTCAGAAATTATTATATAAGAACAAAAGGCACCAATAAAACTTTTTTCTTCCTTTCTTTCTTTCATCCTTCCTTTCTTCCTTTCTTTAGCTTTCTTTCTTTTTCTTCCTTCCTTCCTTCCTTCCTTCCTTCCTTCCTTCCTTTCTTCCTTCCTTTCTTTCTTTCTTCCTTCCTTCCTTCCTTCCTTCCTTCCTTCCTTCCTTCCTTCCTTTCTCTCTCAAAAGTAATGTATTAGCTAAGCATTCTGAGTCATTGGGTCAGTGGACTCCCCAGTTGATCCAAGGACCCAGAATACAGATTGAGGCAGCTTATTATACATTTTTTAAAAACACTTTTTCTTTAAAAAAAATCATCTGGTGGCAAAAAAAAAACTGGAAAACGAAGGTATTCCCTTCAATTGGAGAATGGCTGAACAAATTGTGGTATATGCTGGTGATGGAACACTACTGTGCTCAAAGGAATAATAAACTGGAGGATTCCATGTGAACTGGAGAGACCTCCAGGAATTGATACAGAGTGAAACAAGCAGAGCCAGAAGAACATTGTACACAGAGACCAATACACTGTGGTAAAATCAAATGTAATGGACTTCTGTATTAGCAGCAATGCAATGACCCAGGACAATTCTGAGGGACTTATGGAAAAGAACGCTACTCGCATTCAGAGGAAGAACTACAGGAGTGGAAACACAGAAGAAAAACAACTATTTGAACATATAGGTTGATGTGGACATGATTTGGGATGTAGACTCTTAATGGCTCCCCTCCCCCCCCCCCAGTGCAACTATCAATAATATGGAAATAGGCCTTGATCGATGACACATGTTAAAACCAGTGGAAATGTGAGTCAGCTTTGGGGGGGGGGGGAAATATTAGGGAAGTGAAGGGGAAAGTAAGAACATGAATCATGGAATCATGGAAATTTTTTCTAAAAAATAAAATTTAAAATGCAAAAATATATATATATATATTTTAAAAATCATTGGAGTCCATAGGTTCATCAGACTGCCAAAAGGGACTAGGACACAAGAAAGCCCTTGAATTACACAATCTCTAGGGTTATTCCAGGTCTAAAGTCTACAATCCAAGTATTATACTCCCTTAAAGAAAGCTAAACACATCTAATGACTTATCTTGAAGAAAGATATTAGAGAGAATAAGTAACCCAACCAGGGTGTATAATTGTTTAGAGTGGGGTCAGTGTTCACAACCCTGACCTCCACTGGAGAGTCCCACAAAGAGGAATCTGGCAAGAGGAATACAGGGCACACAGATCCTGGATCTGATCTGAATAGGAGAAAAGGAGTGAGTGTAAAGGGACTCCAGGCTGGCAGCAACAAAAGAATTTGAAACCTAAAGAAAGAACCATGAGGGTTTTAGACTTCTTGGCCTTCAGAAAGTAAGGTATCAGAACCTCAGTATAGGATAATAGGATGATGGAACCAAAAACCATTAAGGACAGAGTCAACTTATCTCTGCATGATGAATTTGCTTCATTCATACCAACTAGAGCAAGAGCTCTTTTTTGGCAGGTTGGTAAAACTTATGAACTCCAGAATAATCGTTCTAAATAATTGAAGGAAATGCTAAGTTTCTATTAGACATAAATGAAAATGAAAGTGAAAATTTTTCCTATTCAAGTTCATAAGCTACCTGAAATTGATCCACAGATCCCCTTGAGGTCCATCAGTCCCAAGTTAAAAATTCCTGATATTGAGGATGGGTCAAAAATAGAGTTCTGGTACCTAATGAAAATTCACTTTGAAACATGAGTGGATACAACTCTGCTCAGGGCACAGATGTCAAGCTCAAGTTGGAAAAGCCCAAAGCAGAGTAGAATGGAATGGAGTGGTGTCAGCCAAGCAGCTCAGTGGATTCAGAGCTAGGTTCAGAGATAGGAGGTCTTGGGTTCAAATCTGGGCTCAGACACTTCCTATCTGTGTGACCCTGGGCAAGTCACTTAACCCACAATTCCTACCCCTTACCATTCTTCTGCCTTGGAACCAATACACAGTATTAATTCTAAGATGGAAGGAAAGGGTTATTTTGTTTTTTTAAAGAATGTAGGGTGGAAGGAGGGGAGGGATAGAGCATGAATCCTGTAACCATGGAAAAATGTTCTTAATTAATTAATTAAAAGATAGTATTAAAAAATAAAAGAATGTAATGCATTCCCCAATCAACAAATGGTCAAGGGACATAAATAATTAGTTTTCACTTAAAGAAATCAAAACTATAGATAAGCACGTGAAAAAGTGTTCAAAATCCCTCCTGATTAGAGAAATGCAAATCAAAACAGCTCTGAGAAATGCAAATCAAAACACCTAGCAGACTGGCCAAAATGGCAGCAAAGGAAAGTGATAAATGTTGGAGGGGATGTGGCAAAATTGGGACACTAATACACTGCTGGTGGAGTTGTGAATTGGTCCAACCATTCTGGAGGGCAATTTGGAACTATGTGCAAAGGGCTTTATAAGACTGCCTGCCCTTTGACTCAGTCATACTCCTGCTGGGTTTGTACCCCCAAAGAGATAATAAGGAAAAATATTTGTACGAAAATATTTATAGCTGCACTCTTTGTGGTGGCAAAAAAAATTGGAAAATGAGGAGGTGTCCCTCGATTGGGGAATGGCTGAACAAATTGTGATATCTGTTGGTGATGGAGTACTGAATTACTGAAAGAAATGATGAACTGGAGTATCTCTGTGTGATCTGGAAAAACCTCCGGGAATTGATGCAGAGCAAAAGGAGCAGAACCAGGAGAACATTGTACACAGAGACTGATATATTATGGCACAATCAAATGTAATAGACTTTTCTACTAGCAGCAATGCAATGACCCAGGACAATCCAGAAGAACTCATGAGAAAGAATGCTATCCACTTCCAGAGAAAGAACTGTGGGGGGCAGAAACGCAGAAGAAAAACATATGATCAATCACGTGGTTGGATGGGGATATGATAATTTTGTTTTTAAAAGATGATTCTATAGCAAATATGAATAATATGGAAATGGGTTTTGAACAATGATACATGTATAACCCAGTGGAACCGCTTGTCAGGTTCGAGAGGGGGAAGAAGGGTTGGGGGCAGTCATGAATCATGTAACCGTGGAAAAATATTCTAAATTTAAAAAAAGAAGAAGAAAAGTAAAAAAAAAAAATATTAATGGTGAAATGTTTAAGAAAATAAATCAGAATAAAATAAAACATAGATCATGTTCATTAATGGTTTTCTAAGTCAATATGCCTCTCATAAGAATTTCCTATTTGAGTTTGATAGCACTGATCTAGAGGATCACTTTCCAGACTACCCATTGACTCAGGGCTATAGCTGTATTACCTCTCATTCTGGACTGACCACAGCATAGGGTAACACAATCCCTTCCCTAGAGAAGTCTGGCTCCCATCTGCGAAGAGACTAGAGTCCTAAAATACATGGTTCAGGTGACCACTTCCCAGCATGCCACATATCCATAGGTTGTACGTCTCTATCCCATGAGTTGTGCCTAGTCTAGAAGAATAGGTAGATCTTATTCCTGCCTGCTCCTTATCCTAAGAATGTCCTACCTGAGTGGAGGAAGAATATCCCTGACCTACGGCAAAACCTGGTACCCCCATCCTAATTCTAGTCAACAGTGAAATGAAAGAATGAGCGATTTTCCAAGGGCTAGAATCTCTAATATATTTAGGTAAGTAAAGAAGGTAAATGCCAGAGATCAGGGCAGGACTTTCTGAAACCCAAGAGAAGAAATGCCTGTCATTTAGATAAGGGAAAGTGATTCATATCTGGTGACCCATGAAGCCAAAGGGGAAGGACAAGGTTTCCAAAAGTGAGAAAAGAGATTATAATTGGGTTCTTTGTCATCTTGAAGCCAAGGAAAGGAACAAAATGGAGTAAAAGAGAGAACAAGAGTGCCTGCCAAAACCTATAAGACTCCCACAGCTGGAATTAAGTTTGAGGAAGCAGATTCTAGAATGACCAAAACACCTAGTAGCTTTGCCAAACCCAAACTTTCTTGGCTAGAAATCAAGTGTTTAATCTAACACATAGCCTAGACAGGTTTAGGCTGCCTTAATCAGAAAGTAAAGATCATGAAAAAAAAAGAGCTAAATCTTACTTATAGGAAGCTGGTAGCATGGGTCACTTTTCCTCTCTTTGCCTGTGTCCCCTAACTGTAAAGCAGGGAGAGTGTGTGATTATACATACTGCTTAGCACAGTGCCTAGAACACAGTGGGAGCTATATAAATGTTCTTTACTTACACACACACACACACACACACACACACACACACACACACACACACATTTATTTCTTACATATTTGAATGTATAGAACCTAAGACAATACCTTTCACATGTGGCCCCCAGAAAAGCCAAACATTCCAGGTTCAAACCTCCTAGGGGTTAGAAACATAGCTCACAAGGTCCCATTAATTTATTGTTTCTACTCATCCAGAGGACACAATGGGTTCCTAGCAAAGGCATTAAATGAAATCACAGAGTAAGAAAAGTCTCAAAACTCTACCACTCCCACCATAAATTTGGTCCATGCTATCCCTCAACACCATCAGTGGAAAAACAGACACATCTAAGGAACACTTGAGGAGAGGCATACCCAAAGGAAATAGATATAGCATGTGATAATACCAGGATATGAATGGAGAGTCAACTCATGCTGCCAATCCTGCGGGGTCACCAGAGCCTGCTGGTGATGTCATCATTCTGCTTCTTTTGGCAGCGCTGACTGCCCTCTTTCTTTTAGTTTGCAGCCTGGAGGTTGTTAGCTCTTTGAAAACTTCTGAAAATTGTGTGACAGGCATGTAGGTGATGAGCACTAGCAGGAGTGACAAAGATGCGCTCAGTATCGCTTGTGACCACCTTCTGGCTGACGGAGAGTCAACTGCTATGTGATCTGTCAATTACTTAACTAGCATTGGGAGGTGGGATTGGGCGCAGGGATGGGGAGGCAAAGGGGTGTGGTATACGATTTAGCCACTAGATGGTGCTCCAGGTACTAATTAGTAACCTACTCCTAAGAGACCTTAGATTCGGCTGAACTGACCCCTGTTCGATGGAAATCTGGAAAACGTGGTCTGTAATATACTCCAGACTACCAAGAATACAAAAACTCTCTGACATCATTTTTCTTGTACATACACTCCCATTTCCTATGCTCTCAATCAGGTTCCCTCTAAGCTCATAGATGCAACAATTCATTCCTTAAAAAAAATTTTTATTAAATATTTTGTTTTTTCTAGTTACAAATGAAAGCAAATTTTATTTTTTTTTAATTTTTGATTTCTGAATTTTCTTCCTCCCTCCATTCCCTTCTCCCTCATTGAGAAAGTAAGAAATTTAATATGTGTTATAACATGGGCAAAAATATGCTACACATATTTCCATATTATTCATTCTGTGAAAGAAATCACAAACAACAAAAAAACACAACTCAAAGTCAAGAAAAATAAAGTAAAAACATTTTTCTTCAACCTGTATTCAGACTCCATCAGTTCTTTCTTTGAGGTGGATAGCATTTTTCATCATAAGTTCTTTGGAATTATTTTGGATCATTGTATTGCTGAGAATAGGTAAGTCAACCACAGTTAATTATTATACAATATTGTTATTACTGAAAACACTAACTGGTTCTGCTCACTTCACTTTGCATCAGTTAATGTTTTTCTTTCCAGGTTTTTCAAAAATCATCCTGCTTGTCATTTCCTCTGGCACAAAAATAATCAATCAAAATCATATACCACAACTTGTTCAGCCATTCCCCAATTGATGGGTATCTCCCCAGTTTATAATTTTTGGCCACCACAAAAAGAGCTGTTATGAATATTTTTGTACATATAGGTCCTTTTCCTTAAAAAAAAAAAAACTCTTTGGGATATAGATTTAGTAGCAATATTGTTAGGTCAAAGGGTATATACAGTTTTATAGGCCTTTGGGTATTTCCAAATTGCTCTCCAGAATAATTGTGTCAGTCTACAACTCCACCAACAGTGCTTTAGTTTCCCAATTTTCCCACAATTCTTCCAAAATTGTCATTTTTCTTTTCTGCCATATTTGCCAATCTAATAGATATGAGGTGGTATTTTAGAGTTGTTTTAATTTTTTCATATGACTATAAATAGCTTTGATTTCTTCATTTGAAAACTACCTGTTCATACCCCTTGCCTGTTTATTGATTGGGGAATGACTTGTATTCTTAAATATTTGACTCATTTTTTATATATTTGAAAAATGAAGCTTTTATCAGAGAAACTTTCTATAAAATTTTCTAATACTCATAATTACTGTTTCCCTCCATCCAATTTTCCCCCTATTTATATTCCCTCTCTCTCCTTTCACCTTTTACCTCTTCAAAAGTGTTTTGCTTCTGAACACTGCCTCCCCCAATCTGCCTTCCATTCTAAAATCCTCTCCCTTTCTCTTGTCTTTTTTCCCCCTCTTGCTTTCCTTTAAAGTAAAACATTTCTATACCCAACTGAGTGTGTATGTTATCCCTTCTTTGAGACAATTCCAATAAAAATAAGGTTAAGGTGTGGTCTGCCATCACCACTCCATCTTCCCCATTGTAATAGGTATAGTTTAAAAGCAGATTTGTTTGTAAGCATGTTAGGAAAAGCCTTTGCTAGGAGTCATGGACATTCTGAATAAAATGCAGGGGGTAGGAAGAGAGAGCTGAGTAACTAACTGCTGTGCTGTGAGGGGTTCAGAGCAGATGTGCAATCTGCAGTCTCCTTTTGACCTGGGATCTTAGAGAGTGGTGAAGGCTGAAAAGGCAGAAGACCTCAATCTTGCATGTCAACACGGAGTAGGGAAGTGGCCTGTGATCTGGTGGACAGTGTGTAAATAGAATTAGCCAGATCCCATTAATAGTCAAAAATCTACTCAACCCAGGCGTGCTAATGATGTCACTCCCACCTCCCTTAGTGGGGAGGGGAGACGAGTTACCCACACGTGACAATAAGTAACAAATCAAGAATAAGGGACTGCCCTTTGGGCAGTCCAAATCAATGTAGAAACTGCCATTTGTCCATTTGAATTAGAGGTGGACCACAGGAAGTGATGAAAGACACATTCTCTTTAAGTAAGTGAGTGAACTTCCTGTGGGGGCAGTTGCCGTCTGGAACTGGAGGAAGAAGCATCTCCTGAGACCACAGACAGCTTACACTCCTGTATTGTCACGTGGGTAAGTTAGGCTGGCTTCCTTGGCCTAGCTGGGCCAATTCTAAACTCTGCCTATCCGGCTGTTGGGCCTTGCGGCTTACAGCTTCATTTATTTAGACTTCTAACCTCCCTCTTCTCTTTATCCCTACTTACCTTCCTGATTGTAAATAAACTCTTCAACCCGATGCTGACTTGGGTCTGATTTAATTACGGAATCAACCTGAATTGTTGATTCCTGGCGGCCACATAATTTTAATATATAGCTATAATAACTAAATTTTAATTCTTACAACAGCTTGCAGACTTCACTCTCTACCTGGTTACTTTGGATCATCAGCTGTGGAGGAGTTGGTTCCTGGCATCCTGAAAACATCTTTGGAATAGTTGTGAGACCCCAAGTTCAAGCCCTCTTTCTCAGATCTTTAGCCAAGCTGTCAAAACCTGGCAGAAGCCAGGTTGGCTAAGGAACTTCCCCCTTTTTACTCCAGACCTGGGTAGTTAGTCATAGATTTACCCAATCCCCTCATATTATAATTAAACTGTTTCCCTGTGTGGTTTTAGTACTTTAAAGTCCTCATTATGTGTATGTAACAATCTGAAGCAATTCCAGGCTGGGATTTACTCCATTCTACCTTTCCCTTTCTCCTTTGCCTGGTGTGACACTTTTTCTTACCCCCAAGTTTATTTTTTTTAGATATCTTCCCATCATAGTTAATTCACATCCATGCCCTCTCTCTATTTAAACACCTTTTAAATGCCCTAATAATTATTAGGTTTTTAGGAATTACAAGTATCATCTTCCCATGAAGAAATATAAACAATTTTAACCTTATTGAATCCTTTATGATTGCTCTCTCCTGTTTACCTTTTTATGCTTCTCTTGAGTCTTAGGTGCGAAAGTCAAATCTTCTATTTAACTCTGGTCTTTTCATCAGGAATGCTTAAAAGTCTTCTATTTCATTAAATATCCACTTCTTCCTCTGAAAGATTATACTCACTTTTTCTGGATAGGTAATTCTTGGTTGTTATCTTAACTCCTTTGCCTTCTAAAATATCATAGTCCAAAACCTCTGAACTTTTAATGTAGGAGCTGCTAAATCTTGTGTGATCCTGACTATGGCTCCATGGTATCTGAATTGTTTCTTTCTGCCTGCTTGGAATATTTTGTCCTCAACTTAGGAGGTCTGGAATTTGGCTATGATATTTTTGGGAATTTTCATTTTAGGATTTTCTTCAGGAAGTGATCAATGGATTCTTTTTCAGTTTCTCATTTATTCTCTGGTTCAAGGGTATCAAGGCAGTTTTCCTTGATAATTTCTTGAAATATGATGCTTAGACTCTTTTTTTTTAATCATGGGGTTTCCAGATAGCCCAATAATTCTTAAGCTGGATCTATTTCCTGGATAGATTTTCTCCTGGATCTTTTTCCTAAGTCAGTTGTTTTTTTCCAATGTGCTATTTCACATATTCTTTTATTTTTCATATTTTTTACTTTACCTCTCCTATTTAATTTTTTTAGCCCTTTAGAGCTCTTCCAGGAATTTTTTTTATTAACCTAAGACCAATTCACATTTTTCTTTGAGGCTTTGGATGGAGTTGTTTTGATTTTGTCTTCTTCTGAGTGTGTGTTTTGCTCTACCCTATAGTAACTTTCTATGGTCTTTTGTTGTTGTTTGATCATTTCCCCACCCTATTTCTTGACTTTTAACTTTATGTTAAAGTTGGGAGCTATTCTCAGGGTGGAGGGGACACTGTCTCAAGTTCAAATTTTTCATGCTGCTGTTTTCAGAGCTAGTACTGGGGGACTATAAATTTTCAGTTCTTCCAAGGTGGTATGATCTAAGGAGAAAGGTGGTCACTGCTCTCCAGGACAATGCTATGGTCCATGAGCAACTACAAACACTCTTTTCTGCCCCAGAAATGTGACTAGGGTCCCTATTTCCCTTTGGCCACAAGATCTAATGTGCTAATGGTCCTCCTTACCCCGGAACTGTGATCCAGAGCTGTGTATGGGCAAGGCAACAGAATCTTGCACCCATCACCAGCAAAGGCACTCTTGTAATTGCCTTTTGACCAGTTATGTGACTTCCTTACCATCTGTTTACTGAGAGCTAAAGCCTCTGCCATGGACTTAGTCATCCTTCAACCCCCAAGGCCTACTGCTGACTTGCTGGGGCAGCCTACATTGGACTGCATTCCATTCTCTCTTTAGTGAGACAGACCTTTTGCTGATATTCTAAGTTGTTGAGGAATTGAAAATTGTTCCAGCCTATCTTTTTCTTAGTTCTGCCACTCCAGATCTCATTTGGAAACATTATTTTTTTATTTTTTAATATTTTTCTATGTTTACACATTTCATTTTCTTTCCCTCCCTTCTTTCCTCCCCCCCAGATCCAATAAGCACTTTTACTGGGTTATACAAATATTATCATTTATAACTATTTCATATAATTCATTTTTGCAATAGAGCAATATTTTAAACCAAAAACCCCAATTATATATCCATATAAACAAATGATAAGTCATTTGTTTTTCTTCCTTGTTTCTACTTCCACAGTTCTTTCTTGGGATTGTCTTGTAGTAGCAGAGTCCATTACATTGTATTGTTCAACAATGTTTCACTTTCTGTGTATAATGTTCTCTTGGTTCTGCTCATTTTACTCTGCATCAGTTCCTGGAGGTTCTTCCAGTTCGTATAGAAATCTTCCATTTCATCATTCCTTACAGCATAGTAGTATTCCATCACCATCATATACCACAATTTGTTCAGTCATTCCCCAAACGAGGGACACCCCCTCATTTGGAAACATTGTTTTAAAGTTGTTTGGAGAGGAATTTGGGAGATATCAAGTGAGTCGTTGCATTTACTCTGCCATTTTGGCTCTACCCCCCAATAATTCATTCTTCATTGACCATATAACTTATTAACACATTCATAAAGTATAATAAACTCAAATAAACTTTAAGACTGCCAAAATTAGCTACAATACCATTGCAATACCATTGCAGCTTGGACAGTTTTTTTTTCCTTTTCCCACCACATCTCTTCCCAAGTGATCTAAGGAAAAAGGAAAAGAAAAAAGATTGGAAAAATGGAAAATTCATGGGAGCTAGCTACTTCAGGAGGAAAGAAGAAAGGAGGAAAGAGGAAAAATAAACTATGAAGTCAAAATCCCCCATGGGAGCTACTAGTTTAACCATGATCCAGGTTAGGTTTGGCTGCTCTCTATTTCCTCTGGCTGTTGTAAGAGGGAGATTTAGATATTTTGTAGACATGTATTTAAAGTGTGGCCACCAGGAATCAACAATTCAGGTTGATTCCGTAATTAAATCAGACCCAAGTCAGCATCGGGTTAGGCAGTTTATTTACAATTAGGAAGGTAAAGGTATGGGAATAAAGAGGAAGGGAGAGGCTAGTCCAGAGAGAAGGTTAAAAGGCTAAATAAATTAGGCTGTAAGCCACAAGGCCTAGCAATCAGATAGGCTAGTGCCTACTTAAGGTAGGGTTTGGAAGTGGCCTAGGTAGGCCAAGGAAGTCAGCCTAACTTACCCACATGACAATACAGAGTGTAAGCTGTCTGTGGTCTCAGGAGAGCCTTCAGCACCAAGTTCAAGGCAGGAACTGCCTCCACAGGAAGTAACCAACATACTTAAAGAGATAATGTCTTTTGTCACTTCCCGTGGGTCCACTTCTAATTCAAGTGGACAAATGGCAGCCTCTACACTGATTTGGACTCCCCAAAGGGCAGTCCCTTGTTCTTGATTTGTTACTTATTGTCACGTGTGGGTAACTCATCTCCCTCCCCACTAAGGGAAGTGGGGATGACATCATCTCTATGCCTAGGGTAAGTAGAGTTTGACTATGAATGGGCTAGAGCTAATTCTATTTACATACTGTCTCTGATCTATGCTGACATCTGCTCTTGTCTACCCCGTATCCATGAATGACTTTACGAAGAAATCTCAGTTCTCCCTTCACTTTCTCCTGCTCGAAGATGCAATGCCATTGCACCCATGCTTCAGGCTCTACTCCTTACCACCAACAAGGCTAAAAGCATAGACTGTCAGGTGGATTCCTTTTCCATTTCATCTTGTGAAAACTCTCTGGGCATAATTCTCTTCCAGAGAAAAGGGAACCAGCCCAAGAACTCAGAGAAACCTGCATACATCTTCCAGTTTTTACAATCTCTATGTTGCCTTTTTTCATTCTTGTCCTTCCAGTAGTCCCAGAAAGTCGGACTACATATATAAACTTTCCTCTTTATGCACTCTAAATTCTTGTACTTTCTGTATAGTTCAGTAGGTTTTTTTTAAAATGTAATTGAAAGAAGGAGTTCTTTACAGGAAGAAGGCAAGGCAAAAAACTAAAACTAAAACTAAACCAAAAAAAAAAACCCTAGGAAAAAGAGGAGTATTGGCTTCAAGAAAGAAGGAGTCATTACTGAGCAAAAAGGCTCAAGGCCTGCTGATTAAAGTAAAATGGTCTTCTTAGAATGTAGTTGGCTCATTCCATTTACTCTCATGTAAACTCTTGCTGAAGAAATGCAGGATTTCTAGTTGGAAGGGAACCTCCTGGATAATCTGTTATTCCAAAGTCTCCTATTATTCAAAGGAGAAATACTAAGGCCCAAATAGGTCAAGTGACTTGCCTAAGATCATACAAATGAAATACAATACAGCTACATTTCTAAGCCAGCTGCTTTGACTCCAAATCCAATGTTTGTTCACTGGCACACTAACCCAGGAAGGATTCCTCCTGAATTATTTTCTCTTGCTCCTAGCTGAAACTCATCCTCATATTTTAGAGCTCCCTACTGACTTCCCCCTAACCACCAAATGTCCAAGCAAACCCTGAACCCAGGTCAGAGCAGAGCCAGTAGCTAAAACAAGAACATAGAAGCAATTTAAGTTTAAACCCCAGGCTGCCCCTAGTAATCTGCTTTAAGAGATTTGGTATTTTCTGCCTCTAGAAAGATAAAAAACAATAGAGCTTTGGATAAGGAAATGTTTATTGCCTGCTGTAGCAATAAAACTTCCTAAAGAACTCCAAGCAGAAATAATGTCCTGATATTAACCCCAAACCCAGTAACTTGGTGGATGTTCAACATTTTCCTTGTCAATTGCCTCTGGATTTGTGGAAACAGAAAAGGAGCCTTCTCCAATCTCGGAAATGTATATATTTCTAGAAGGTATTTGGTAACTGAGCCCTGGAAAAACAAGCAGACACTTTAGTGGAAGAGAAAAAATAAAAATGAGTTTTGTTTTTAAAATTGAGCTAATTTTAATAAAATGTTTCTCAGAGAATCATAGAATCAAAAATGGCCTAAGCCCTTGATAGGCAGATAGATAGATAGATAGATAGATAGATAGATAGATAGATAGATAGATAGATAGATAGATAGATAGATAGATAGGAAGATAGACAGACAGGCAGACAGACAGAGAGGCAAGCAGGTAGGTAGGTAGATAGATAGATAGATAGATAGCAAATTGAAAGTAAAGGAAGAGTACTAGTAATTGGATCAGGAAGCATTTGAAATGAGCCTTGAAGAAAGATTTGAATTCAATCAGAGACTCAATTTCCTCACCTATAAAATGGAATTAATATTACATGTCAAGAGATACCCCTTAGGGTTGTCAAATACTCCAGTTAGATAACAAAAATAAAGCTTTGCAAACCTGTAAATGCTATAGAAATGTCAGCTATTATCTAATTCTTTAGTCTCCAGTTGTTTTTATTACATATCCCTACTTAATCAGTAAAACATTTTTAATACACCCCTTCCCAAATGTGATTCTACTTTTTTCTTAGTTATGTAAATGTACTGACTAATAATCATGTACATTATAAAATTCATAAAAATAAAATTTTAGAGGATAAGATAAAGATGAAATAATTATTTTTCCTTGAGTCAATTGGAAGCCACTGGAGTTTATTAAAGGAGTAACATAAACAAACCTGCAGTTTCAGAAAATCACTTTGGTAGTTCACTGAAGCAGAAAGAGATTTGAGGCATAAAGATCAGGAAAGAGGTGAGGAAGATTTGTACTAGGGTGACTAGATGGGTGAAGGAAAAGGGGATGATACCAGAGATGTTGTGGAGGTAAAAAAAACCTAAAGACAAGATTTGGCAATGGATTGGATAATGTGGGTTGAAGGGAAGTGAGGAGTAAAGGATAATAAATGCCAAAGTTGTAAACCTGAATGACTGAGAGGATGGGAGTACCCTCAATAGAAATATGGAAATTTGGAAGAGAGGAGGGCAGGAGATGGGATGGGGTGGAATAGTGTAATCACAGCTTATCCATGTCTGCTCATCCTGTGCTGCTAACTCTTTTCTCCTATTAAAATAAAGGGAGCTTATTCATCTGCTAATGCTCTAGATGGCAGAACCACCTGAGGAAGTCTGCCTATTGAATCCACTAGAAAATAGTGTCAGCAGATAGGAGGTGGGGTGGCAAAGAGTTTTGTCTGCTGCAGCTACAGTAGGTATCTGGGTCAAAATAAATTATAACTCCCCTGAGGGAATGACTAAGAGAATACTTAAAGAGATGGTGTATTGGAGAGGCAAAGCCACAACTGGCATGGGAGTGGGGATAATGGAGGGATGGATGTGACCCCTCTGCCTGGCCTCCCAATGGTTAATCACATATCCCTTAGAGATAAAGCCACAACCTTCCTCCTGATGTTTATTTTACACAGGGCTATAGTTCCCATTATGGAATTGGCAGTTCTAGTCCATATTTCTCACTATGTTCAATCTTTTTTCAGTTGTGTCCAACTCTTTGAGATCTCATTTGTGGTTTTCTTGGCAGAGATTCCCAAGTGATTTCCCATTTCCTTCTCCAGTCCATTTTAAAGATGAGGAAATTGAGGCAAACAGGGCTAAATGACTTGTCCAGAGTCATATAAACTAGTAAGTGTCTGAGGCCAGATTTGAATTTAGGAAGCTAAGTCTTCCTGACTCCAGGCCTGATACTCTATCCACTGTACCACATAGCTGTCTGCTTCTTATTATACTAATGATTAAACTTCTCAAAAAGGTGAAATATCAGGATCACAAGATCACAGATTTAGAGTTAGAAGGGAGCCTAGTTGCCACAGAGTCCAATCCCACACCATTTATTAAAATAGGCTGAAAGAGGTGTCTGAAACAGGATTTGTCAGAATTTGGTCTTCCTGACTCTAAGGACAGTCCTTGAGTCACTCTACCACAATGACTCTCTGAATGATTTTCTCAAAGTCACACAGGCAATAAATAGCATTACTAGAATTCAAAACAAGGTCCTCTGACTTTGAAGAAAGCACTGACTCCAGTATACCAGATGCCTCCCCTTTGGTGTATATTTCAAATCATTTTCAGGCAGACAGAATCCTCAGCATCTAACTTTGATTAAGCAATGACTTGGTACCAATCATTATCACTTTATTTTTAAAAAAAGAAAGACACTATGGTTGGCATCTAAATAAAGGAAGTGTGTCAGGCTATTCAAGCCTTCTGTCCTTCAGGTCTCCTCTTCTCCCTACATTTTGGGTAACTGATTTTGTTTAAGTCTCTTGTATCCTTGAAAAACTGTACTCCAGCTTCTAAACACCTACACACAAGTCCTCATCTTTGTTTAGGATCCACATAGGATAGGATATCTCCACTATGCATAAGTCAGCCAGCAGAGGGAGCTAGCTAACTCATTCCATTCTCCAATCTGCCTAGAAATGAGGACAAAACTGATGATAATATAGAAATATAGCATTTTAAGAAAACTTTGCCTACATTTGCTCATTTATTCCCCCACCCCCAAATATCCTATGAAAAGCTACAAGTATTATTGTCCCCATTTCACAGATGAGGAAATAGAAAATGGATAGTAAATGATTTGCTTATATCC
This sequence comes from Gracilinanus agilis, assembly GCF_016433145.1. Lineage (NCBI taxonomy): Eukaryota > Metazoa > Chordata > Mammalia > Didelphimorphia > Didelphidae > Gracilinanus > Gracilinanus agilis. The sequence goes on from NC_058135.1 coordinate 134,183,808, forward strand.
ATGATCACATATGTCTTAAATGTCAAAGGCAAGATGCTGGTGACAATGGTGATGATAAATGGACCAAATAAGACTAAATAATACACTAGGATTGTTCATACTATCCTATGCCTTGTCAAATAAATGGAGGCTTCACAGGTTGTATGATTCAGTTGGCACAGTTGAAGGAGCTCATTCTGTCTTCTCTGTAATTTACAGTCTTGAAAAGTGGTCTCGAGACTTCCAGGAGTGGAGCCAAGATGGTGAAGTAATCCGGAGCAGCTCGGTGCCACCACAAGAATCCTCTCTGACCAAGATTAACAAAACAAATACAGGAATGAAAGAACCAACAAGGAGAGAGAATGAAATAACTTTAAAGAAAAGAAAAACTCAAAAGCTCAGGGCAGAACTCTAGACAGGGCAATCAAGGGTGTGACTAATTGGACCAAGTACACAGTGAGACCAAAAACTTGAGCCTAAGTCTGGGGCTAGAATTTGATCGGACCCTGACCAGATCAAGTTCAGAGTGAGATCAAAAGCTTACACCTAAGCCTGAGGCAAGTCTTTAAGCTATCAGCATCTCAAGGGTCAATTGAATCATTGAGAGCTCTCAGATCATCACATCATCCCCCAACCCTATCTATAATTAGATTGGGAAAATGAGCAAACAACATAAAAAACACTTAACTCTATAAAGAATTTTTATGAAAACAAAAAGCAAGGTACAGACACAGAAGGGGACTGTAAAGGCAAAGCAAACACATGAAAAGTTCAAAAGAAAAACATGCAATGGACACAGATTCTAGAAGAGCTCAAAAAAGACTTCAAAAACCAATGAAGAGAGGCAGAGGAAAAGTGGGAAAGAGAAATGAAAGTGATGCAAAGAGAAATGAAAGTTATGCAAGAAGAAACTGGCCAATTGAAAAAGGAGAACCAAAAACTGACAGAGGAAAATCAGGTCTTAAAAATCAGAATTGACTAGATAGGAACTAATGATTTCATGAGAAACCAAGAAACAATAAAGCAGAATCAAAGGAATGAAAAAGACAGGGGGAAAAAATGGCCTCAAGTAGGGAGAGGTAAAGTGACTTCCTCAAAGTCACATAGCCAGTATGTTTCAGAGCTGTGATCTAAACTCAGGTCTTTACAGCTCCAAGGTCAGCTCTCTATCCACTATGACACAATACCTCTTCTACTGAAAAATAAAGTAATGATTAGAGGTTAGATTTTCTCCTTTCATAGAAATTGAAAGGCTCTGCAAAGCTAGAAGGGAATGGGGAATCAAGTTCAAGAGACCAGATTAAAAATCATGTAATAATAATAATACAGAAGTGGTGAAAATATATACAAAATACTTTTACACATATTATTTCAGTTGAGACTCACTCTTCTCATTTTGTTGTTTTTTCATCATTTTTCAGTCATGTCTGACTCTTGGTGACCCCATTTGGGGTTTTCTTGGCAATGATGCTGGAATGGTTTGCCATCTCATACTCCAGCTCATTGACAGAAGAAGAAACTGAGGTAAACCAGGTTAAATGACTTACCCAAAGTCAGACAGCTAGTATGTGTCTAAGGCCAAATTTGAAGTCAGGAAGGAGAAGTCTTCCTGACTCCAGGACTGGTGCTCTGTCCAATATATTACATAGTTATCCCATTAACATTTTACAAATAAAGAAACTAAGGCTCAGAGAACCTAAGTGACTTGCCTATGATCATATAGCTATTAACTGTTGGAGGCAGGCCGCTGCTACTGCTGACATTACTATTTGTACAAAAATGAACCAATCAAGGCACAATGAATAGTATGTTGAAGTTGGTCACTTTGACCTATTTTTAAATGTATATATTGTAAAATCCAATTTAATTAGCAGAGAACAGATTTCTCCCTTTTTAGAAATTGGAAAACACATTTTTTGGCTCTGGGAAGCTAGAATTAGGGAAGCATGCTGGAGAGGTCATATCAATGAACCAGCTAAAATAGTGAAATAGCCTTATAGTACCAACGTGGCATAGAGTAGAGGTTTACAAATCAGATTGTACTAAGTCTCAGGCAGAGGTTACCTGCCAGTCTCCACTGTGAATTTGGACTCTACAGGTTGGCAAAGGCCAGTTTTAACCTCAGGGGAAATGAAACAAAGTGAAGCCTAGATGGTAAAGGTTCAAGGAGACAAAAAAGCTCAGTTCAAGCCAGAAGAGAATATAATGATTGTTAGAGACTCTCTACTAGCTTGGTCAGTGAGCAACATTACAAAACCAATACTTGTCTATTTATGGAATATAAGTACAAGATCCAAGAATGCTAAAATGGTTGACACCATTTTAGGGGACAGCAAGATGGCTCAGTGGGTTGAAAGCCAGGCCTAAAGAGGGGAAGTCCTGGGTTTGAATCTGGCCTCAGGCACTTCCTAGCCATGTGACCCTGGCCAAGTCATTTAATCCCCATTGCCTAAGGTTTACTGCTCTTCTGCCTTGGAACTAGTACATAGTGTTGATTTTAGAATGGAAGGGAAGGGAAGGGAAGGGAAGGAAGGAAGGAAGGAAGGAAGGAAGGAAGGAAGGAAGGAAGGAAGGAAGGAAGGAAGGAAGAAAAGAAGGAAAGAAAGAAGGAAGGAAAATTAGTTATTTAAAATGGAAATTACTAAATGCCATAGCTCCTCCTTTCTGGTGGCCCTAACTTCTAGATAGCCCCTTTCCCTTGTCTTCTTTTCCATCCTATTCTACAAGGGCCTCCCCATTAGCAACCTTGTAGGTCTCTACCCACAATCCTGAGGAATCACTCCTCTACCATCAGTCTCTGTTTCCAGGTAATAGTATCATCCATCTGGAGCCAGAAGGGATCTCAGATACCATGCAGTCCAACAACCTCATTTTACAGATAAGGGAAGGGAAGGAAAAGGGAAATCACATTTATTAAGAGCCTACTATGTGTCAGGCACTGAATTAAATGCATTTTCAAATAATATCTCATTTGGGCAGCTGGGTAGCTCAGTGGATTGGGAGCCAGGCCTGGAGACGGGAGGTCCTGGGTTGGGGTCCAGCCTCAGACACTTCCCAGCTGTGTGGCCCTGGGCAGGTCGCTTGACCCCCATTGCCTACGCTTACCAATCTTCCACCTATAGGTCAATACACAGAAGTTAAAAGGGTTTAAAATTTAAAAAAATAAAATAAATAAAATAATATCTCATTTGCTCCTTCCAACATGCTATATTATTATTATATTAGTATTATTATAATCCTCATCCTACAGTTGAGGAAACTGAGGCAAGCAGAGGTTTTTTTTTTTATTTTTTTTATTTGTTTTTTAACTTTCTTAGAGACAAATATATAAGAGATATCAAAGAGATGATTTGAAACCAGGTTCCCTGATTCCAAGGTCGGTGATCTTTTCACTGAACCATGGTCCTTTTGCCTTAACAGCTTGATTCGAGGGAAGATTTCATATTGCTTGCCTTGGGTCCCAGTACTGCCAGAAACAGCTCTGCCTGGTTAGTCACCTCGCTGTTGTAAGCCTAAGTTGTCTCATCTCTAAAATGAAAGAGTTGGGTTATCTAAGGCTCCTTCTAGCTCTAAAATCCAATTATTTCATTAAAATGTAAGGAAGATTCTTGAAAATAGAAATTATTTTATTCTTGGTGTTTGTATCCCTAACACCTGGCACAGTGCCTGACACATAGTAGGCACTTATGAAATACTTGATTGCTTGCTTGCTTGATTAATTATGATCCTGTCAAAGAATCCTATGATCCTGGAGTGTGCTAATAACTACAATGCACATTTCATCCTGTACACAGAAGGATAGAAACATTCAAATACAAATGGTTTTGTTGCTAAGAAACAACTTTTGATATCAATAGAAGGTCTTTACTTGAACCAAAGGAAAATGGAAATAGAGCCTCCAGCTTGAGGGAGGCTGGGTAGGGAAGGATCTGGGGGCCTAATAAGGGCAACTGGCCATCAGAAGGGTTCCTAACTTGTAGGCACACGCATCTGGTGCCAAATAATTTGGCAGGGCTCCTATCTGAGGTCTTTGAGGCTTATAAAAGTAGGGAATCAAGCCCTACTAGCCTTGTGGAGCTTAGGGTGAGCGCTTCCATACCAAAAGAAAGAATGCTTAACTTCTTAGAAATCAATTCCTATTTCTTAGCATTTTGCTTTTAAGGTTTGTCTGTTATTATTTTATCCCTTCTTGTTTATTTTTCCCATTCTCCAGGAGGCACAGTGGACAGAGAATCAGGAAGACTTGAGTTCAAAATCTGCCTCCCATACTTACTAGCCATGTGATCCCTAGCAAGTCACTTAACCTCTACCTGCCTCATTTCCCTCATCTCTAAAATGGAGATAATAATAGCATCCACCTCCCAGGGTTGTCATAAGGATAAGAGGAGATAATATCTGTAAAGAGTTTTGCAAACCTTAATGCGCTATGTAAATGTTAACTGTTATTAATACTTATGTTGTTTGTCCTTCTTTTTCAAAGAGGACCAAAGACACCATGGGGTGATGGCTTGTGCATGAATTGCATTTAAGTGAGGCAGAGTCATTCAAGTCCAAAGGCAAGACAAACGTCAGGGTGACGGGTGATGGCTAGGATGCAGGGGACGACCTCGGTATCCTTGGCATCTGCCCAGGCTCTGAGCACTCCATAGTGCTTGCTTCTTGGTCTTTGGAACAACTTGTTCTCATTCATCCCTTTCTGCTGGGAGAAACCTTCACACGCCTGGGGTAGACATCGCCCTACCTCACTGATAGGAGTTGTTGAGAAAGTCCCATGGTCCACGGGGGCACAAAGAGCTGGACGGGACTGACCGACAACTACTAACTAACATTAAACAGCTAACCTTTCTCTAGCACTCTAAGGTTTCAAAAATGTTTTATATGAGATAATAATTGCAAAGTATTTAGATCAAGGCTTGGCACATAGCAAATATAATATAAATGTTAACTATTGTTACCAGTATTATTAGCAAAATGCTCTATCTTATTTGGACCTCCTAGAAATCCCGTGAAGCATTATTATGCCCATTTTACAGATGGAAACAGAGGTTTAGAAAGGTTAAACTATTTAGTCGTGGTCACACATATCATAAGTAATAATGATATAATCTAAACCCTGGTATCCACTATTATTTTTTTAATATTTATTTGCTTATTTATTAAAAATTCCATATAATAACACATTTCTACACAAGTTTTCCTAAGTTACATGATGGAAATTATTTCCCTCCCTCCTTCCCTTCCCCCTCCTGGTGCTGGCGGGCACTTGGATCTGGCTTACACGTGTGTTAGCGTGTAAAACATGTCTCCGTGTTGGTCATTTTGGAAGTGAGTAGCCGCTACCCAGTATACCCAGTATAGTTTGAGGCAGCTCAGTGCCACAGGTTCTCCCCTAGAGCAGAGGGAGGGTGATCTTTTGCCCTGCACACACCTATGTAAGCCCTGCTCCCTGTTCCCCTTCCACAGCTGCACACAGTTCAGGCCCCTCAGTTTCCTGCATAATTTGCAAATAGGATAATCTAAGCCAAGTGCCAAAAGGAGCGGGGAAAGCTGGGGAGTCTTCACTTCACCAGTGGCATCCTTGTTTGTATTCTGTCAGGCCACTAGGGGGAGCTCTATTCCAGGGGAATGTGTTCAAGGGGTAGCATGAGGGGAGAAGGCTGGAGGGGGACTAGGAAGACCCTGAGAAAAGGGGGGAAACCCAACTTGAGGCTCAGTGGGAGAGTTTGCGCTTTGTGGCTCCAGGTATTGAAGAGAGCACTCAACGCCCAGGCAAGTTGGTTCTTGCTGTAAAAGACTGATCTCAGATGGATACAAGCCAATTAAGGAAGGATTATATGTTGCCATCACTCCTAAATGGTGTCTGGAAATTGCTGTTGTCTTAAGTGCTCAGAACACGAAGAAAATCGAGTAGGGATGCTACTCCTGTTCCACCTGGAGCTGCTCCCCAACCCAAGGGTTCAAAGGCTGCGGCTGAGGAAGTGGCAAAGAGTCTGTCCTGCTAGCTAACAAATATCTGCATGCTGAAGTCAAAGGATTTTGTTTCGGAACCCAGTTTCTGGTCCTAACTAGTCCGTGTGGCCTTGAGGCAAAGCACTGTGCTTCTCTGGGCCTTAGCTTCTTCATATAGAAAATGAGGAGTTTCAATTCAAAGATCTCTCAGAATCACAGGCATCTCAGTAGCCACCTAGCCCAATCCATAACTGAACAAGACTCCCCTCTCCAACATCCCCAGAAATGGTCATCCCAGTCTTTGTTTAAAGACTCCTAAGAACAGAAAACCTGCTACCTCCAGAGAAGGTCTCTTTCACTTTCAGAGAGGTCCAGTTAGCAGGAGGGAGGCTAGGTGGAGCCTTAGATAGAATGTCTGACCTGGAGTCAGGAAGAGCTGAGTTCATGACTCTGGCCAAGTCACTTGACCCTCTTGCCTCAGTTTCTGCATCTGTAAAATGGGCTGGAGAAGGAAATGGCAAGCCATTCTAGTGTCTTTGCCAAGAAAACTCCAAATGGGGTCACAAAGAGGTGAACGTGATAAAACAACAAATTAGCAGGAAATTTTTCTGACATCAAGCTTAAATTTTCCTCTTTGCTACTTCCACTCATTGTTACCAGCTTTGCCTTCTGGGGCTAAATAGAGCAAGTCTAATCCACCTTCCAAATGACTGCTCTTCACATACTTATGTAACACTGACTACCCTGGTCCCTATTGCCTGAAGGCTATTGTGTTATATCTCATTCCTCCCTCTGAGTTCTTCAGCACTCTTTAGGGGTTTGGAGGTGTCTAGGCTCTCTGCCAATGGCTCGGTCCCCACGGATGATATTCCCACAAGTTTAGGGGGTAGCCCCATGTATCCAAGTTCCCTTTAGCCACTTAATAGTTGGATTTGCTTTTACAAAGGAATATTTATTTCAAAAGGTATAATCACAAATATGCAAACAAATTAGCCTGATTCCTATAGAGCACGTAATCCTAGATCCACATTCAGAGCCTTTCCCAGGTATTCTGGCTTCTCCAGGCTTCCCTGCCAAGCTCATTGGATATACCGTCATACCTGCATTCTTAGTTCCAAAGTCTCCCTGTCTCAAATGCCCAGGTCTGATGGGAGATCACTGTAAGCTCCCCAAACTCAGGACATATAATATAGAACAGAGACACTAGGCTTGTTTCTCTGAGCCAAGGTAAAAGAAAGCCAGGCAGAGGATGGCTAGGTAGCTCAGTGGATAGAGTTCCAGAGAGGGGAGGTTCTGGCTTCAAATTTGGCCTCAGACACTTCCTAGATGTGTGACTCTGGGCAGGTCATTTAACCCCAATGTCTTGCCCTTACCACTCTTCTGCCTTGGAACCAATACACAGTATTTTTAAGACCAAAGAGAAGAAAGAAAGAAAGAA
>NC_058135.1:134194128-134202723 GCF_016433145.1 Gracilinanus agilis
GGAAGGAAGGAAGGAAGGAAGGAAGGAAGGAAGGAAGGAAGGAAAGATTAGTATCCCTTCTCTCTGTTCAGTTCATGCTATGGGTAAACTCTTGATCAGCCTGGGACACAATAGGACAGAAGATGCAGGAAAAAAAGAGAAAGACTGCCACAGTCTGGCCAGTTTTCAAGATGCAGCCCATTCCAGCTATGCAGGCAATCAAAGGCATAGGAAAACACGTTAGGCAATCCGAGAATGGCCAGGACAAACCTCTTACACTTAAAAACCGCTAGAGCGCCCCTCTGAATCTTTGGGACTCCAGCATTCTAATCCCTGAGACACTTTTTCTTCTGCATAGAAGGCTAACCTTACCCCACCTGCCTAATTCCTGCCTTTCCTTTCAAGGTCCAGCTCCCACATCACCTCCAAGAAGACTTCCTGGGTACACACACCCCTCTAAAATGGATGTGGTTGCAGAGTACCCCTCCGGGCTACTTTCCCCTTGAACTTTGTATTGTCTCATCTTTTCCACTAAACTATGAGTTCCTACGGGGCAGGGAGTGCGTAAAGTCTTCTTTTATGCCCCAGTGGTGTCTGGCCCAAGCCCTGGATCTTAGATATTTGTTGCATCATTGAATGAAGTACCCCCCTATACTCTTACAGATGCCCGCGAAGATAACCAACCGCACCTCTCCGTGGCAGCCACCAGATGTCGCTCTGAGAGACAACGGCAGCTTCCATTCCGCTCCAAGCGCCCTAGGAGAGACAAGCGTGGGGGCGGAACAGCTGCATCCCTGATGTCAAAACAGAGTTCTATTTAGGAACGTGAAACCTTCTCCCTGCCCTTATTTCCCACCAGGATCCCTGGTTAGTTCCTTGCCGTTTATAAATGAAGTCACTTCTCCCTTCCCTCCCCACCCTGCTGGGAGCCCGCCCCTCTGATGTTACTTTCTTTGTCCTACTTGACATCCGAGCAGGATTCCTACCTCGAGAGCCGTGACTGGAAGAGAGCGCGGGGCGAGTCGGGAGGCTGGATTCGAACCCAGTTTGCCACTACTAGCTAGGTAATCCAGAGCAAGTCACGTAACCAGGGTTGATCACGGAGGGCCCTGCCAGTTCCGAGCTTCACCTCCTTAATCTGAAGAATTAGGAAAACAAATCCGGAAGTGGCTGGGAAGAAAATGCTTTACGAATTAGAAAGTATTTTATTATAAGTGAATTATTATTATTAATATCGATGTTGCTTTTGGGGGGGCAATGAAATTTGTGTCCCCCAGAGAGAAAGAGACTAAATTTGTTAGGAAAGAGCATCAGGGGATTTAGAATCAAAGATTTACACCTAAAGGGAATTCGATGGTTCAAACTTCTCATTTTGGGATGAAGAAAGCAAGGAATAGCAAAATTCCTATAAATAATGAAATAATGAGGACTAGAAAGTAACTTGCCTGGGGTCATTCAAGTGATAAATCTGAACTCAGGTCCTATAATTCAAAATTCAATACACTTTCCATAGTATAAAAATGATGGATCAAATGTTATCCCTTCCTACTCCTAGTTTCCATTCTAACTCTTTTACCACTGATAAAAAAGCCTGTGAATGTCCTAGTTGGGAGAATCTCTGAAATCCAGGGAGACTCATGAGTTTGAGCTCCCAAGACCAAATATGGGTTTCTTATTAATATCCATATTCTAATATTTTAAAAGATTTGAGGAGTTATTGTTCAAAGGAATAGAAAAGACTGCAGAAGACAAAATGGACAATTTTGATTACATGAGTTTGAAGAGTTTTGCACAAACACATTAATGCAAAATAAGAAAAATAATTATCTGAGGAAAATATAATACAACTTTCTGTTCTTTTCTGATTTCCAAATATATAAGGAATTGTTACAAATATGAAAGAAAGAGTTTTTTCCATAGACAAATTCTTCAAAGATGTGATCAGGAATTTCTCAATAGAAGAGCTGCAAGTTATCAACAGCTATGAGGAAAAAATGTGCCAAGTAACTATTAATAAAAGAAATATATCACAAAAAATCTCTGAGCTTGTAGAGGTCATATGCATCAAATTGGCAGAGATGAAAGGAGAATGACAATTATTGGAGGGGATGCTGAAGAACAAACAGACTATTTGGTGGTATAATAGGGAAATAGGCTTTAAAAGCAGATTTTGGAGATTTAGCCAGGCAGGCTGGCAGGAGCTAAAATTCCAAACTGGAACACTGCAAGGGACTGAACACAGAGGACTCTCTCTCTATGGACAGTTGGGTTTTGAAGGAGTTGGAGAAGTCACAGCCACTGACCAGAGAGCCTTCTGGATTTGGGGTATCTCTGTGCCTTGAGCAACATCTGCAACATCTCAACTAGCAAGATCTAGAAGTGCAGGTTGAGAATAGCTGTCTTATTTGGTGGACAAGCAAGATCAATCTCCCTGACTTCTCTGAGGATTTATTTGGCTGGTACCTGTGCTCTTGGACTAACTTTGGATACAGTTGAGCTACTGATCAAGAACATCTACTCGAGATCTCACTATTCCCTGGGGTCCTGGCTGCCTGCCATAATGTTAGTGTAGGGATTACCCAGACCTTTAATCCTGAATTGATCTCATAGGTGTTATGTGTAGTCTGTCCATAGTTACTTAGAGGAGTGTGACTTCTCCCACATCTTTTACCCTTAAATTAGTTATTAATTTATATATGTAATATATAATATAAAGTTATATGATATTATAATATATATTATATGTATAACTCCCTCTTGTTTCATTCCACAACCCAAAGGACTCACTGTCGTTTAACAGGAAATCCCTGGCTAAGTTGGTCTGAAGTGACGGTTGCTTCCCAACTGTCACCATCCATTCCCAAGACCTGTATTTGTGAGTTTGGTGAGATTTCTAGTGTGTTACTGTGTGTCAAGCAATCACCCTTCATTCCTCCTTCATCCCCTTTCCCCTCCTAGAAACCCCTGTGTGTTTATTTACCCACTTCAGTGGATCTGTGAATGCTCCAACCATTCTGGAAAGCAATTTGGAATTATAACCCAAAAGTCACTAACCTATGTATATTCTTTTATCCACTAATACCACTACTAACATATAGCCCAAAGATATCAAAGGGAAAAGGCCCTATACATGCAAAAAATATTTACAGCAGTACTTTCTATTGTAAAAAAAAAATCTGAAAACAAAATGAATAATCATCGATTGGAGAATGGCTGAACAAATTTTGGCATATGAATGCAATGAAATAATGTGTCCCACAAAATTATGAAATGGATGGAACCAAAGAAATCTGGAAGGACTTGCATGAATTGATACAGAAGGAAGAATGAGAGCAATTACCATGACTCTGCAATATTGTCCAGAGAAACAACTTTGAAAGACTTAAAAACCTCTGATCAATGCAATGACCTAATGTGTTACCAAAAGACTAATAATGATAGATCATGCTTCCCACCTCTTGGCAGAAGTACAGAATGACCATCAGCCATACGATCATCCAAGACAGCACCCGAAGGACTCATGATGAAAAAATTCTATCCACTGCCAGAGAAAGAACTGATGATGTCTCAATACAGATGGAAGAATACCAGCTCTGCCCCACTCTCACACAAGGTAGGGCCTTCATCTCCACCAATAAAAAAAGAGAATCTCATACCAATGGGCTTTAGGGCAGTTTACATAAATATCATCTCACTGGATTTATACAACTTCCCTAGAAAGTAGGTGTTGTTATCACTCCTGTTTTACAGTTGCAGAAAGAGACTGAATGGCTCACAAGAATCATTGCTGGTAAGCATGTGAAGCAGGAGTGGAACTCAGATCTTTTTACCATTGGTCTATCTGCTATGCCATTTAATGTATTTTTGCTTGCATTGTCAGCAATTAGCATAGTGCCTAGCACATAGTAAGCACTTAACAAATGCTTGATTTTGGGGTAGACAGATGGCTCAGTAGAGTGAGAGCCAGGCTTAGATAGGAGGTCCTGGGTTCAAATCTGACCTCAGACACTTGCTAGCTGTATGACTGGGCAAGTTACCTAACCCCAATTATCTAGCCCAGTGATGGGCAAACTTTTTAAAGAGAAGGCTGAAGGAAAGGAAAAGTCTGTTTCTAAGGAAACTCTTTCGAAGTTTCGTTGCATTATATCCTACTCATTGTATTCATCAGATTAGGAATAATGTCGGGCCACCTAATAGAACATTTCAGGGAGCCCATATCTGGCCCGAAGGCTGTAGTTTGCCCATCACTGGTCTAGCCCTTACTGATCTTCTGCCTTAGAACTGATACTTAGCAGAAAGCAAGGATTTTTTAAAAAATTAAAAACAAATAAGTTCTGAGGGATTTATGGTAAAGACGCTACCCACATTCAGAGGAAGGACTACAGGAGAGGAAACACAGAAGAAAAACAACTGCTTGAACGCATGGGTTGAGGAGGACATGATTGGGGATGTAGACTCGAAACTACCACACCAATGTAACTATCAACAATTTGGAAATAGGTCTTGATCAATGACACATGTTAAAACCAGTGGAAATGTGCATCGGCCATGGGGGGGGGTAGTGGGGGGAGTGAAGGGGAAAGTAAGAGCATGAATTATGTAACCATGATAACTTTAAAAAAAATATTAATAAATGTTTAAAAAATTAAAAAAAAATAAAAGAGATGCTGAGAGGCTAAGTAAAAAAAATTTAGAAGCTATACCATTTGTTGCATGTATGTTTAGTATTGATATTACTTCATTATTTATAGTACCTTTTTCAAGATGTAATTTCCTTCCTTATCTCTTTTAATCAGATCTATTTTTGCTTTGGCTTTGTCTGAGATCATGATTGCCACTCCTGCTTTTTTCTTTTTTTTTTTACTTCAGATGATGCACAATAAATTTTGCTCCTTACCTTTAAAAAAAAAACAAAACAAATAAGTAAATGCTTTTTGTTGTAATCCCAAATGTGATTCATCACTTCATTCTGAGCAGAAATGCTTTAGGATGTCTTATAGTTTCAGCCTTCCTCCAGGGTCAAAAGAGGGGGCAGAAATAGGATGAACCCTGGAAATCCTGCCTAATGGCTGGGCATTAATAATTAATAATTTCCCAAGAGTCCTGAGCATACTAGTGCCACCAAATCACCAACCCTTCTTCCAGTCCTTTCTTCACAGTCAAAATCCAGGGAATCAACCCTCACAAAGATGCAACTGCAACGTGGCAACTCCTTCTAAAGGTGCTGAGACTTGACTCTTGTTCAAAATTTGCTGTCCTAGCATGAATAGGCAATTTTCACATAAAGAAATCAAAACTATCAATAAGCACATGAAAAAGTGTTCTAAATCTCTGGTAATTAGAGAAATGCAACTCAAAACAACTCTGAGATACCACCTCACACCTAGAAGATTGGCCAATATGACAGCAAAAGAAAGTAATTAATGTTGGAGGGGATGTGGACATTAATGCATTGCTGGTGGAGTTGTAAACTGATCCAACCATTATGGTTGGCAATTTGGAACTATGCCCAAAGGACATAAGACTGCCTGCCCTTTGATCCAGCCATACTACTTGCTGGTTTTGTACCCCAAAGAGATCATAGGAGAAAAGTCTGGTACAAAAATATTTATACCTGAGCTCTTTGTGGTGGCAAAAAATTGGAAAATGAGGGTATGTCCTTCAATTGGGGAATGGCTGAACAAATTGTGGTATCTGTTGGTGATGGAATACTGCTGTGCTCAAAGGAATAATAAACTGGAGGAATTCCATATGAACTGGAATGCCAGGAATTGATGCAGAGTGAAAGGAGCAGAACCAGGAGAACATTGTACACAGAGATGGATATACCATGGCACAATTGAATGTAATGGACTTCTCTACTAGCAGCAATGATCCAAGACATTTCTGAGGGACTTATGAGAAAGAACACTATCCACATCCAGAGAAAAAACTGTGGGAGGAGAAACACAGAAGAAAAACACTTGCTTGATCACATAGGTTAATGGGGACATGATTGGGGATGTAGACTCTAAACGATCATCCTAGTACAAATATCAATAATCTCTGGTAATTAGAGAAATGCAACTCAAAACAACTCTGAGATACCACCTCACACCTAGAAGATTGGCCAATATGACAGCAAAAGAAAGTAATTAATGTTGGAGGGGAAATAGGTCTTGATCAATGACACATGTAAAAACCCAGTGGAATTGCTCATTGGTTATGGGAGGGGGTGAGAGGAGGGGAAGGAAAGAACATGAATCATGTAACCATGGAAAAATTTTCTTAAACAAGAAATTTTTTAAAAAATTTTGCTGTCCTAGGCAAATAGGTAGGAGTACTTTTTTTTTTTTTTTTTTTTTTTTACAGTCTTCATCTATGAATTAAATTTCTTATTCCAACTTCAGAAGAATTCTCTGTGGTCTCTGAAAGAATTTCAGCAATGTCTTTTCATTTGTATCCCCAGGGCCAAATGGTCAAGTCTCAAAACAGCCAGAGTTACTTTTTTTTTTTAAGTAAAAACCTTTATCTTCTGTCTTAGAAATCAATACTGCTAAGAAGTGTCAGAGGTCAAATTTGAACCTAGGAACTCCCAGCTCTAGGCCTGGCTCTCTATCCACTGAGCTATCCAGCTGCCCCCTGGTGTTACATTTTCATATGCCATCCCTCATTTATGGATGAAAATCACAATTCTCTCCAAATAAAATGTTTGGCAAATTCATAGAACACGGAATAGTTCACAAAGTTCCCCAACTAAGCGAACAAAATAAGAAGCATTTTACAAAGTTCACCAAATATCTCTTCTTGGTCTCATAGGACTTTTATCAGTCCACAAGAAAAGAAAGAACATTGACAAAGAAAAACTAGTTTTCATCTTGAACAGAAACCTGGTCCACATTGAGCTTTCTAGGCCGCATAGAGCTCTCCCACAGGGATTTGGGACTTGGAAGTGATTTTAGCATTGTCCCTTTTTCAAGTATGAAAACTGTGAAAATGGAAACTTTCTTCAGTGTGTTAAAGCTATCCAATCAGGGTCATTCATCTCCACCAGTGAGGAGGAAGTCCCATACCAAAGGGCCTTGGCATTTGGGTTGCATGTTCTCCAGATACATAATATAGCACCTGGCACACATAGGAGATATTTTTTTTGAAAAATGCAAAATATTTCACAAGCTCACAGACACACACACATCTTCTCATGTGGTTCAATGGAAACAGCAGTGAACTTTCACTCAGAGGACCTGAATTCAAATCTCAACTCTGCCACTTAATATCTGTATAAACCTGGGTTTAACTTCTCTAAATTTGTTTTCTCATCTGTAAATGAGTTTTACTAGATGATTATTAATATCCTCTTTGCTTCCACCTCTAAATCTATTACTCTATGGTACCTAAAATTTTCCTCTGACATAACCAAAACTTTTCATTTGCAATTAGAGATGAGGGTTATTTTTGCCTCTGGGAGATGTAACACTAAGGGAGAAGGGCATTTGGCTGGAAATTAGGGAGACCTGGGTTCAAGTTCCAGCCCTATGAGCTTAGATAAATCAATGTTACATCTTCTATTTAAAATTAGGATTTAAGCATATTTAATACTCCTTCTAGTTTTTATTTTCTATGATTCTACTATAGCACCCAGGGCCCTTCTTGATGTAGCCCTCTAAAAACAACACTGAACTTCATGGTTCTATTTGTATTCCTTATAAGCCCCCAATCCATGAATTTCCCAGACTAAACCTGAAATCAAGTAAATTCAAAGCAAGAAAAATACAATGAAATAGAATAACAAAGTAAAAAAGGAAGACTGGACTTCTCCTAATCACAGAGTATCCCTCTCCATATTCCCACATTGTAGGGAAAGATAATTCACAATCTGAGGGTTATATTCTGGCTTTCCTTCCCCTTCCTGGCTCCTTGCCCACAATACTGAGCAGTTGTTGCCATCTGCTGCTTAGCTGCTTCTTCACTTAGCTACTGACCAACAGTCCCACTGAAGCTTTCTTCCTCCTAGAAAATGTTACTGGGGGGCAGCTGGGTAGCTCAGTGGACTGAGAGTCAAATCTGACCTCAGACACTTCCCAGCTGTGTGACCCTGGGCAAGTCACTTGACCCTCATTGCCTATCTTACCACTCTTCTGCCTTGGAGCCAATACACAGTATTGACTCCAAGACTGTCCATGTTGACACCAGAAAGTGGAGAAGCAAGGGAAATTGAGGGAAAGGGTACAGAGAACTTAACCCCATCCCACCCCCCAAAAAAAGAAACTTGGACAATGGAGTGAAATATACTTTTCTTCCCAGTTTTGCTTGGGGTTGGCACTTATGGTACGATTTGGAGGATATGGTATGATAGGAGGAGGGATCTGTTTTCCATTAGCAAACACCACAGTAGGATGCCCTAGAAAGTCCCCTTCCTCCCTCCGGACTCCAATTCTATTTTTTGTTATTTTATACAATTGTTCTCCATACAGGAGTGAGGGGGGAAAGGAGATGACATATAAACTTAATGATTTGCTTGAGTTGGGAGCACTCTTCCTTAATTCTAGGTTGGTTTATCATCTCTCTCTCTCTCTCTCTCTCTCTCTCTCTCTCTCTCTCTCTCTCTCTCTCTCTCTCTCTCTCTCTCTCTCTCTC
>NC_058135.1:134205655-134265570 GCF_016433145.1 Gracilinanus agilis
TCTCTCTCTCTCTCTCTCTCTCTCTCTCTCTCTCTCTCTCTCTCTCTCTCTCTCTCTCGGCTCCCCTTATTTTTAAACATCACAGTTTAGCTAGTTCAAGGGCTGTGGCTAGAGATATGGATGATTCTTTGTGATTTATGCCCCAGGATCAAAAGTAGCTTTAGGGTCTATCAACCCACTGAAAACAGATCTTGTAACTAACATGCTTTGCTCTGATAGCCCAGAACACAGAGGATTAAAGATTTTAGCCAGAGAGCTACAGAATTATGGCTGGCTCATCAGACTCGTGTGACTCTTTGGAAGCATAGAATGGACTCAAAGCCCAGTATAGTTTCTTTTCACGGGCTTTCATTTCTAACCTTAGAGGGAGTGTTGCATTAATTAGTTAAACAGTTCTGCTCAAAAGATTCTTTTCACCCAGAGCTACTCACGTGGGCAGTTCTTTTATCTCCTACAAATCAGGGCTGCCCAGAGGTGGGGAGATGGAGGGCAGCCTAGGAAAGGAGGCTTATTTAAATAAAGCCAATTTTTCAAACCTGCTTTGCATTGCAAATGTTTCCCCTTGGCCTGGATGGCTTGGGTGGAATAAAGACAGATTGAAAGCATGGGGTGGTATGAATTCCTTTCCATCATTAATCACCTCCTTCTCCAAACCAACTTCTCCATATGGCATTTTGGCTGCATATTCTGATCTTATATCAGAAGAAAAAGAGGCTGGGATGCCATGGGGTTTCCTGTTGAAATGGTCCTTGATATGAGGTGACTTTCAAAGAGACTCTTCTAAATAATAAAAACTTTTCTCTTCATATGATAGTCATTTCTGGATATATCTCGCTTCTCTACCCCCAGACCCAAAATTAAACCTCGAATATAACAAAGAAAAGCAGTTGGACAAAACCAAACAATAACAAGGTTTGATTGTATGTGTGTAATGTACACTTAGCCCACCACATTTCTACTAAAGGAGGGAGACATTAATTCATCTCTTTTCCAAGGCTTAAATTAGTCGTTATGATTATTCAGCATGTGGCTTCATTTTGATGTTTTCATTTGCATGGAGGTAGTCATTGTGTGTGTGTTTCCAGTTGGCACAGATTGTCCAGTGTTTCTCCGAAATGCTCACATCCATTGTTTCTTACAGTGCAGCCCTATTCCAAGGGGGCATCCACCTTGTTTCCAATCATTTGCTCCAACAAAGAGTTCTTTTATGTGAGTCAACTAGATCCTACAATGATGTAAATGAAAACAATACTAAAAGCTGACTGATCTCAAATTATAAGCAATTCCCTATCTTGATTCTGAATGATAGAAAATTCCACATACAAATTTCCCTCTTCTTGGTAGAGAGATGGAGGGGCCAATGGGGAGAGAATGTGCCCTGTCCTTTCAGACTTGGTTTTTGTGAGGATTGGTTGTATTGATTTTTCTTTGGGACTCTAGAGATTTTTATAAGGGCAGTGGTCATATTGGGAAATGACTGTGAGGGAAAAATGTTAATACCAATGAAACTATAAATAAATGCACATTAGAATGAGTGTTTACCTACTATTGGCATTTTTATTTTTTAAGTTTCTAGAGACATTTTACCTTCAATCTCCTGATCTTTCTTGGGAATTTTGGATAAAACGAACAAGGAAGAAAGTTCTGGTAGGGGGAGGAGAAGCATTTATTAAGTACCTACTATGTACCAGACACTCTGCTAAGTTCTTTACAAATTGTATTTCATTTGATCCGCACAACAACCCTGAGAGCTTTGTGTTATCATCAGCCTCATTTCACAGTTGAGGAAACTGAAGCAAACAGAGGTTAAGTGTCTTACCCAAGGCCACGTGCACAGTAAGTGTCTGGGAAATGATTTAAACTCAGGTCTTCCTGACTCCAGGCCCAGTGCTGACTTCCAAAATTGGAAGAAGAGCCTAGGAATGAGAGGAGGAGGAGTAGACAGAAGAATGTCTATTATTTTATAATAACAATATCTGTATACACAAAAGAAACATTATCAAATACTCTTTATAAATAATTATTCTATTTGTTGGTTGAGAATTTAGCTACACTTACACTGAAGAGGTTGGGCCATAAAAGATTCAATAAAAAGATGACAGTCTTTTTTTTTTTTTTTTTTAATTTTGAAATGACTCCTCCTTCACCTCCCATCTCATCATTGTTGGCAACTCAGCAAAAAAGAGTCACTCTTTGACTACTTGACTAGAGGAGACTCTTCTAAAACTCTAGTAAAATTAGAATGTGAAAATAATCCCAAAATTGCCCATCTTACACCTCCTTTTAAGATTCTCAAATTTCCCAAGAGTATCAAAAGAGGCATGGCTTTATTCCTTTTGGAGCTTAGACACTCAATTTTACTGATAAAAGAGAATATGGAGGGTTTTTTTTTAATAGAATTAGAAAAGGTTTGAGGATTTGTGGAAATATTTCCATGGTGTTCCTTTTTATCAAATCAATATTACATAAAGTAAGACTGATCTCAGTTTCAGAAAGTATTCATTTGTGATACAATGGGGAAAAAAAATCTAGATTTGGAGTCAAAAGAAGTATGTTCAAATGCCAGGCTCTGCTATTTAGACCCTCTGGGTCTGACCTATAGAATAAGGAGGCTTGACTAGATGACTTTGGAAGTCCCTTTTAGTTTTAAATTCATGATCCTATGGTCCATTCTGCATTTGCAATTCTCAGATGACCTTCCTTTGCACATTAACCATCTGGGAGACCACAAGTGTTCTTGTAGCCACCTTCTACATGGTTTAAATTATTATCTCTAACATGAGGATTCTCAAATATCCTTATCTAGTCCTCACTTCTCTCCTCAGGTCCAGACTCAAATAGCCTTCTGTCTATTAGATATTTCAAACTGGATGTCCTATAGACATTTTTCAATTTTTTTGTCTTACATTTTAAGTTCTGAGCTATCTCCTGAACACTGTACTAGAGAGGATCAACATTATATAGCTACAAAATGTTTTAATAAATTTAGTTATTAAATTTATATTATTATATTGTAAATTATATAAATATATTATATATCATATAAAATTATATCATAATATACTTAATAAAATATAAAATATTTATGGTTTTTTCTAGTACAATATAATATTGCTATTACTTTCCCTATCCCTTCTCAGAAATCTAATTTACTTCTGACCACTATTTCCTTAATCTACACCCCTTCTAAGATCCCCACCCTTATCCTACCCCCTCACTCTTTCATATCTTTCTAAATTAAGAAGATTTTTCTCAATCTAAATATATGTTATTCCCTCTTTAATGTTCTGATGAGAATAAGGTTTTAACACTACCTACCCTCTACCCTCTCGTCTCCACTGTAACAGTTCTTCCATTCACATCTTTTTTCTATAAGATAATTGCTCCATTTTATCTCTCCCTACCTAATTTTTTAAAATCATTCCATCATAATCAAACCATCCTCAATCCTCCTATCTATGTGTGCTCTTTCAAACTACCCTAATAATGATATCATTCTTAATATTTACAGATAACATTTTTCCTTATAAGAAATAAACAATTTGACTTTATTAAATACCATGTAATTGATCTTTCAAGTTTACCATCATATGTTTTTTCCTAATTCTTGTAAAACAAAGTTTCTGTTCAATTCTAGTCTTTCCTTCAAGAAATACCTGGAAGTTCTTTAATTAATTAAATACTGTTATGAGCAATACCTTTTTTTTTCCTTGTAGGATTACACTTAGCTTTGTTGGAGAGATAGGCTATTGTTGGTTGTGAGCTGTAAGAATTAAATTTTAATGGTTTGGCTAAAATATATGAAGATTATAAATAATAGTGGTGGTTGCTGATTCAAAGTATTATTGCTCAAAATCAAAATGACTTTAATAGCTTTTATTTACAAAAGAGGTGGAAAGAGTGGAAGCAGAGAAATACAAAAGGGTAGAGAAGATATTAACCTATCTAAATATTGCTCTGGTACTTGACTCAGCCAGGACTTGCTGACCTTCAACAGGAATTAAACTCTCTCCAGAAGACAGGAAGGGAACACCAGCTATCCACTTACCCAAGTTCCTTCTAAGAGGCAGGTCAAAACAATGACTTGAGCTGAAGGTGATTCTTGAGGCCAACTTTCTTTCTTCATCCAACCTTCTTCTTAAAGCTGACTTCCCTCTTGAAGTCCAACTCCTTTTTGAAGCTGACTTCCTTCTCTGAGTCCAACTCCTTCGTTCGTCAGAAAATCATGTTCCATATCCTTTGGTCTTTGAAATCTTGAGTTATTCTGACTATAGCTCTACAATAGTTTCTTGTAGTACTTTGTCCTTCACCCACAAGCTTTGAAACTTAGAAATAATGTTCCTGTGAATTTTCATCTTGGGATCTCTTCCTTGTAGTGATTGGTGGACTTTTTTTTCAATTTCTATTTTACCATCTAGTTCTAAAACTTCAGGAAATTTTTCCTTAATAATTTCTTGAAGTATAGCGTCTAGACTCTTTTTTGATCATAACTTTCAGGTAGAACAACAATTCTTATAATGTTTCTCTCTGATCTGTTTTCTAGGCCAGTTGTTCTCATAATGAGATATTTCACACTCTTCTATTTTTTCATTCTTCTGATTTTGTTTTATTATTTCTTGGTGTCTTATGAATTCATTGTTTCCATTTGCTTAATTCTAATTTCTAAGGTGGTTTTTTTTCATCTGTAAGTTAGTCAGACTCAATTAGATTTTAGAAAGGAACATTTACTAATGGAATGTAGCAAGAATAATTGATACAAAATCTCCCCCACATGACTTGGTGAAATAATGGATAAAAATCTGGGCTGAGTTCAGATCCCACTTCAGACATTTACTAGCTATTTGACCCTGGGCAAGTCACAACTTCTGATTGCCTCAGCTGTAAAATAGAAATAATAATAACAATTACCTCCAAGCATTTACAAATGAGATATTTGTAAAGCATTCTGCACAGTGTCTGGCAAATAGTAGGTGCCTGATAAAAGTTTGTTTCCTTCCTCTCCCCAAAAGCCCAAACTATCCCATATGTACATTCAGAGTGTAGGGAAAAGAAGGCTTAAGTGAACACATGTGTCAAAGGGGTAACTCATAGCTGTTAGGGAGCCTTTTTGCTAAAGTTCAAGATGTTCTCTTTTTCTGCCAGGCTCATTAAAGCATCTTAAATTTGCATTAAGGGGGCAGCTGGGTAGCTCAGTGGAGTGAGAGTCAGGCCTAGAGACAAGAGGTCCTAGGTTCAAACCCGGCCTCAGCCACTTCCCAGCTGTGTGACCCTGGGCAAGTCACTTGACCCCCATTGCCCACCCTTACCAATCTTCCACCTATGAGACAATACACCGAAGTACAAGGGTTTAAAAAAAAAATTAAAAAAAAATTTGCATTAAGTCTCTCCATGGTTTTTGATATAGGCACTGTTGTCAACTCTTCTGGCGACACAGCTGGGATTAGGATTTTGAGATCCTCGAAAGGAGGAAATATTTTTGCCATTCTTTCCATACCCAGCACATAACAGGTGCCTAATATACTTGTTGATTGATTGATTAATGGAAATATGGGGAGTTTGACATCCTATGGATGCTTTAAAGTTCACAAGGTCCTCCATCAACCATAATGTGGGGAGGAGGAGACCAAGGCCAAGGCCAAAGTTCTCTCTTGCCCTCAAGGGAATATTCACTTTTTCTTGGCATTTTATAGGTCCCACCAGGCTTTATCAAGTCCCTCAAGTAATCAGATTTCCTATCACAACTAGAGAAGTTTGCAATCCTTGTTCATAACTGAGATGTGTTTTAATCTAACAAATGTATCAGAACATAGCAATTTGTAGTTTATTTTAAGTCGGATTGTGTGATTTGGTTGATTTGGTATATGACTTCCCCCTTCTTTGACAGATTCATCATTCAAACAATTTCCATTGAAGTCACATTCCTGGGAGTAATTTGTGGTTAGAATTTTCCGATCACCAATCCTCCTGAGGACAGTGCTTTTATGAATAAGCCCAAGACTTTTTGATCAGAGCTACATCATCCATATAGTGAGATAATATTCTCAAAAGCAGGCCAGGCCAATTCCTAGGAAGCCAGGCCAAATATTGGGCAGCATTTCCAGGAAGGAATAGCTGCATCCTCCTTGCAGAAAAAAGTATAAAATATACAGGTTCCCAAACTAAAGCAAATGCCTTAGATCAGAGAGTCTTAATTTTTTTTTTTATTGGATCAACCCCTCTGGCACTCTGGTGAAGTCTGTGACTCTATTTCAGAATCTCTATCTCAGAATAATGTGGATAAATTTATAAAATAAAATCAAAACGATTACTACAGAAACTATGCTGAAACAAAGATGTAAAATTTTTCCCATCCAAGTTCATGGATCCCCTGAAATCTAACCCTAGACACTTAGGGACATGCCAACCCAGATTAAGAACCTCTTCCTTGGATTAACCCACATCTGTTTAGGACATCACTAGTAGCTGATAGTATTTCCAACTATGAGAAAGAAGCTGTTGGCAGATAAAAAATGAGAAAACTTCACCAAACCTTGGACTGGTTCTTCTAACTGTCCCAATGATGGCAATGGTCACATCCCTAGAAAAATGTTGCTATTAGGAATGAAGTGCTTACTATATGGATCCATAAGCATAAAGTGCCCTTGGATTTACTTTGGCTTCAAGTGTGGATGTGGTCCCATCACTTCTCCACTCTAAGATGAGTTGACTTGGGCAAGTATACACAAGTAGGCAGCCCATGTTTGTAAAAGATGCCTCAAAGGGAAAATATAAGGAATCAAAAGATTCAGAGACCTTAAAGAGAGAACTAAGACCTAGATATGTTGTATAATTTTCCCAAGGACAGAAAGATAATAAGCAAGAGAGCTTAGAATGGAATCAAGCCATCAGATTCCAGTTGTCTCTCATCCCACCATAGCACAGGAACTCCTAATCCAGTTTACATCAAGATCAGGAAATCTTTCCTTGATAACTGGCTTTTGTCAGAGTTGCTGCCTCAGCTGATAAAGATTTCTCTTCTTTTCCCTTCAGTCCTCACTCCCTTTCTCTTTTTAACCCTGGAAGCCATAGATTTCTGCTTTTCCATGGGGACCTCAGTTTCCTTTTTTTCCTCTTCCTTGCTTCTCCCCTTACCTTTGTCCCCCTTAAATGAGAGTCTTAACTTGGGATCTGTGACTTTGTTTTGAAAGACTTTATCTTTTGATAAGTGTATTTATTTTTATTTTTATTTTCGATGATAAGTGTATTTTAATATTAGTTTGCTTTGTGATCCTAGATATGTTATTTTATGAATTAAAAAACCCTATTCTGAGAAAAGGTTCTTTTATAGACTTCACCAGATTGCCAGAGGGTCCACGGCACACAAAAAAGGCTAAGAATCTCTATCCTAAATGTAGCAGCTTATTTCTCTCCAGGCCACTCTCCCCCCCACTCTGCCAACCTGGACCCTGCTGTGTTGGGAATTTGCTTTGTGCTCTGGAAGACGGGAAGAAAGACTACCAGAGAACCCCTGCCCTCCCCCAGCCTGCTTCCTCACATTGGCTAGAGAAAGGAGTGGGGGTCTCCTCTCACACATCCTGCCTGGTTACCTAGCAACCTCTTTCAGTCCTCTCAGACAAGTCACCGCCTGCTGATGCACACTCAACAAAGAGGAAAGTGACACCACAGCTCCAGTCACTCCCTTTACAAGCCCCCCTCCCTCCCCTTGTTCATTAGCCTTCCATTAAGGGGCTAGCCAAGGCCCCTCGCTGCCCCCTCCCTGGTGGAGTCACTGCTCCATTATGTGACTCTTCACGTGGATCTAGGAGTGATGGCAATTCTTCAACATTGTTCATTTTCGGGTATGTACTGGGCATTTCTGATTGAATCCCTAATTACTTCCCACGTCCCGGCACCTTTCTCACACAAGATCTGGCCAGGCATTTTATGGGCTCTTGGAGTCGGCCTCATGGCGTGTGTGTGCGTGCGTGTGTGTGCGTGTGTGTGCGTGTGTGTGTGTGTGTGTGTGTGTGTGCACCAGCATCCATATTCATGCATGTGTTTTTCGGTTTCGATATTCCCTCGTCCTCTTTGAATTTGTCACTCAAACGAAGGTTTGCTCTTTGTTTTTAACTCCCCTGCCGACGTCCCCTCCTTTTCAGGCAAGAAGGGGGCCGGCTCTGCCGCTCTTTCTCGGAGACCATTTGCTCTCTCCACACACCCTGCCAGGGTCGCCCGCTCCATCCAAGTCAGTGGTCGGTCCTGGGACTTCAGGCTGTGAACATGCCCTGGGCTAGGCGATAATGGTGGAAAAGAGAGGGCTGCAGCGCCTGCCTAGGAGCCCAGGATGGGACTTGGGTTTTTTTTTTAACCTCTTCCTTTACTGTCCTCTCCAAGCCGGGCTCAGAGAATGCCTCCTGGGCGGCTCTAGGATCCAAGGAACTAACTCCAGAGGAGGAAAAAATGCTATGCCCAGCAGGGCTATGAGAAATTAGAAACAACTTCATTGCCCGACTGTAGGGGATGGGCTAACCAACCCGCGAGAGAGGAACGTAATGGAATACCCTGGAGCTAGGGAAGAACGACAAGTATGGGGGATCTAGCTGCCTCCTGGAGATGTTCATCGGAAATCTTTTTTCCTCTGGTGGTTGGGGGGACGGGGGGGGGGAACAGGAGGAGACAGACACGTGTACTTACTGCCCTGTGACCTCAGACAAATCACTTAACCTTCCTTAGCCTCATTTCCTCAACTATAAATTGAAGGCTGAATTGAACCAGATGGTGTCCTCTTGAGGATGCCTTTCAGTCAGAGCTGTGATCCCGTGATTTTATCAGTGCAGGGAACTCCCTCTATGGAAACAAATGGTCAATTTCTCAGAAAAAGGTCAGCCTGGCAAAAAATATTTTTGTATAAGTAGTTCCTCAGGGGCAGCTGGGGGTGGGTGGCTCAGTGGATGGAGAGCCAGGCCTAGTGACCGGAGGTCCTACGCTCAAATCTGACTTCAAACACTTTCTAGCTGTGTGACCCTGTTTAAGTCACTTAACTCCCATTGCCTAGCCCTTACTGCTTTTCTGCCTTGGAACCAATTGAATTTAAGATGGAAGGTTAGGGCTTTAAAAAAATAATTAAATAAATAAGTCCTTTCTTCCTGTCACTGA
This sequence comes from Gracilinanus agilis, assembly GCF_016433145.1. Taxonomy (NCBI): domain Eukaryota; kingdom Metazoa; phylum Chordata; class Mammalia; order Didelphimorphia; family Didelphidae; genus Gracilinanus; species Gracilinanus agilis. Next base: position 134,214,791 of record NC_058135.1, read on the forward strand.
TCTCAGGGATATAGACGCAGTAGTGGTATTGCTGGGTCAAAGGATATGCAGAGTTTTATGGCCCTTTGGGTGTAGTATCATATTGCTCTCCAGAATGATTGAATTAGTTCACAGTTCCAGCAAGTGTCCCAATTTCCCCACATATCCCCTCCAACATTTTGATTTTATCTTGGTGTATAGTGTGAGGTGTGGTTTCTACATGTAATTGAAAAAATAAATTACAATTTAATTTTTTTAAAACATGGCACAGTCAGGATTGGAACTCAAGAGTCAGCCTGGGCCACTGAGAAAGAAAAGTGACCTACCCATGTGTGCTCCTACTCAACTAATATATATCAAAGGCAGAATTTGAATCCAAATCTTCCCAACTCCAAAGGTCAGCCTTCTGCCAGGACACCTAGATACTTCTCTGAAATCAGGTAAAGTGAAGGCAAAGAAGAATAAGAGGCAGAATGTACAAATTAATTCCATCTATGCCAAGTACTCCAATAGAAAGAATGTTGAATTTGGAGTCAGAGGGTATGAGTATCAAGTCTCAGCTCTGCCTCTCCCTTCCTGGGTAACCTTAGAGAAGTCACCTCTGAGACTCCCTTAGCCTCAGTTTTCTTCTCTGTAAAATGAGGGCTTTGGAACAGCTGACCTGGAAGATCCTGTCTAACTGTAAATCTTTTATTATATTTACAATAGTGAAGATGGAAGAATTCCAAGTGATGGTTAGGATGTATACTTGAATTCAATTCTTTTTGTCAAGTATTTCATAATCCTAATTTTTAAAAGAAAAAAAGAATCGAGATCCTTTAAGGACTTTCTATCTTAGGGTCATGAGTTTTAACAACACAGTATGATTCACCACAAGAATAACAGGGATGCTGTACACACACACACACACACACACACACACACACACACACACACACACACGCCCTCTGCTAGAAAAAGGGCAGCTTCTGGAAGGAAAAGGGAAGCCAGAGAATTGATACTAATTGATCTCAGGGAACAGAACAGTAGCATCTTTTTAAACTCCTATGATTAAGAGAAAAGATTGGTTAGGTATGATGAGGCTCCTAAATTAATCTCATTATAACTCTCTGAAATTCCACCAGTAGGGCATCTGCCCCTCTGGTTAAAGGATTGTGCCCCCCTGAAATGAGAAATATCCCTGAGGTCATTGAAGCTCCCACAAGGGCACTCACCAATCTGCTCTTATTTATCTTTCTATTTATTCCATGTTCAGTACAGTTCATTCACATACTACTACTGCGTCTATATTCCAGAGATCAGTGACAGGAAGAAAGGACTTACTTATTTAATTAATTAATTGTTTAAAGCCCTAGCCTTCCGACATTGAAAAATGTTGAATTAATTGATTAGTTAAATGTGGAAGACTAGGGTTTGAGTGTGTGTATGTATATGTGTGTGTGGTCATCCCCTTCCTAATCCCAAATCTGGCAAAAGCAAATTTGGGAGGAGGGTACGTGGAGAGCTCCTGAGAGCTCATCTAGACAATGGGATGGGGAGGGAGAGACAAGGACGGCCACCCTTTCCACCTCCACAAAAAAGATAAGGTGGGACAGTACCGAAGACAAACGCTACCAGCTTCATAGTTTTGCCCAGTCTGCTCAGGAGTGTAATGTTGGAATTTAGTTGGAAGCAATAAAGTGCACCTCCCACACCCTGCCCCCTGAATAAACCCAGCTCTGCTGCTTCCCTCTAGTGGTCCCAGGGGTGTGCTGGAACCAGCTCCACTGAGCTCCTGGAAGCCAATTGTCAAATTTTCAATATGGGCATTTGCACTTTGGAAATCGGCAAATGCTACAAATCAGGGCTGATTTATTGTTCTGTGGATAGTCCAGACTTAAGAAAGTGAAGGAGAAAATGTTAATAATGTAGATTAACCTTTAAGTGTGTCATTTTCCCCCCTTGGAAAGCTAGTTGTTAAATACTGGACTTATGGCTCCTTGAACCGAGGAGTGAGAAGACCTGAAGAGTAGGAAAGAAGGACGCTGCTTAGATTATTCTAAAATAAAAGTTCTTGGTAATCATCTGTGGCTTTTTCATGTAGCACTTTTTTGCCTTTCTTCATATATCCCCACCTATTAGAACAGCATCTGGCATATAATAAACACTTCATTAATACTTCTTGCAGGGGTCACTGGGTAGCATAATGGATAGAGTGCCAGGCTAGGAGTGGAGAGGACCTGGGTTTAAATCTGGCCTCAGACACTTCTTAGCTATGCGACCCCAGGGCAAATCACAATCAAGATTGCCCAGCCCTTACCTACTCTTCTGTTTCACAATTGATACTGAGACAGAAGGTAAGAGTTTAAAAAATAAATCAATAAATGCTTATTGACTGATTAAAGGTTGGAAAATGATTTTATACATATCATCGTATTTGAACTTCATGACAACTCCGTGAGGTGGCACACTGGTAGAGGGAGAAGAGTTCAGATCTATGAATGTAGGTGGTCTAGAGAACTCTCAGTGTGGAAACTCCTTCAGTTCAAGAGGTGCCTGGGATGTTGACAAATTAATCAACCGGCCAGTGGCCACAGAGCTAGTATGTTGTGGAGGCAGGATTTTAACGCAGATCCATCTCACTCCAAGGTCAACCGTCTAACCACTTTATCAGGCTGCCTCTGGTCCTGCAGGTATTTTTATCCACATTTTACAGGTGAAGAAACTAGTTTCAGAGAGGATAACTTGTCCATGGTTACACATCCAGTCTCCACTGCTCCCTTATTTGTATAAGTGGGAAAAATAATGCAAGACAATACCTCCAGTTTATGTGATGATCACAGTCGACAAGCCCTCTGTTTAGGGTTAAATGTTAAAAAGAACATTTTATCCAACCTTTACCTTCTGCCATAGAATCGATACTAAGCATCAGTTCCAAGGCAAAAGAGTGGCAAAGGGTAGGTAATTGGGGTGAAGTCACTTGCCAGGGGGCATAGCTAGGAAGTGTCTGAGGTCAGATTCAAACCCAGGACCTCCCATCTCCAGGGTGGCTCTCTATCCACTGAGCCACCTAATTACCCCCAAAAGAAAATTTCTTCTGCCTCTACATGAGCCCTCTCTGGAGGGAAGAAACTTGGATGCCCCATGGACATGCAATTCTACCTTTGATGAAATGAACAGAGATGCTTTCTGTCATTGCCACTTTATTTGGTAGCCAAGTAATAGTGCTAAATAAAATACCTTTCTTTTTATCTGCTGGTGTGATACTTACTGACAAGATTTCGTTTCTTTAAAGCAGGGTAGAAATGCCATTTGATCCCCAAAAAGGGATCAACAGGGAGCAGACTCTGGCATCCAACCCCCTCCATAGTCCCATGGCTAACCTAGTTCTGGATGAAGAGATGGTTGTCAAGCTGAATTAAATTGCTTTGGACTCCTTGCATAGGGAGGCTTTGAGATTGTTATTTATATCTGATGCTGGAGGTTGTCCCTTCTGGGTCTGGTTTTTCATAGAATTACAGATTTAGAGCTGGGAATGGCCCCAGAGATCAGCAGGTCCATCCCTATCATTTTACAGATGAGAAAATTGAGGCGCCCTGAGCTGGAAAGTAACTTATCTGAGGTTACCTAAGGAATACAGGTTGAGACGAGATTTGAACCTTGTTCTTCCGACTCCATGGTGTTCTTTCCACTGAACCATGCTGCCTTCTGACAGAACATTCACATTCTTTGGAGGCTGCTCCCTATCCGCGACTCCCACTTCTTAGATACTTTCATGCTAACGAATGACACTGTGGAGGGAAGGAAGAGAGATAAGTCCAGCTAGACATTTAGCAATCAAATGGAAACAGCTCCTCCTAAGAAGATATTATTTTATGTAGGGTTCTCGGATTTTTCTTGCATCTGGCTGTTAAGATCTTGACAGCTTTTCAACTGAGGAAAATGGGCATGTCTGAGAGACTAATTGCAGCTGTTGAATCCACAATATAATTTTACAGCACTTCGGCTTCAAGGAGAATAGCTTCAATAAACATAAAACGTAGCCTGACACATTCCAAGTTTCTGCTCTTGAGTTTACACTACCAAAAAAAAATTACTCAGTGTTTCCTGGGCATATGCTGTAAAATGAAAATTCAACTGGAAGTTTCATTCATTCTTGATTTGACCCATATTACAAAAATATATAAGTGAGATGAGACAGTATGTCACAATGGAAAGAGGGCTGTCCTTGGAGTTAGGTAGGACATGGATTCAAGTCCTACCTTGGGCACATACTAGTTATGAGACCTTTAGAAAATCACTTAACCCTGTGATGGGCAAACTATGGCCCAAGGGCCAGATGCAGCCCCCTCCCCTGAAATGTTCTATCCAGCCATGGGACATTATTCCTAATCTGACAAACACAATGAGTAGAATACAATACAATGAAACTTCCAAAGAATTGCCTTAGAAACAGACTGACAGATGAGCATTTCCTTTCCTTTGGCCCCCTCTTTAAAAAGTTTGCCCATCGCTGATAACCTCTCAGTATCCCAGGAAACTCTCTAAAGGGCTAGAAGTTGCAGAGAAGGTGTTGACTTGCACAGATAAAGAAGTACTTGTCACTGAGCACTCCAAAGAGTAATGAAATAACAGGACCGTTCCAGTAGATGTAGCAAATAGGAATGTAGATAATATATATAAGCAAAGGATAAATTAGGAGCTTTTTTTTCTCTCCTGACTCCATTACTTACTCCAAACTCAGTAGTATTCAACCAGAAATTTTGATTTCTAACATACTTGGACATTTGATATCCATCTATAGAATACTGATGCCATGTTTTTAGAACCAAATGAAATAGTGATTTGTTTTGCCTTTATACTCTTGACACCTGTGATCTCTTAATGTGGATAATGCCCCCTCCCAGATGCAGTAGCTTCTCCATGATTGTCTTACTCTCGAATGTAAATCCTCCATTGGAAGACGTGGGGTCTACTCAGCGTACTGGAAACCTTTATCAGGATCACTTGACATTGTATGTGGGAGCTTTCCATTGCTTATTCCTCACTCATGACCAGCCTACTTTCTTTTCTGGGCATTCTGTAATGGTAATATATGGCAACCCACTCATGCCCACCAGCTGCCTTTTGTAAGGTGACTGACCACTTTCATTATTCAAAGTCTGTGGAAGGGGGCAGCTGGGTGGCTCAGTGGATTGAGAGTCAGACCCAGAGATGGGAGGTCCTGGGTTCAAATCTGGCCACAGACATTCCCTAACTGTGTGACCCTGAGCAAGTCACTTAACTCCCATTGCTTACCCTTACCACTCTTTTACCTTGGAACCAATACATAATATTGATTCCAAGGTAAAGGTTTAAAACAAACAAAAATAGTTTGTGGTATTATACCAACTCACAGCCAAATGGCATAACCAAAAGAATACCGATGCTTAAAAAGATGGGCATTTGTTTCCAAGGGAAACTTGGAGTCATTAAAATCATTCCATTTCCAACATTCCCAAATGTTGAATTCTGGGCCATTGTTCATCTGCAATGTCTACTTAAAATATAATTAACGGACATAGCTCAATCAGTTCTCCATACAAATCCATATTAAAGTCTGAAAAAAGGTTCTTCATTCACTAGGTTTTATTGTTCTATAGTTAATCCAAGATCTTGAATGGTTCTAGATCTCATTTAGGAGATTCTATTATTACTGGCTAGTCTCACTGATACAGATAGCAAAATTGGATAATTTTGGATAAAGAAATCTATTTTGGGAGGCAGCTAGGTGGCTCAGTGGACTGAGAGTCAGGCCTAGAAAGGGGGGGAGGTCCTAGATTCAAATCTAGCCTCAGACACTTTCTAGCTATGTGACCCTGAGCAAGTCACTTAACCCTATTGCCTACCCCTTACTGTTAAGTCTTCTGCCTTAGATGGAAGTTAAGGTTTTAAAAAAATCTATTTTGACCAACTGCATTGATCAGACTGGCAAAGCAAAATGAACATTGCCAGCTTGTTACTTCTCATGATTATGGATAGATGCAATTTATGACCTTTCTAGCTAGAAAACCTTAAATACTGAAGAATAAGTAGCATTGCTTTTGTCTACATCAGCTATTACATACCTTTAAATCTTCTATGTATTACAAAGGAACTATGTAATGATTATCTGGCTAGATAGAAAAGTAGGTAGGTAGGTGGACAGACAGGTAGACAAATAGACAGACAGCTGACTGATAACACTGCAAAGGAATTATATGATTATTAATACTCCTTATTCCTCATTGCCACTTCCAGGTTCTCTGCCTACCTTTATCATTCAGTGACCTCTCTTCCTCTGAGGTTCACGATACTCCTATCTACCATCCCATCAAAATCCTGTTAGCTGTTGTCTCCAGACCCCCTAGGTCACTCCCCTTCCTTTCTCAGTAAGTCTGTACCTGACTCACAACTTTTTCTCCTCCCTAACTCCTACTCTCATACCAGGGGACCTCAACATACATATTAAGTCTCTCTCAAATACCCTAACCACTCAGTTCCTCAATCTAGTCACTTCCCATAAGTTACTCTTCCACCTGACCTCAGTCACATCCAACAGTGGCCATACCCTTGATGTTGCCATCACCCACAAATGTTCTACCTCTATGTTCAGGAATCCCGAAATCTCCTTATTTGCCTGTAATCTATTCTCTCTCTGCCTTCCCTTACAAAATCCTACTCTTCATCTGCACCATGACCTCCAATCCCTTGACTCCTCAATTCTCTCCTAGGCTATCTTCATTGAACTAAGCACTCTCTCTTCTTTTCATCATCTTGACTCCTTGGTGTATCATTTCAACTCTACACTGTCCCCTGCTTCTTAATTCCCTCACCATAGTGCTGATTATTCCCTGCCAAGTCTCAGTCTTAGATCACACACCATTTGCCACTTTCACTCCTACACAGATGATGCTGAATGGAAGTGGAGAAAATCACACAACAGTTCTGATTGGGTTTCCTACAAATTTCTGTTGCATCACCTCAATTGGGACCTCACTGCTGTTGGGCAATCCTCCCTTATCAACTCACTGTCCCACTCTTCATAGAAGCTATTCTAAACCTTTTCATTCCTCCTCAAACTTCTGATGACTACACCTTCCCACTACTCTCTCAGCTGAGAACCTCACCTCAGACTTTATGGAAAAAGTAGAGGCTATTCATTGTGAGTTCCCTCTTTTCCTCATCTCCTATCATCAAGTGCCTTCTGCCACTATCTCCACTCCTCTCTCAAATGATGAGGAAGCCTCACTCCTTACCCCTCTCTATTTATTTAAGTGATCCTATCCCATCCCATCTCCTTTTAACAGATTTTCCCCTCTTTCATCCTCAATCTTTTATTTTCTACCTCTTCTTGTCTTCTGGATCAATGCCTTCTGCCTACAAATATTCCCCTGTTTCCCCATCCTCAAAAAACTCTCACTTGATCCTTCTGTCCCAGCTATCATCATATCTCATATCTCTTTCACCTTAAAACCCCTTGAAAAGGTCATTTACATTAGGTGTTTCCACTTTTTCTCCTCCCACTTATAATCTTCTTAATCTTTCTGACTTTTTCATTCCATTGAAACTGCTCTCTCCAAAATTATTAATGATCTCTTAGTTGCCAAATCCAGTGGCCTTTTCTCTAGCCTCATTCTCTTTGACCTCTCTAGTAGGCATTGACATTAGTCACTCCTTGCTATTCTCTTCTCTAAATATTGAGACACTACTCTCTACTATTTCTCTTCCTATCTGTTTCCTTCTCTGTCTCCTTTACTAAATCCTCTTCTAGATCAGCTCTCTGACCACAGATGTCCTTTAGGGTTTGGTCCAGGGTCCTCCTCTTTCTCTCTACTGCTTCACTGTATAATTTCATAAACTCTCATGGATTTAATTATCTCTGTTGATGATTTTCGAATCTACCTGTCCTGCCCCAAGCTCTCTGCTGACTTCCAGTCTTGTCTCTCCAACTGTCTTTAAGACATCTCAAACTTAATATCCAAGAGACATCTTAAACTCAAAAAATTGAACTCATTATCTTTCCCCCAAATCCCTATCTCTAATTTTCCTATTACAGTCAAGAGTATCACCATCCTTCCAGTCACCCAGGCTCTGAACCTAGGTAGCCTCCTAAACTCTTCATTCTCTCTTACCCCCAATATCCAATCTGTTGCCAAAACCTATTGATTTCACGTTTGCAACATTTCTCAAATATGCCCTTTTCTCTCCTGGTGCAGGTTCCCACCACCTAATGCTTGGACTAATATAATCACCTGCAGGGGTGTCTGCCTTCCCCAGGTCTCTCCCCACTCCAATCCATCTTCCATTCAGCCACTAAATTGACTTTCCCTTAGCCCTTGCTGCTCTTCTGTTTTAGGATTGATGCTGACAGAAGGCAAGGTTTTTTTGTTTGTTGGTTGGTTGGTTTGTTTGTTTTAAAGAAGCCTGAAAAGGTAAGAAGGAGCTGTATTATGAAGGGCTTGACTTTCCTGACCACATCATTTCTCCTACTCAGTAAACTTCAATGGCTCCCTATTGTCTCCAGGAACAAATACAAAATTCTCTGTTTGGAATTCAAAGCCCTTCATAATATAGCTCCCTCCTACCTTTCCAGGCTTCTTAAAAACAAACAAACAAACAAAACAACAACAACAAAAACACAACAACAACCCTTACCTTCTGTCTTAGCATCAATTCTAACATAGAAGAGCACCAAGGGCTAAGCAATTAGGGGTAAGTGACTTACAAATGGTCAGACAGCTAGGAAGTATCTGAGGCTAGATTTGAACTCAAGTCCTCCCAACTACAGGCTTCATGCTCTAACCATTGTCTTACCTTGCTGCCTCCTTTCCAGTATTCTTGCATCTTACTTCCCAACATATGCTATTTGATCCAGTGACACTAACTTCCTGGCTATTCCACAAACAAGACAGCTCTGGGCATTTTCTCTGACTTACCATGCCTGGAATACTCTCCTTTCTTCTCTCTGCCTGCTGACCTCCCTGGGTTTTTTTTTTTTAAGTCTCCACTAACATTCCTCTTTTTAAATCTTTATTAGAAGCCTTTCCCAATCCTTTTTTTTTTTTTTTAAACCCTTACCTTCTGTCTTGGAGTCAATACTGTGTTGTGTATTGGTTCCAAGACAGAAGAGCAGTAGGGGCTAGGCAATGGGGGTTAAGTGATTTGCCCAGGGTCACCCAGCTGGGAAGTGGCTGAGGCCAGATTTGAACCTAGGACCTCCCATCTCCAGGCCTGGTTCTCCATCCACTGAACTACCCAGCTTCCCCCCTCTAATCCTTCTTAATTCTAGTATCTTCCCTGTTATTTATTTCCTGTTTATCCTAGATATAGATTGCTTTGAATATATCTGTTTGCATGTTCTCATTAGATTGTAACCCTATATTTTCCTTCTTTTTGTATTTCCAGAACTTAGCCAGTGCCAGACATCTTAATAAATGTTTATTGATTAATTGATAGAGAACAAATTATGAGAGAGAGAGAGAGAGAGAGAGAGAGAGAGAGAGAGAGAGAGAGAGAGAGAGAAAGAGATGGAAGAATAGGATATGGTAGGGTGGCCTAAGAAAAGCATTTACTAAATATTCTACTATGTGCCAGATTCTGTGCTAAGAACTGGAGATACGAATACCAGGAGACGATTTCTGAATGCTAGCTCTTTGAAGAATGGAATCCTATAAAAGGAGCCTTTGTTATAACATGCTGTGTCTCAAGAGGACCAGCTCTTGCATGTATTCCTTACTTGGGATTGCAAGATAACAAAGAGAATCTCATTATCCAGCTACTTCCCACCTTGGTCACTGGTGCCATGGCCCTGGCTGCTCTCCTCTCCCTGAATATAGAGAGAGGTCAGGATTACAGTTTTCCTCAAGTAAATATTTCCTTCCCAGTTTTCCTGGTTTCCTGGAGAACATTAGAGACTGCTCCTGCTATCAGATTGACAGGGAGAAGGAAAATGTTCAAGGAATGGGGGACAGCTCTTGAATGGCCTGTTGGTTCACTGAAAACAGGTGTTCTTGACCTGGAGTCCATGGACACCCAAAGAGTCTGTAGATAGATTTCAAGAAGTATGTAAACTTGGATGGGAAAAAATGACATTTTATTTCAATATAATTTACTTCCTTTGCAATCCTATGTATTTTAGTAGATGTGTTTAACTGGCCTGACTGCTGAAGGAGGTCCATGGCACCAAGAATGTTAAGAATATTACTGACTTTTTAAAAATTGAGAAGTTTGGCACAGAAGATGGGAGAAGTCATGCCTATGTTCAGAAAGTTTTGTATTTTAGGCAGTTCAATAACACAGTGGATGGAGTGGTAGGCTTAGAGTCAGGAAGACCAGAGTTCAAATTTGGCCTCAGATACTTAGGAACTATGTGACCCTGGGCAAGTCATTTATCTTTTTGCCTCAATTTCTTCATCTGTTAAATGAAGAAAATGCTACACACCTCCCAGGGTTGCTGTGAGGATAAGAATGAATTAATATTTGTGAAGTGTTTTGCAAATCTTAAAGTTCTACAGAAATGCTAGCTATTATTCTCATACTTAGCACAAAATGATTCTGAGGAAGGAAAGGTATTTTTCTGGGTGGGGGAGAAGTATTTTGGGAGGTTGTTTGAGAGTTAACCAAGGGGTAGCTAGGTACTGATTAGATAGAGTGCCAGGCCTAGAGACAGAAGATTCTGGGTTCAAAGATGGCCTCAGACACTTCCCAGCTGTGTGACCCTGAGCAAGTTACTTAACCCCAGTTGCCTAGCCCTTTCCCTTCTGTCTTAGAGTTGTTACTAAGACAGAAAGTAAGGTTCAAAAAAAAAAAATCAGTTGCCTAACCCTTACCACTCTTCTGCTTTGGAGCCAATACACAGTATTGACTCTAAGACGGAAGGTAAGGGGAAAAAAATCTGTGTTTTACCCATTAAGTATCCAGATAATTGAGGCCAAAGTGTACTTTGATTTCAGCTATCTAGGCATTTGAAATTCCCCAACTGGGGGAGCAAGGTGGCTCAATGGATTGAGAACCAGGGCTAGAGACAAGAGGCTCTGGATTCAAATGTGACCGCAGATACATCCTAGCTGTGTGACCCTGGGCAAGGCACTTAGCCCCCATTGCCTACCCCTTGCCATTTCTTCTGCCTTAGATTGATTCTAAGATGGAAGATAAGGGTTAAAAAAAATTCCCATCTAAGAAATCTGATTACCAGAAGTCAGATTAAATACTGAGTCATTCACAATTAACCCAATCAATGAGCGTGCTTACTAGGCAGCTATTATATCAGGCACCAGACTACAAAGCCAAGTCCTTTGGGTTCATACTAGAATTCTGATGGAAAGCAGTTCACAGGATCATAGAAACTGAGCCAGAGGGGATCTCAGAGGTTTTCTAGTCCAACTCCCTCATGTCTGCAAATAAGGGCATGGAGCCCCAAGACATGAAGTAACTTGCCCAAAGTCACAAGAAGAGTAAACTCAGAGACAGAATTTGAGCTCAGGCCCCTCTACTTCCAGAACAAGGATTTTTTCCCAGTGTACCCCACTGCCTCCACGACGGAAGATAATTGTGTTCATTTGATGGACAAGTCCAGATTAAGAGGTATATCAGAGAGTCTTGCACTTATGGAAAGAGGCAAGGCTTTGGAGAAGGATACATGGGAACAGGTAGCTGTCAAGCAGTCGCTTCTTATGCTAATAAATGCAGTCAGAGAAGACCCTGAATCAGCAGCCCAGTCAGGCACATGTCATCCCAGATCCCTGATTCTCCAGTACCAGCAAGATGCTGAGGCCCACAGTTCAAGTAAGCCAGGAATGTGGGCAGTAGTCAGGGCCAGACCCCCGGTGCAGTGACTCAAGAGTGACCTCTGGGCAAAAAAGAGTTTTATACCCCGAAGAAGGACTATATGGAAAAATATTGGTGGAGTCTTTATGACACATCCAGGGACAATCTTCTGGAAGGCACCTCAAAAAAGGAGGCAGAAGGCTGGATTTATCCTGTGACATGAGCAACATGACTTATCTCAGGGATGGGGGTACAGAAGCCAAGAGAAGGAGAAGCTAATTGCTGGTAAAAAAAAAAAACAGCTTAAACAGAAAAGACAAACCTGAAGGCGTGAGGTTTCAGCTATCAACTGAATAGTTAATGAAGTTAACCCACTAACTACTCTTCAAAAGTGTGTGATCTCCTAACACATCAGGAGAGTTAACAGATGGTAGATAGATGAGTGTAGCTTCCCCAAGTTAATTGTGCATCTATAGAAACAACTAGAATTTAATTAGAACTGCCAAAGTATCGACTTTCCTTTATTCCCTATCAGCTTCCTCCATGAGCCTATGCCACCCTGCCCAAGGTATCTGTTCCAAAAGTCTATCAAGCACCCACACAAATAGTAGCATCTAGAAATAACGGTATATGGCAGTGATGGGCAACCTTTTGAGCTTGGTGTGTCCAAATTCACCAAAAAACCAAGCATAACTTAGATGGGGCGTTACTTTGGGGAAAAAACCATAATGTTGCGATATTTATAGTTTAAATAACAAAAATGTATCATTATAATATATAACTGTATTTAATAAACCAAAATAGGTAAATTAATCTAGGTAGAATTGTCATCTATAGTACACAGGGGCAGCTGGGTAGCTCAGTGGATTGAGAGCCAGGCCTAGAGATGGGAGATCCTGGGTTCAAATCTGGCCTCAGACACTTCCCAGCTGTGTGACCCTGGGCAAGTCACTTGATCCCCATTGCCTAGCCCTTACCACTCTTCTGCCTTGGAGCCAATACACAGTATGGACTCCTAGAGGATGGAAGGTAAGGGTTTAAAAAAAAAAAAAAAAGAACATCTATAGGGCACAGAGTGTCTACACTACACTACATCAAATGTTTCATCCTTGGCATTCGGTCCCATACTTCTCTGTATGTGGCCATGTGTCAACAAAAATGGCTATGTGTGTCAGTGCTGATACGGGTGTCATAGGTTTGCCATCACCGGCATATGGAAATGGAATTTATCCTTGTAAATTCGTCAAAGAACATTCACCAGAAGAATTCAGTCTGACAAATAAGTACCTACTTTGTTCCAGGCATTGTGCTAGGTCCTGAGAATATGATAGATATAGACCAGTATCTGCCCTCAAAAAGTTTGTATTCCACTGGGGGGGGGGGGAACAAGCGCTACACAGATATATAATAATACGTACAGAATAATTAGTGGGGGGAGGTCAGAAAGGACTCCTGTAGGCAGCCAGACCCCAAGATATGTATGGTTAGTCATAGGGTGGAGAAGGTGCATCACATCACACAACACAACCACATCTACCTAACTCCCCCCAATCCCTCCTCACTCCACTGCGCAAGCTCCCAATCTCTCACTTCCTAAGTCAGGTCAACTATCCCTGAGGCCCATAGTAGTAGCTGTGCGGGTGTCATGGGGAAATGGGGCAGAATAACATTTGACCACCAGATGGCACTTAAACTACCCACTAGCATCTCTTCCCACTTGTCTCAGTCCAGTGTCAGTGAGTGAAGAAGGATGTGATATGGAATATACTAAAAAATGACCACAATGGAAAATCTTTCTCAGCTCATCAAATATCCACCCCATGGACCAGCTTCCTTCCACTCCTCCCATTATGATCATCCCTCCTCCTCCCACCCACCCACACCTCCCAAACTCACAGGACTCAACAGTTAATATTTAATTAAATTACTTACTGTTAATGACCCTGTAATTTACAATTAATATCAGATGGCATAGAAAATACCAATATGTGATAAAAAAAAATACACAAAAGGCTTTGATGATTCTGCTTAAATGGGGTTGATTTCCCACACTCATCCCCTACCTCTCCTCCCAGCTAGTCTTATCTACATTCCTTGATTTGGCTATTCTCTGCTTCCTCTGTCTGTTTCTAACCTCCCACAATGCATCTGTTCTCCTTTTGGTACCTCCGTGAACATTCTACAGAGCAATTTCAGTTCAAACTTTGCATCCAACTGTTACAAATGCAAGGGGCAGAGCCCACACTCTGTGTCACACAAGTCAGAAGAACCATAGGAGCTGGAACAGTCTCCTCCTCCTCCTCCTCCTCCTCCTCCTCCTCATCTCTCTCCAGGCAGTCACAGAAGTCCTGGGCAGAAGTCAATTCAGAACCAGAAACCTGACAACTGTTGGAAATGTGTGTATACACACATTTTCCAACTCATCCAGTCTTAATACAACCTCTTATCCTCTGTCTTCCTGTGTCTTACAAACTAATGATTTAGGAAAAATTAAGCATATGACATATTAATATTGATAGGCTTTATTCTGGTATCAAGGTCAATTCAATTCCATATTTCTCATTTGGTCTTTTAAAAACCCTTAACCTTCTGTCTTAGAATCAATATTGTGTGCTGGTTCCAAGGCAGAAGAGTAAGAAGAGCTGGGCAAAGTTGGGGGAGGGTAAAGTGACTTTCCCAGGGTCACACAGCTAGGAAGTATCTGCAGTTAGATTTGAACCCAGGACTTCCCATCTCTCAGTCTAGCTCTCAACCCCTTGAGCCACCTCATTTCAAATTCCTTGTTTACCAAGAAACATGTTGGTCAGGCAATGATCTGATGATAGGAAGAAACTGGGGAATTTGGGCTCTGCTCCTGCATTGAGTGCCATGTGCCCCTGAGTAAGCTAGTAAACTCCTTTATGCTTTTCATCCTCTTCCAGATGAAAAAGCACTGAGTCAGCCTACCTGATAAGAAAGAACTTTTCTATGACTTTATAGTAAATTCTCCATTTATTTGGAGAGCTCTGTGGAGGATAAATTAGAAATGAGAGAGAGCAGGGGGACCAATTAGGAGGCTAATGCAATAATCAAGGTAAGAAGTAAAAAAGACCTAACCTAAAACAGTAAGTATGTGAATGAAAAAAAAAGGAGGATGAATGGGAGATGTTGTGGAGGGGGAATTGACAGAAGTGGGCAACTAGCTGGGTTCTGGGAGGAAAGGGAAAGGAAGAGTCAAGGATGATGATAAGACTGCAAACTAAGGTATGTGGAGGTTTGATTCTCTTAAGAGAAAAAGGGAAGCTTGGAGAACTTAGAATCCAATCTAAGTATGGGTTCTAAAGCAGAAGCAGGGCAGTTGGGTAGGTCAGTGGATTGAGAGTCAGGCCTAGAGACAGGAGGTCCTAGGTTCAAATCTGGCCTCAGACATTTCCCAGCTGTGTGACCCTGGGCAAGTCACTTGACCCCCATTGCTCACCCTTACCACTCTTCCACCTATGAGACAATACACCGAAGTTAAGGGTCTAAAAAAAATTAAAAAATAAAGCAGAAGCAGATTGAAACTGATTTCGCTGGTATAGGGAACTCCCCAAAGAGAAAGTGCAGTCTACTAATACAGATTAGAAGCTTGTCTACAACGTTAGAGTCTTACAGAGCTGACCAGAGCAGCGATATCACACTAAAATAGAAAGAAGGGCCATTGAATTGTACATATGGATCCCGGCAGGCCACATGTTGACTTAGAAAACCACATCTTAACATTACATTTTGTTGTATTTTTATTTGGTTAAGTATTTCCCAATTACATTTCAGTCTGGTTTGAGCTGCACTAGGGAGTACTGTGGGCTGCCCAAGAAGTGTGACACATCTCGTCTGGAGAGCTTTGGGAAGTGAATATTGGGGGGAAATCCGATCATCTCTGTCAGAGGCAGAAAATGAACAAAAGTCTTCCAAACGCCAAGAAAGGCTCCCTATCTCCTAGGCTACCCTATCTATCTGGTGCAGTGACATCTCTATGTGGTTCGTAGGGCCACTGACTGGTGAATTCATTGTTGTTGCTAATGATGCCCAACGACAAGACTGGATCCACCATGTGGTCTTCCAACTAGCTGGCTGCTAGTATAGTCGGGTACGGGGAGAGGAGAGAGGCGAGAGGGAAGGGAATAAACTGTGTATGATCACAGAATAGCTACATGGGTTGTATGTATTCTGTACACATTGTATCTGCTGAAGAAACAAAATTATACCCACATTTTTGTTAGTCAACAAGCATTTATGAAGTGCCTGCTATGTGCCAGGTATTGTGCTAAGTACTGAGGATAAAAAAGAAGAGATTTGTATTATGTACACATTATTTCTGTGAGAGAAAATCATACCCACAGACTTTAGTCAACAAGCCCTCAGTACCTTCTACACTCCAGGCACTGTGCCCTGGGAATACAAAGACAGGGAAGGAAAAAAAAAATCATGGTCCCTGCTCTCAAGGAGTTTGCATTCTAATGGAGGAGACAATGTGCAAACAAGACACATAGAGGGCAGTATGAGAGAGTGTATTATTTTTTTCATTTTTATTTTAATTTTGAATATTTTCCCACAGTTACATCTTTCATGTTCTTTCCCTCTCCCCCAAATCCCCCTAATCCCCTTAGCCGAAGTACAATTCCACTGGGTTTTACATGTATCATTGATCAAGACCTAATTCCATATTATTGATAGTTGGACTGGAGTTATCATTTAGTGTCTACATCCCCAATAATATCCCCATCAGCCCATGTGTTCAAGCAGTGGTTTTTTTTTCTGTGTTTCTCCTCCCACAGTTCTTCCTCTGAGTGTGGCTAGTTTTCTCTCTCATAAGTCCCTCGGCCTTGCTCTGGATCCTTGCATTGCTGCTAGTAGAGAAGTCCCTTACATTCGACTGTACCACAGTGCTTCAGCCTCTGTGTACAATGTTCTCCTGGTAATATGAGAGAGTTTAAGAGAGGAAGCACTAGTACCAAGATGGAGCAAGGGAGAATGAGCGAGAGCCTGGAAAAGGTTTCCAGCAGAGGATGGGATCTGAGATGGATCTTGAAGGAACACAGAAGTCCTAAGTGAGGATGAAAAGCATCAGGTGCTTAGAATCCATACTAAGTATCGGTTCTAAAGCAGAACCGGATGAAACCTGTGATTTCACTGGTATAGGGAATACCCAAATGGGAAAATGCCTAGCTAGAAGTCACAGTACAGATATTTAAGGAACAGTAAATCAGCCAGGGACACTAGATCACAGATTACATAGAAGGGGAGTAAAGTGAAACAAGACTGAAAGGATAGGAAGAGCCCAGGTTGTGAAGGGCGTAGATGCCTATATCACCTTTTGGAGGGTAATAGGGAGCCACTAGAGTTTATCTTCCTACAATTAATCCAATCCTGTCTCCTGTTGGATCTTCTTTTGGCACTAAAGTGCCACAGGTGTAATCCATTCTTGGATAAAAGAGAGAAGAGCCCTTAAACCCTGAAAGCTTCCTGGCATGGAGAAATGTTAAACATTGGAGTGGCTAGGGAAAGAAGATTATGGACTAGAGGAGACAGTTGTATCTGCCTGGAATGACTGTTTCCTCTACTGTCTGGTTCTGTTTAACAGCTGTCCAGCCTGAAGACAGGCACAGCGGTGTGTTTCAGTAGAAAGAGCATCACCTGCCAAGTCAGAGCACCCAGATTCCCCATACTAGCTTTGCCACGTCACTTTACTTCTCTGAGGCTCAGTTTCCTTATCTATAAAATGGGGGAGTTGGGTTGATGATCTCTAAATGCCCTTCTGGCTCTGCCATTCAATAATCTTCTGATCTTTGAAGACTTTTTAGTCCTTGACAACACTATCAAGCCAGGTTTCCAAGTCAACTTGAGCTTTGGTGCCCCCTGGTGACAAGCCCTTGACAAGCAGTACACAAAGTCAGTTGCCCACTCCTTTCCGTGTTTTCTGACTGGGTAAATGGGAAGCAGTCCTTTATGGCTCACTCTGTGGTTCTGTGAATCTGCTCTTCTCCACTGAACTGCAATCATTCATAGTGCTGTAATATAGTACATCATTAGCCACCCACGCAGAGACCCAGAAGCATCCCAGATCCAATTTGTAAGGGGGCTTCCTTTTGATTACTAAAAATTGTCCTGGAAAATATACATTTTTATTAATACACGTTATGCTTCCTGGGACACTTTCTGCCTGAATTGTCACTTACAAGAAGACTTGGCAGGCAAAATGTCAAAGCAAAGAATGCAAGATTCAGAAGGGGGAAAAAAGACCTTCATAATCATCTAGTTTAATCATCTCATTTTGCAAAAGAAGAAACTGAGGGCTGGATAAATTAAGAGATTTGACCAGAGCAATCAGTGGATGGAACAGAACAATGCTTTGTTCATTTCATTAAACCTCGATGGTCATCGTGAGGCAAACTGAATGTGCCAATGCCATGTATGCTGCTTATCCCAAACACAACATATTCCAAAAGTTATATATTAATTTCAATTTATATGCAGCAGATAGGTAGTTTGGTGCATTGAAAGCCGGGAATAGAGATGGGAGGTCCTGGGTTCAAATCTGGCCTCAGACACTTCCTAACTGTGTGACTCTAAGCAAGTCACTTGACTCCTATTACTTAGCCCTTTCTGCTCTTCTGCCTTGGATCCAACATATAGTATTGATTCTAAGATGGCAAGTAGGGGTTTTTGTTTTAAAATTTCAATTTATACTTCAGAAGAAAAGCGAGCTACACATGATAGCCTCCCAGTTTCATGTATAATAAATGCTCTTTTCCCCTTCTGCTGTATAGATAAAAGTATGCATTTTAATGCTCTTTTTGCTCCACTAATTTCAAGAATCATTTCAGAGCCATCTTCTTCTCTGATGCAGTTCAGTGCAGTTCAACATTTATGGACATAAGTGTGCTGGGACTATAGTTACAGAGATGAAATGAAACAGTTACCTGTCCTCAAGGAGATTTTACACTAGTGCAGGGGTCGGCAATGTATGCTCTCGAGCCATATCTGGCTCTTTTGAGGGCCAGATGTGGCTCTTTCTGCAGGAGCCATAAAGTCAATTTTTTTTCAGGCGCTGTTACAGGAGCCGCACTGTGAGCACTGCACGGCTCTCACGAAATTACATTTTTAAAAATGTGGCGTTTATGGCTCTCACGGCCAAAAAGGTTGCCGACCCCTGCACTAGTGGATTGTCAGATCTCTTGCTATGTTGAGCAGAAAAATAGAGGGGAGAAGAGTAACCAGAAATTTTGAGGGACACAAGTAAAGCTTAGGGCAAGTCTCACAAAAAGAGAAGGAAAGGGAGACAACAGGGCAGGACCAACCTGGAAAAGCTCAGCTGAGGGGTGGTCAACAGGGAGGAAGAAACTGCCATCTCTATTTTAACTAATTGGGGAGGGCAGTTTAAGTGAAATGTTTTATATTTTTTCCATTTTTCCAATTCCATGTAAACCAATTTCTAACATTCTTAAAGAATTTTTTTAAGTTCTAATTCTCTCCCTCTCTCCCCTCTTTGAGAAGGCAAGCAATTTGATATAGGTTATGCATGCAGTCAAGCAAAACTTATTTCTATATTAGCTATGTTGTAAAAGAAAGCAAACAAAACCCCAAGAAAAATAAAGTTAGAAAAATGCATGGGGGCCAGCTGGGTAGCTCTGTAGATTGAGAGCCAAGCCTAGAGACAGGAGGTCCTGGGTTCAAATCTGGCTTCAGACACTTCCGAGCTGTGTGACCCTGGGTAAGTCACTTAACCACTATTGTCTAACCCAGTGATTCCCAAAGTGGATGCCACCGCCCCCTGGTGGGTGCTGCAGTGATCCAGGAAGGTGGTGATGGCCACAGGTGCATTTATCTTTCCTATTAATTGCTATTAAATTTTTTAAAAATTAATTTCCAGGGGACTAAATAATATTTTTTCTGGAAAGAGGGCAGCAGGCCAAAAAAGTTTGGGAACCACTGGTCTAACCCTTACTACTCTTCTGCCTTGGAACCAATACATAGTATTGATTCTGAGGTGGAAGATAAGAGTTGTTTTTTTTTTAATGTATGCATTGATCTACATTAAGATACTATCAGCTCTTTCTCTGAAGGGGCATACATAGTATTTTTCACTGTTAAGTCCTCTGGCATTGTCTTGGATCTAACTCTTCTTGTTAACAATGTGATAAACTGAGGCAGCGCTAGGTTAACACAGTAGAGAGAGAGCCAGGACAGAGGTCAGGAGGACCTGGATTCAAATTTGACTTCAGACACTTCCTAGCTGTGTGACCCTGGGCAAGTCAGTTAGCCCCAGTTGCTTAGCCCTTATCAACATTTAGTATCAGTTCTAAGAGAAATGGATAAACTAGAGAGACATAATTCATACAGTTTCAAACAATGCTTTGACAAACAAAAGAATTGCATATGGGGGTCCTTTAAACAGAAGTGTCTCACTTATTAGTTTAGATATTTGTTTATAGACTTCACATTACAGTTGTAACTAGGATCAGATGGATAACTAAAGCTTTGCTTGCTGCCATATACCCTTCAAGCCAATAACACTGGGTTCCTGGCCATTCCATGAATACGCTATTCTAATTCTTAGTGATGGGCATTGTCTCCCACCATTTCCCATGCCTGGAATATTTTCCCTTCTCCACTCTGCCTACTAATCTCCTGAGTTTCCTTGAAGTCCCAAATTAGATCCGAGCTTATCCATTTCTGTGTTTTCTGATTTGTATATTCCCACACAGACGCTGGCCCCGCTAGCCCAGTGCCTATGAAACAGGACTTAACGGTGCTTTCAATTCCAAATGCTTTCTGGTGGCTTCAGCTTTTTGTAGCATTGACACTTGAATTGATGGGATTTTACAGGATGTAGCTCACCCTGAGAGAATGGGCCTGGGAAACGCACATTCTCTTGGCAGGATTCTCTTGAAAAGTTGTCTCTAGCCTTAATGAACAGCTGCAGTGTTGGTTTCTCCTTCTTGGACCCATCCCAGTCTTTGACCTAGCCAGGGAGTGAGTTCCAGCTGCGAGAAGAGCTTATTCTCCAAGGTATTTAATTCTAGACCTCCAAGAGGTCATTCTGGTCTTGACAACAGTAAGTTTAGAAAAACAATCCTGGATATTTGCGGGGGGGGGGGGGAGGAGGAAGGGAAGAAACATTGCAATTTATTAAAATATTTCAAAATAGGGGACCAAAGCCTCTAAGATCTAGCAAAGATGAATAGTTAAATCCTAGGAAATAACCTAACAGATATTTTAGAAACAGTATGATGTGCTAGAAAGTGCCAAAATTTTCCTCAGGAAGACTTGGGTTCAAATCCCACCTATAACAGTAGCTGGGTCACTATGGCCAAATCACTTAAATGCTCTCAGCCTCAGTTTCCTCAACCCTAAAATTGGGAATAATAGTCCTTAACACTACCTTCACTAGGTTAACGGGTAGTGAAATGGAATCCAATGAAATTACATATATCAAACACTTTGCATTCTTATAGCAACATAGAAATATCAACTATGCTATTAATTTGTAACCAAAGCAGTGAGAATGAGTGTTTTCACTTTCACTTAGCTGGTCAAACAATGAGAAATTTGGTATATGAGATAATTCAACAATATTTGGTTTCTGTCCCCAACTCTCATGGTTTTGTAAAGTTTCCTTGTTTCTTGAGATATGATTACAGTATAAAAAGCTAAATGGATAAAACTTTTAGACATAAGAATAAAAAAAGAAAACTTTACTATAGGATGAAATTCTATAGACTGGAAAGCAGGGGACATGATAAAAGAATAAACTACCATCAAAGACACCACTGAATGGAACAGAGGCCAACAACAGAGATTATGACCCCTTTGAGAAAAATTGCATCCTATTCTCTTATTCCTGAATAGGAGTAGCAACAAAATCAACAAGCATTTTTTCATTTTTATTTTTTATTGATTAATTAAGAATATTTTTTCATGGCTACATGATTCATTTTCTTTCCCTCCCCTCCTTCCACCCCCCTCCCATAGCCAATGAACAATTCCACTGGGTTTTACATGAGTCATTGATCCAGACCTATTTCCATATTATTGACATTTGTACTATGGTGATCCTTTAGAGGCTACATCTCAATCATATCCCCATCAACCCATGTGATCAAGCAGTTGTTTTTCTTCTGTGTTTCTGCTCCCACAGTTCTTTCTCTGGATGTGGATGAAGTTCTTTTCCATAAATCCCTCAGAGTTGTCCTGGGTCATTGTATTGCTGCTAGTACAGAAGTCCATTACATTCGATTTTACCACAGTGCATTGGTCTCTGTGTACAATGTTCTTCTGGCTCTGCTCCTTTCGCTCTGCATCAATTTCTGGAGGTCTTTCCAGTTCACATGGAATTCCTCCAGTTTATTATTCCTTTGAGCACAATAGTATTCCATCACCAGCATATATTACAATTTGTTCAGCCATTCCCCAATCGAAAGGCATCCCCTCGTTTTCTAATTTTTTGTCACCACAAAGAGTGCAGCTATAAATATTTTTGTACAAGTCTTTTTCTTTATGATCTCTTTGAGGTATAAACCCAGCAGTGGTATGACTGGATCAAAGGGCAGGCAATCTTTTAACGGCCTTTGGGCATAGTTCCAAATTGCCCTCCAGAATGGTTGGATCAATTCACAACTCCAGCAATGCATTAATGTCCCAATTTTGCCACATCCCCTCCAACATTTACTTTCCTTTGCTGTCATGTTAGACAATCTGCTAGGTATGAGGTGGTACCTCAGATCAACAAGCATTTTTTAAAAAGCATTTACATGGGGGTCAGCTAGTTGGCTGAAAGCAAAAGCCAAAAATATGTCCCATTCTGCATTTTGAGTCCATAACATGTTGGTCAGGGATTGGGTATGAGGCATCTTTGTTTCTCTGAAAGAAGGATTTGTTATTGCATTGATACGAGTTTAAAGGTTTCAATGTTATTTTTCTTTCTTAAAAAAAAACCTTACTTTCTTTCTTAGAATCAATACTAACTATTAGTTCTGAGGCAGAAGAGCACTAAAGGCTGGGCAACTGGAATTAACTGATTTGTCCAAGGCCACACAGCTAGGAAGTATCTGAAGTCAGATTTGAACCCAGAACCTCTCTCTGGTCTCTAGATCTGGTTTTCTATCCCCTGAGTCACCTACCTGTACCTATTTTTCTTCCTAATGATATTGGTATTGAATAAAATTTTCTCCTGGTTTTGCTCATTTGACTCTGCATGAATTCATACATGCTTTCCCAGTCAGCAGGTATTTATTAAGCACTCACTATGTGCCAGGATCTGTCTTACATGCTGTGGATGCCAGGAAAGGAAAACAATTCTAGTTCCTGCTCTCAAGGAACTCACATACAAGAGACAATGTGCAAATAGCTATCCACAAGATAAATTGGAGATTTATAGAGGGAATTCGAATTAAATAGGGAGTACTAGAAATAAGGGGAATATAGAAAGGCTTCTTGTAGAAGCTGAAATTTTAGCCATGAGATAGAAGTGAAAAGAGAAGCACTGGGGAGGAGAACCAATGAAAATGCTCAAGGTCGAAAGATGTTAGTAACAGAAAAGAGATCAATGTCACTTGGACCAGAAAGTACATGAAGGAAGAAAAGGTATAAAAAAACTCAAACAAGAGCCAGGTTATGAAAGAGTTTTGTTGTTGTTATGTCTTTTCAGTCGTGTTTGATTCTTCTTGATCCCATTTTGGAGTTTTCTTGGCAAAGATACTGAAGGAGTTTGGCATTTCCTTCTGCAACTCATTTTACACATAAAGAACTGAGGCAAAGAGGGTTAAATGACTTGCCCAGGGTCACAGAGCTCATAAGTGTCTGAGGCTAGATTTGAACTTGCGATGATGAGTCTTCCTGATTCCAGACTCAGTGCTCTATTCACTACATCATCTAGCTGCCCTATGAAGAGAGGATTTTATATTTGATCCTGGAGGTAATAGGGAATCACTGGAGTTTATTGAATGGAGGAACAATGTGGTCAGAGTTATGCTTTAGGAAGATAGATTTGACAAGTGAATGCAGGATGTTTTGAAATGAGGAGAGATTTGAGAAAAGGAGACCACCCAGCAGGCTCTTGCAACAGGCCAGGCATGAGATGATAAGGGCTTACACAAGCCTGGTGGCTATGTCAGAGGAGAGAAGGGAGCGTGTAGGAAAGGTAGGACACAGGTTGAAACAAGGGGACTTGGCAAGTGGAGGGTGACAGTGAAGAGTCAGTGATGACATCTAGCTGGGAGCGTAAGAGACTGGGAGGGTCGCAGGACCCATGAAAGTAAGAGGAAAGTTAGAAAGTGAGGAGGGTTTTGGTAGTGGTGGTGAGGGAGCAATGAGTTCTGTCTTTTACATGTTGCGTGAAAATTCTCTACTGGATATCCTGGTACGAGGGCAGGTGAAGAGAAAAACTGTGAGGCTGGCATTGAACTTACTAAGGAGGAGAGAAGTATACTGAAGTTCAGTGGGTAACAGCCACCAGAATGTCCATTTCATCATTTCTCCCCACATAATAATATTGTAGTACATTCGCACACACTCATTTGTTTAGTTATTCCCTAATATGTAGGCACTCCCTTAGTTTCTATATTTTTGCTACTTCCAGATAAAAACAGCTGCCATATTTTTATTTATATAAGTCAATTCCCTCTTTATTTGATCTCTTTGGTATACTTATCTAGCAGTGGTATCAATGCAATAAGTCAAAGGGCATTTATTTTAGTGATTTACACTAGGCATAGTTCCAAAATGTGTTCCAGGGCAGCCAGGCCAGTTCATAATTCCACCAACACCATGTTAATGTGCCTGTTTTCTACATCCTCTCCAACATTTGTCCCTTTTAAAATCATCTTTCCATTTCTTTAATTATTAGTGGTTTGGAATATTCTTTCACATAGTTGTTTAGACCTTTGATTTCTTCCTTTGAAAGTTATCTGTTCATATACTTTGACAGTTTCTCTGCTGGAGAATTGTTCTTGTTCTTATAAATTTAAATCCAGAAATAAATTACTGTACATTTTTATTACTGTTTTATTGTACTTTACTGTACAGTAATTACTGTAACTAATTACTGTACAGTAAAATTTTTTTACTATACAGACCAATGTCCTAAATAGAAACTTGTCCCTCTACTCAGGACCTTGAACAATATTTTGCAAAGCCTGCTGTTTTCTTAAAGTGTTTACAGTAAAGTTTTTCTTCTCAAAAAAAAAATAATAAATAAATTTAAATCAGTTCCTTATGTATCTTTTTTTAAATCCTTACCTTCAGTCTTAGAAGCAATACTAATGATCAGTTCTAAGGCAGAGGAAAGGTACAAGCTAGGCAGTTGGCATTAAGTGACCAGAAAGTGTCTGAGGTAAAATTTGAACCCAGGACCTCTCATCTCCAGGCCTGGCTCTCTATTCATTGAGTCACCTTGCTGCCCCTCCTTATATGTTTTATAAACAAGACTTTTAACAGTGAATCTTGCTGCAAAGATTTTTTTCTTCCTTGTAATTGTTTCCCTTTTAATCTTAATTTTATTAGATTTGTCTGTGTAAAACCTTTTAAATTTTATGTAATAAAATCATCCTTTTGTCTTTTGTGATTTTCTCTACTTTTCTACTAGCCACAGATTAGATGAGTAATTTTTTCCATATTTCTCTCTTCTGTTTCTGATGTGATATTTTATATCTAGGTCACATACCCCTTTGGAGCTTATCTTTATATAAGGTGCAAGGTGTTGATCTAAATCTAATTTCTTCCATTCTGCTATCCAGTTTTCCCAATAGTTTTTGTCAAACAGTGAGTCCTTATGCCAATAGCTGGGGTCTTTGTGTTTATTGAATAGTAAGACATTAGATGCATTTGCATCTTGTTCCACTGATTCATCAATCTCTCTCTTTTTAAATCAGCATTAAATTATTTTAATACTTCCTGATTTGTAGTATAGCTTAATGGATACCAAAGCTAGGCTGCCTTCATTCCCATTTCATCATTTCTGTACCTTTGTTCCTCCATATGCATTTCATGATTATTTTTTTCTAGTTCTATAAAGTAATCCTTCCTTTGTTGTTGGGTTTTTTTTTTTTTGGCAAAATGGTATTGAATAAACCAATTAATCTAGGTAGTATTGTTATTTTGATTATATTGGCTCATCCTATCTAGGAGTAATTTTTTTTCTAATTATTTGCATCTGTGTATTTCCTTAAGCAGTTTTCTATAATTGCATTCATCTAGATCTTGTGTGTATCTGGAAAGTAGACTTCCAGATATTTTATACCTTCTGTAGTCATTCTAAATGGAATTTCTTTTTCTATCTCTTCCTATTGGGTTTTAATGGTATTATTTAGAAATGCTAATGATTCGTGTGAATTTATTTTATGTCCTGCAAGTTTGCTAATGTTATCGATTTCCTTTTTAGCTGACTCTTTAGGTTTCTTTCATCAGAATATCTGCTACTAAAGCTGAAATCACAGGTTGAAGGGTTGGGGGGGAAATCCCTTGGATTCCATTGAATTGATCATATTTAAATAATATCCGACCAAGCAATCAGCTAACTTGGAAATCCAACTAAACTACTGGTGTGGCATCAGCCTAGTAAACTCTTCAGGAGTTTCCTATGGTCACCACTTGAATCTTGAGTAGATTAAAATATTCTTTAAAAACATGTTTGAGATGTGAGGGAGATTCCAACCATCTCTTTTTCCTTCTTCCTTCCCCAGGGTACTTGAGATTTGACCCACAGCCCAACAGTGATCTCTCTGAAATCATGAAAAAAAAAAAAGCAGGAAACTGGGAGAATTAGTCTAGGAAGGAAGATAGAGGGGTTGTCTCTGATATTTAGTGTGTAAATGACCAAACTAGGCAGTAGGATATATAAGCACTAAGTCAAAGAAACTTGATTTCTAGTTTGC
This sequence comes from Gracilinanus agilis, assembly GCF_016433145.1. Taxonomy (NCBI): domain Eukaryota; kingdom Metazoa; phylum Chordata; class Mammalia; order Didelphimorphia; family Didelphidae; genus Gracilinanus; species Gracilinanus agilis. The sequence continues at coordinate 134,241,427 of NC_058135.1, forward strand.
CCTCAGTTACTATATGACCTTGGGGAAATGACTCTGTGTCTTGGGACTCAGAATCCCAATATTCAGAAAAGGTGGATAATGATGCTCATTGTGGTAATAATAATCATCGCCCTTGTCTAGCCCACTGGGTATGCCATGAAGAGTGATGAGATCAGGGCTATTGAGAGCTCAGAATCCTGTGAAAAAGATTCCATTTCACTAGAGGATATTACTTTGTATTATTTAACCAATTGCAAAGTTTGTTCTCCTAGGCTGTGTGTCAAGCTCTATGTAGAAGCAAGTAATGTCACTTAAAATAAGATTAGAAATTAAAAATAAAGTGGTCCTTAAATCATGTTATTAACTCCTACACTTTTTCACAAAGTACTTTGTGATCTTGTTCCTTACCTGTTTGTTGGTTTGGTTTGTTTAAACTAGTGGTTCCCAAACTTTTTTGGCCTACCGCCCCCTTTCCAGAAAAAATATTACTTAGCACCCCCTGGAAGTTATGAAACTATTTATTGAACTCAGAATAGAATGTAATACAAAAAAAATGTGGCCATCACCACCCTCCTGGATCGCTGCAGCACCCACCAGGGGGTGGTGGTGCCCACTTTGGGAATCACTGGTTTAAACTAAAGTGGTTCGGACTAGTTGAGAGGTTAAACACTGGAGAAATTTCAATTCAAAATGATTAGTTCTTGTTGCTAAAAGAAAAAAAAATTCACCTAAAGTATTCTAGTTCTTTTAAAAAACAACCCTTACCTTCTGTCTTAGAACCAATACTAAGCATCAATTCTAAGGCAGAAGAGCAGGAAGTTAAGTGACTTGCCCAGGGTCACATAGCTAGGAAGTGTCAGAGGTCAGTTGTGAACCCAGGACCTCCTGACTCTATCCACTGAACCACCTAGTTACCCCTATTCTAATTCTCTTCACATCTTCACACACACACACCCAAAAGCATAACATTTGAAAAAATAATAACAAATTGTACTAATCTATACTTCTTCAACCTCAGCCTAGACTTTTTTTTTTTTTTTACTTTAAACCCTTAACTTCTGTGCATTGACTTATAGGTGGAAGAGTGGTAAGGGTAGGCAATGGGGGTCAAGTGACTTGCCCAGGGTCACACAGCTGGGAAGTGTCTGAGGCCAGGTTTGAACCTAGGACCTCCCGTCTCTAGGCCTGGCTCTCAATCCACTGAGCTACCCAGCTGCCCCTCAGCCTAGACTTTTAAAAGTGTTTATGATATAAGCAACATTCATGATGGGTACCCTTAAACCTATATCAAACTGGAGAGACTGTCCTCTGGTTGCAAGCCCCAAATTTGAACCTTTTCCCTTGCGATCAAATTGGAAGAACAAACATATACATTATATACCACGTATCATAATAAAACAAAATCAACATTATACTGGACATCTTTTTTAAAGCATTGTTTTCATGGTGCCTTTTGGTGTTGGTGGGATTTTTACCAGTCATTTCCTGAGAGTTTCTACGTTGAACTCTCTTGTTCCAAAGAAGAGAAGGGAGGCAAAACAGCTGCATCTCTGCATATACAATCTGCTCCTTGATTGCCCCACTTTTCTGTGGAGAAGAGGGAAGTGTGTTTCATCACCTATTTTTATATACCATACATTAGAATAAAATAAACAAACAAAAAAATACGATCTTTTTGATTATCCTTCCCAATCTGCCAGTGTGCTGCTTTAAAAAAACAAACAAAAAAAAACCACCTTACCTTCCATCTTAGAATCAATACTGTGTATTGGTTCCAAGGCAGAAGAGTAAGAAGGGCTGGGCAATGGGGGTTAAGTGACTTGCCCAGGGTCACATAGCTAGGAATTGTCCAAGTCCAGATTTGAACCCAAGACCTCCCATCTCTAGGCCTGGCTCTCAATCCACTGAGCCACCCAGCTTTGTTCCCCTTCCTATGTACTTGAAAAGCTCTATCTTTAAGGCTGGCCTTTCCCCACCTCAAATCCACGGACTATAGTTAGCATCCATGTGTATTCCATTCTCTCTTTATTGATCTTACTTTGTGTCACTTCATAAAGGTCTTTTGATATATCTTTGTATTCTTCATATATGTCATTTTTTAAATAGGGTTTCATGAGTCTGTGAAGAGCTTAAGATTTTTGTCAACCGTGGGGATTCTATTATGGAAATTCCCTCCACCAAGGCATATCCTAGGTTGGCTATTGGCCCGGTAGATAAATTCTCAGGAATTACTGAGACTCCATCACACACGAGAATTCATTCAGCCATTTTCTAATCACTGAACACAAATTATCTCTATTTTTTTCTATAGGGGATACAGATAAATGAGGACTTTCTTTAAAAAATAAACCAACTAATTTAGTTCTCCCTCATGAAACAATGCAGTTGATAAATGGGAATTTGGAAAAGATGGAAAGTAACTGAGAAGTGGAGGAACAGAGGATAGAAAGCAGGCAGGGGAAAGATTTTGGAATCTTGAGATGTGGAATGCAGTGCAACAGACAGACTCTGGGAGTTGGATTCAAAGTGTGGAGAAACACTCTTCTGAGCCCAGGTCCTGATACCTGTGAATACCCGACTTATTCCTGAAATCAACCAGCCATCTATTTAACACCTATCAACCTCTTCCAACATTTCCTCCTACTTGGAAAGGCTCTGCCAGCAATTGTCAGTGCCATTGATCTCAACTATTCAGTTCCCTTGGCGAACAGTTTCTAACCAAGGTGAACAGGATCAAACCTCACTTTGGACTCCATCTGCAATCAAACCTACGTCTATTTCTATTTACGTGGGCTTAGACTAGGTTTAGATAGACAGAAAGGGGAAATCAAGGCAGAGAGGAAGTTAGAGTAGGCTTGACTTTGCTGAGCACTGAAGAAATCTTGTGAAAGATTGGTGGGAAAAGGCAGATTTGGGGTATAAATTAGGGAAACCCTACAGCCCACTCACCTTACCTTACCCAATTTGTGTGTATTCAATAAAGCTTTATTATTATAACTGCAGTCAGATTGGAGTTTATTTAGCTTAAGATCAGGAAGGTGGCATCAGACCCCTGATCTAGAAAGGATTGATATTTCAACTAGGTAAAGCAGAACTCCTCCTAGTCACCTATCAACAAAAACCATCCTTTCACACTATATGTTTAAAACCCAGCAGCAGCTCTCTGACAAAACTGGATCAAGGCTTGTGGTAGCAAACCCTGTTGGAGTCTGGGAGCTCTGACTTCGTAATAAAAATGCAGACAGAACCAATTAACTGGCATTCTATTTTGTAGAAGGCTAATGAGCAGGTCTGATGTCACAATTTCATTAGCCACTATCCATGTGGCCCTCATGCATATTGTATTGGACATTTATGTAGTGGTTAAAAATTAAAAACCAGAACCCAAAGAGAGAAAAGCTTACCATTCAGAGATAGCCTCAGCTAAAGGGGCATCTCTCCTGCCAATCACCATTTCCCAGTGTCTCATGATCCTTGTATCAGGGCTATCATCTAAGGACCTCAGAGGCACTACTAAATCTTCGAACTGAATTTGTGCCATTTTCAGATACTCAGGAAAGCCAAGTTCCTGAAAACAGAGTCCTGCCCTTGAGGGCTGTTCAGCCAATGAGGAGTGGTTTGGATGATGTAATGTTTTCTTCCCTCCTGCATCCTTGGTTAAATAGTAAGGAGGATAGTAAGGGATCTGATTCTCTGCTTTTCCTGAGCAACCCAAGGGTTTTGCGACCAGCTCATTAATCCCAGCATTATCCCGACTTAGTAAATGGCAAGGATTTAAAAACCTGAGGCTCAGGCAAAAGCCCCAGCAGACAGATGGACAATGGTCTCCCAGCTGGTGGCTCTCCCTGCCCTTCTGGGGCTTTTCAGCCTACCTGAGTCATGTGAGCATTTCCCTGCCTAGTCTCTGACTTTCCACTGACAGTGGTATTGGACCCTATGTTGAGTGTGTTCCTAGAATAGAAATCAGGAAGCCTTTGCTGGGGCAGGGAAGGGAATATAAGAAAGTAAGGTACATAGAATCCAAGGTAGCCCCCTCCATAAAAACTCTGCCCCTACCAACTCTTTGCCCCAGTCAAGGTCTCATCTCCCCACCCTAGTTATAACTCTGCTACTGCCTAAGGGCTAGCCTCCCCCAAAGCACTTTAACATTGAGTGAGCCACAAAAAGGGAGTCAGAGCTTAGTGAGTGCAATGATCAGGTTCAGACAGGGGGAAAGTCCTAAAAGCTTAAATCCTATTGTACAGAGCCATCGTGAGGTATTCTTTCACCCAAAGCAAAAAACAGTTTGGGGACAGGGCAATGGCTCAGAAGAGAGACTGAATCCAGAAAAGGGACAGTCGTGCCACGACTAAGGCCAGCCTTACTCCCCACAGAGTACTGTAGAGGGCATGGCTGCTTGGGGTACCCTGAGGATAGTCATGCCATAATGACAGGCCCCCAGTGGGACAGCCCCAGGTTAGGTTGAAAGAACAGGGTCATTCCTCACCTTGTCAGTTCATGAAGGACAGTTTGATGTGGGTCCAGGCACAGTATTCTCCACCACACACTGTGCTCCCACCAAATCTGTGCCCCAGTCAAGGCCCCCGTCTCCCCACCCTAGTTATAACCTGCTCCTGGCTAAGTACTACTGCTCCAAAGCACTTTGGTATTTAATTGTATGCTGCCTTGTTTTAGTCACTAAGTGCCTGGTGTGTTAGTGAAAAAGCATCATTGCTGCTTCCTAATGGTTCTCCTGGAAGCCCTCTGTCTTCACACAAGTTTACAGTATTTTTCCTGTACTCTCTGGTTTGAGAGGCAGGGCAGTGCTGGGTGCCTTTGAATCAGCCAGGACCAGGTTCAAATCTTGCCTTAGATACTTACTTGCTGCTGACTTTGGGCACTTCATTTAACTTTTGTGCTCCTCGGTTCCTTCACCTGTAAAATGAGAAGATTGGATTCAGAACTCACTAAGTAAATCTATGATCAAGTCTTTCCCATTAGAATATAAGTTCATTATGAGTCTACACTGTTTCGTTCTTTATGCCCCAGAGTCTGGCACATAGTTTCAGTTATTTTATAGTCGTGTCCAACTCTTCATGACCCCATTTGGGGTTTTCTTGGCATGGACACTGGAGTGGTTTGCCATTTCCTTCTCCAGCTCATTTTACAGGTGAGGAAACTGAGGTAAACAGGGCGACATAACTTGCCCAGAGTTATACTACTAGTAAGTATTAGAGACCAGATTTGAACTCAGGTTCTCCTGACTCCAGCCCCAGCTCTCTCTATCCACTGTACCACCTAGCTGCCCTGGCACATTTTAGACACTTAAATACTTTTCTGACTGATTCCTAAGTGACTATCATAGGACCAGACTCTTCTGGTTGCTTCACTGGCTACTCCCCTCATGTCTATATAATCTCTCTTAAAATGTTACCTTACTACACAAACACAAAACTCTTCCTTTGAATCGAAATCCTTTCCTGCCCATCTACCTACTCACTCTCATTCGCCCACAAGTTATACACTTTCTTACATCCTTATTTTACATGTAGGAGGCTTTGGAATCACAATCTTACAAAAACCCAGAAATGGAAGGGACCTTAAAACTATCTGGTCTGAATCATAGATGGACAGGAATCCCTTCTACTATCTGGTAGTAAGGTATCATCCAGCCTCCCCTTCAATAATAATAGCTAACGGTAGCTATAAATATAGATATGTGTGTGTGCATATATATATATATATATATATCTTGCCCAGGATCACGGAGCTAATAAGTGTCTGAAGCCAGAGTTGAACTCAGGTCTTCCTGGCTCTGCTATAAATTTATATGTATGTATATATCTGGGAATGTGTATATACGTATATACACATATATGTCAACTCTTATTACATCCAGAGACAGCCCATTCCCCTCTTGAACAATTCTAGTACTTTGGATCTAGGACTTGGAAGGAATACTGCACCGACCTAATCCAATCCCCTCACTTTAGGACTGAGAAAAATGGAAGCCCGGGAAAGTGAGATATTTTGTCTAAAGGCACACAGGAAGTAGCAGAACTATAACCTGGACCCCCAGGTGCTCTGATTCCAAATCTGTGTTTTTTTGTTCCATCAGGCTGCCTTTCCATTTTAGGAAGTTTTTACTTATATTGAGCTGAAATCTGTCCCTCTGTCACTTCCATATACTACTTTTGTCCTCTAGGGCCAAACAAATGAATAGGATGCCTTTTCCACATGACAGCCCTCAGATCTCTAAAGACAGCTAGCTCATCCCCCTAAGTCTTTCTTCTCCAGCTAAACCTCTCCAAGTCCTTCTGATTCAGGAACTCAGCCTTATAGCTACAAAAACTTGATGTTATTAATCAGGGGCTACTGAAGAGATTCACACTAACCAAACTCAAAGAATACAGATTCATAAACTAAAATCCTATTCTATTTTTAAATTTAATTATTTTCCCAATGAATGAAAATCTATTTTCTCCCTTTCCTGTCTTCCTCTCTCCTTGCTAGAAAAAAAAATAACAGCTCAAAACCCCTACAATAAATACACATAGTCAAGCACTGCTAATTCCTCCATTGGCCACATCCAAAAAATGTCTCAGTCTAGATCCAGAATCCACCAACTCTCTGCCAGTAGATGAATAGCATGGTTCATTATGGATCTTCATCATGCTTGGTCATCATGTAGATCAGAGTTTTTAAATCTTTCAAAGCTGTTTGTTTAAAAAAAAAAACAAATAAAAGAATCAAGGCAGAAAGAATAGTAAGGGCTACGTAAGTGGGGTTAAGGGACTTGATCAGGCTCACACAGCTAGGAAGTATATGAGGCCAGATTTGAACCCAAGACCTCCTGTATCTTGGTCCAGATCTCTATCCACTGAGCCACCCAGCTTCCCCTAAGTTGTTTATCTTTACAATGTTGTTCCTGTTGAAAATGTTTCCTGTTTCTACTCACCTTCCTCTGCATCTCCTTTACTATTCCATAAGGCACAATGGCATTCCATTCAATTCATGTTATATTCAAATTACAACATTTGTTTAGTTATTCTCCAAATGATGGGCACCTCCTTACTTTACAATCCTTTGCCAGCACACAAAAAAGAGAACTGCTATGAACATTATTGTACATTGGAGTCCTTTCTCCCTGTCTTTGGTATGTTTGAGCACATAGACCTAAGCATAATGATATCACTGAATCAAAGGCTACAAGATTCCAACCTATTAATTCAGAATAGCGAACATGCTTGTCAGAGAACTCTAGTCTATTGCATTTTTTTTTTCATTTTCTATACTTGTATCCCCAGCACCTAGCACAGTGCCTGGCACGTAGAGATTGATTAGAACACTCTTTACCTTATAAGGTAGTTCTACTTTAGAAACCAAATCAATTTAACCAATTATATTTTTGTGGTGTTTACTTTCTCTGTGTTCCACAGGGGGTTGAATTTTGATATGACTCTGGTGTCAGTATGATTTTTCTTATACTTGATTATCTATCTTTGATTAAAATTAAGCACATCTTACAGGCACATTAATATCCTATTGGTAAAGCTGTGAATTAATCCCACTGCTCTGGAGAAACCAATTTGAATTATTCAAGAGTCACTAAACTATTAATACCCTAAGACTCAGTTACTTCATGACTATGTATATACCTCAAGATGATCAAAGACAGAAAAAAAAAACAGCAATTATTTTCAAAACATTCTTAATTGTACTTTTCATGATAGCAAGGAACTGGAAATAAAATGGATGCCCATCAGTTAGGGAATGGCTGAACAAAATGAATATAATAGAATGTTATTGAGCTTTGAGAAATGACAGCTATAGAGAATTCAGAGAAACTTCAGAAGTTTTGTGTGAATTGATGCAAAGAATAAAATAAGCAAAACCAGAAGTATATATATCAACCACAGCAATATAACCAAATGTAAACAAAAAGAATACTAAAATTAGACTCTGAGTTATTGTAGCTATCAATATTTATCCCAGAAAACAAATAATTAAACAGATTTCCCATCATTCCAGAGGAAAATGGAGAATTTACAGGCATACCTTAGAGATACTGGGGGTTCAGTTCCAGACCACCACAATAAAGAATGTAATAAAACAAGTCCCATGATTTTTTTGTTTCCCTGTACATATAAAACTTATGTTTACACTATAATGTAGGCTATTAAATGTATAATAATATTATGTCTAAAAAATCCAATGTACAAATCTTTAAAAATAAATTTAAAAACTAAAAATTAAAAAAATGAATAAAATATTGCTAAAAATTGCCAACTATGATGTGAGCCGTTAGCAAGTTGTAGTCTTTTTGCTTGTGGAGGGTCTTGCCTCCATGTTGATGGCTGCTGACTGATCAGAGTGGTGATTGCTGAAGATTAGGGTGGCTGTGGCAATTTCTTAAAGTGAAGCAACAATGAAGTTTGCCACATCCTTTCATGTAAGCACTCAGAGGTCATTGTAGAGTTTTCTAAATGGCCTCATTTCAGTATTATTGTATCTCTGAGAGTAGAGAGATCAGAGAATAGGTTGACAGATGAGGAATAGCCAGTCAGTAGACCAGTCAGAACGCACACATTTATTGAATAAGTTCATCATCTTATATGGCCATGGTTTGGGGTGTCTCAAATAATTACAATAAAAATGTCAAAGATCACCAATCACAGATCACTGTAACACGTGTAATAATAATGAAAAGTGTGAAATATTTCAAGAATTACCAAAATGTAACACAGAGATCCGATGTGAACCCATGCTGTTGGAAAAATGGCATGGATAATCTTGTTCAACACAGGGTTGCTCGGAGCCTTTTATTTGTAACCAATGCAACATCTTTAAAGTGCGATAAATGGAAGCATAATAAAACAAGATATGCTTGTATAGGTATGGAATGTTGTATATCAAGAAACAATGATGGGGCAGCTAGGTGACTCAGGCGATAGAGTATGAGACCTGTAGTACAAGAGGACCTGGGTTCAAATATGGCCTCAGACACTTCCTAGCTGTGAGACCCTGGGCAAGTCACCTAACCCCAATTGCCTAGCCCTTACTGCTTGTCAGCCTTGAAACCAATATTTATACAATGATAGAGAAAAAATACTAATAATATATTTTTTTCAGAATTTTTTCTTAAATTTGGAACTATGATTTTATCCCTATGAAAGAAACTCCTGGTGTAGGAATTCCCTCCAGAGATACTAATCAGTAACTCAACTGTGACATTATCTAACAGAGTTGCCTGGTACACTGAGAAGTTATATTCCATGTCTACACAGATAAGCTACATCAAAAAGAGAACTTGAACATGTCTTTTTGACTCCAAAAGCAACCTGATCTCTACTTGCCTTAAAGTTAAAAATAAATAAAATTCACAAATATATTCAATTTGAAATTTTCCTGTCACCAAAATTCACCTTTCAACATTCCTGGGATGATTGTTGTTAGCAGATTCAGTGATGTCTGACCCCATTTGAGGTTTTCTTGGCAAAAATACTGAAGTGGTTTGCCATTGCCTTCTCCAGCTCACTTTACAGATGAGGCAACTGAGGTCAGCAGGGTTAAAAGACTTGCTCAGAGAGAGTCACAAAGCTATTAAATGGCTGAAGTTGGAATTGAACTAGGAAAGATGAAGCTTCCCAACTCCATTCCAGGCACTTTGCCCACTGCACCACCTAGTTGCCCACCATGACCTAATGTCCATTATTTGAGAAGCCCTCTAATATTTCTTTTTACTTCCTACAATGCCATCTTTCTTGGATTCTTTTCTTGAAGACGCTTAATTGTGGAATCCAATTTGACAAATATTGAAGAAATGTTTGTTTAGATAAACACTGCTCAAAGTTGAGGCTAACACGTAAATCATGAGGTCCTCCTCTCTTTTAATTATCAAATGGGTTTATATAGTGTGAAATTTTTATTAAAGATTGAAACATTAGAAGTGCTGAACTATAAAAGCTGAAATGAACCCATTGAAAACTTTGAAGATTCTGCTCTGCAAGTTTAGAAATGTACATTAATTTACTGTATATAATATCCTGAGTCTTCTTTATACCTCCAAGTTTTTACACTGAATATAAACTAGCTTTAATTGAATTTAAAACATGCTTGTTTATATATATGTACAAATAAATATATTATATAAATATATATATAAAGAGAGAGAGTGAGAGCGAGAGGGAGAGAGCGAGAGAGAGAGAGAGAGAGAAAGAGAGAGAGAGAGAGAGAGAAATAAGCTATTGGGCAAAAGGTCAATATGTTAGCAGTCATAATTAGTCTTTTGAATTATCTTAATGACTTTCAGAGATTGTCCACTGTGGAGAATTCATTTGGGTGTCTGTTGTGGTAAAGCAAAATTTGTCAATAAAAATTTTTAAGAGATTTATTAAGCATTTAAGTAGATGTGTCATATAGAAGACATTACTTTGGCTGCTAAGATAAATATCACACAGCCTCTGCTCTCCTCTGGTGCATTTAAGACAAAATAGGGACTCCTTTGTTAAGATTGAAAGACCTTCACTACCCAAACCCAAACTGTCGGACCACACTGACTTCACCTTACTCCCTGCCAATTACAACTAAAGTGGAATGCTTTATTGNGAGAGAGAGAGAGAGAGAGAGAGAGAGAGAGAGAGAGAGAAATAAGCTATTGGGCAAAAGGTCAATATGTTAGCAGTCATAATTAGTCTTTTGAATTATCTTAATGACTTTCAGAGATTGTCCACTGTGGAGAATTCATTTGGGTGTCTGTTGTGGTAAAGCAAAATTTGTCAATAAAAATTTTTAAGAGATTTATTAAGCATTTAAGTAGATGTGTCATATAGAAGACATTACTTTGGCTGCTAAGATAAATATCACACAGCCTCTGCTCTCCTCTGGTGCATTTAAGACAAAATAGGGACTCCTTTGTTAAGATTGAAAGACCTTCACTACCCAAACCCAAACTGTCGGACCACACTGACTTCACCTTACTCCCTGCCAATTACAACTAAAGTGGAATGCTTTATTGTAAGCCAGTAAATAACATTTAGTCTTTTCTCTCTTGCTTTTCCACCATCTGATGTCCCCCTGCCTCAGGTCTGAAAACTCCATTCTAACTTCTCGCTTGGAATCCTTAGTTCCCTTCAAAGGTCAACTCTTGCTACCTCCTATGTAAAACTTTTCCTTAGACATTTAACAGGTACGTGCCTGTAAGACAAGTTTCTTAGCCTGTCTGTGCTCCATTTTCTTTCTTTCTATTTTTTTTCCACACTTACCTTCCATCTTAGAATAGATACTGTGTATTAGTCCTAAGACAGAAGAGTGGTAAGCGCTAGACAATGGGGGTTAAGTGACTTGTCCAGGGTCACACAGCTAGGAAAAGTCTGAGACCAGATTGGAACCCAGGATCCTCTATCTCCAGGCCTGGCTCTCTATCCACTGAGCTACCCAGCTGCCTCTATCCCCCACTTTCTTTATATGTAAGTGTATATTGTTAAAATCATTATCTGGGAGAAGATGGATGCCACCTTGACTGACAGGGATGGCAGTTGAGAGATTCAGAATGTTCCCAGGTGCCGTGAGCCAGGGGCTTTATTCCTTTTTAACAATATGTATATGTATAAGTAGTGTCTATGTCTAAGTAAATTGAGGCAGTAAAATCCATTGCAGTTTTAAATCTCCGACCCTATCATTCCTCCAGTTTTTGATATTTGCCCATCACCCTAAAGTTACTTTGTAAATATTCTGTGTAACATCTGTATTCACGTATTTCCCACCAGGAGAATGGAAGTTTTATTGTGAGGGGCAGACCTTTCATTTTTTGTCTTTATATCCTTGGTGCCTAGTACAGTGTCTGACCCATCGTATTTGCTTATTAAATATGTTAGATTGAATGGAATCCCCCTCAAGAAGTCTATTTGCAAATGAGCCCCAAGTGAAGAGCTCTAAGACAGTTTAGAACAGTGATTCCCAAAGTGGGTACCACTGCCCCCTGGTGGGTGCTGCAGCGATCCAGGGGTGCGGTGATGGCCACAGGTGCATTTATCTTTCCTATTAATTGCTATTAAAATGAAAAAAAATAATTTCCAGTGGGCTAAGTAATATTTTTCCTGGAAAGGGGGCAGTACGCCAAAAAAGTTTGGGAACCACTGGTTTAGAGGAAGCAAAGGAAATGCATGTGGATATTTTTCTTTGGCTCTGGATATAACTAGTCATGTGTGCATTTGCATTCAGGTGCAGGTATATGGCTGCGGAGAGTCTGGTAAGCCATCGGACCGTATTCTACAAACCCCAGAGAACAATTCACATGGATAATAGAGGGCACTTGAATGATAGAGCTTTCAAGTAGAGTGGAGAGGCTCCTTTTGTCTTGAAAGTAGCACCGCTGTTGCTTGAGGGGTTGAAATGACATTATAAGTGAATTGTAAGTGGAATCACATGGATGCTAATAATAATGAAAGCCCATATTTCCAGAGACTTGGCCATTTGTAAGACCTTGTCTCACAAAAACCCGAAGATCCTCTTTGGGCTAATCTTCTCTCAATAATCAACAAGCATTCATACGGCTCGCCTTTGCCATGGATGTGGTATGGCTGGCCTATGTGATACTTGCTGGGGAAGCAAAGTCTCTTTCTGGCTTTGGAAAGCAATCAATCCCTTTGAGCCATAACATAATCGATAGATCAGACCTATCTGCCCATGGTTGGTTAGCAATTGCTCTTATCGTGAAAGTCATGAAAGGCAGGCAGTGTGCTAAACCCTGGAAATAAAAAGAAAAGGCAAAAAGAATCCCTGCCCTCAAAGAGTCTGTAATTTAATGGCGGACACAACATGCACATCGATGGAATAGTTGTAAAGTAAGCCTAGAGCAGATGGCACTAGCAGCTGAGGTAGAATGAAGGAGGTCCAGGAAAAGCCTTCAGCAGATGAAGGCATTTGAGTTCTCTTGAAGGAAGTCGGGGGTTCTAAGAGATAGAGTTGAAAAGGGAGGAGAGTATTCCAAGCATGGCGGACAACCAGTACAAAGGCACCGAGACTGGAAATAGGACATCATTTAAGAAACAACAGGGAGTCCAGTAAAGCCGTCATGGTGAATGCATGGAAGAAAGTAGCCTGCTTGGAGACAAGAAGTAGCCAGGTTTTGCCAGACAAGTTGGTTTCATCCTAAAGGTAATAGGGAGTCACTAGTGTTTCGAGTGTTGGCAGAGGCGGGTAGTAGTGATTTAAATGGTCAGATTTGAATTCTATCACTTTGGAGAATGGAGTGGGAAGAGAGTTGAAACAGGGAGATTCATCAGGAAATTATTGTATTAGTCAAGGCAAAAGGTGATAAAGACCTGAACCGTTGTTATCACCTAGCAGCCCCTTACAGGAAGACCACAAATCCAGAAAATAAGCAGACACATTTCTTGCAAACTGACTAAAAACACATTTATTTTTCTGAATTGAAGAATTACATTTGATTAATTATTTTAGAAAATCTTTCCATGGTCACATGATTCAAGTTCTTTCCCTCCCTTCTTCCCCCTCTCCCATAGCCAACATGCAATTCCACTGGGTTTTACATTTGTCATTGATCAAGACCTCTTTCCATATTATTGATAGTTGCACTAGAGTGATCATTTAGTCAATATCCTCAATCATATCCCCATCAACCATGTGATCAAGCAGTTGTTTTTCTTCTATGTTTCTACTCCCACAGTTCTTTCTCTGGATGTGGATAGTGTTCTTTCTCATAAGTCCCTCAGAATTGTTTTGGATCATTGCATTGCTGCTAGTACAGAAGTCCATTACATTTGATTTTACCACAGTGTATTGGTTTCTGTGTACAATGTTTTCCTGGTTCTGTTCCTTTCACTCTGCGTCAATTCCTGGAGGTCTTTCCAGTTCACATGGAATTCCTCCAGTTCATTAATACTTTGAGCACAACAGTATTCCATCATCAGCAGATACCACTTAAAAACACATTTGTGTTGGGGATTGATCAAGGGGATTCCCCAATCAGCTTAAAAAGTTTATGGGGAAATAGGCCCTTGTTGGGGACTATTGAGAGCATCATCCTAAAGAGGGTATGGAGGTACTTATTAAGAGAACTAAGAAGGAAGACCCGGGTTCAAATCTCACCTCAGAAACTTACTGGCTATGTGATCCTCATTGTGAGACAATCTCATTGGGCCTCAATTTCATCAATCCATTTGAAACTTAACCTAAACAATAGATCATATGTATTTTATTTTGCCCAAGGTTGGCAATCACTTATCATATGAAAGCCAGTTCTTAGGACCTTGGAAAGAGAATATGCTACAGTGGAAAGCAGTCTAAATGTGGAAAAAGAAGCCTAGTTCAAATCCCAGTGCTGCCACTTGCTACCTGTGTGATCTTGGGAAGGCACCTCCTTATCTAAACCAAAAACAAGTGGGTTGGAAGAGATGACCTTTAAGATCCTTTCCAGCCCTTAATCTTTGATCTCTTAATGATATTTACACTATAAGGCTTCCTGGGATTTTGTGGATGTATTTATACAAAGTACAGAGGAACTGGTCTAAAATATAGATTACATTTCAGCATAGGATCTGTACTTTAAGCCTTTTACAGCTTGGTAGCACCTAGAGATCATGTTCTCTCTGGCATAATCTTGAGGAACCCAAGATAGTCTACTTCACAGAGTTAGGAATGGAAGTAAACCTTAAGTAAATTTATCCACCAATGATTTTTTTTTAAACCCTTACCTTCTGTCTTAGTATCAGTTCTAAGAAGGGCAAGGGCTAGGCAATTGGGATCAAGTGACTTGCCCAGGATCTCACAGCTAGGAAGTGTCTGAGGCCAGGATATGAACTGAGGTCCTCCCACTTCCAGCCCTGGTGCTCTATCCATTTTGCCATCTAACTGCCTCCATTTATGATTTTAAGATGAGGAAAAGAGAATGGAAAATAAAATGCTAAAAAGGAAGATCAGAGGCAAAAAGATGAGGGAAAGGGGCATAAGCTTCAGAGGCAGCATAGTGTAAAATAATTAAAATTTTGGCTTGAGAATCAGGAGTACTTGGATTGAAGATGACCTTGACCCTAGTTACCCTGATCCAGATAGCTACTAATTCTGTGACCCTGGAGAAAGTTACCCAATTGTTCCATAGCTCACTTTCCTCATATGCAAAACTAGGGGGGACTTGCACTCAATTGGTGACCTTTAAAGGTCTTTTCTATAACAAATCTATGATCCTATGCATAATATTTGGGGGGGTGTAATATATGAATTCTCATCTTTACACAAGACATTTGTCATATCACATTAGGGAGAGGTAGTATAGCAAAGTACATACAGAACTAATCTCAGAACTAGAAAATAACATTTTCTTCTTATCTCTGATCCATAAAGCATATGTGGCCTTGGATAAGGGAAGCTGGGTAGTGTAGAGGATAGAGCTCTAGGCTTGAAGTCAGAAAAGGCAAGCCTCAGACAAGCTACTTAACCTTGTTTGCCTTGATTTCCTCATCTGCAAAATAAGCTGTAGAAGGAAATGGCAAACCATTCCGGTATCTTTGCCAAGAAAACCCCAAAAGGGGTTGCAATGAGTCACATATGACTGAAAGGACTAAATGATGACCTTGGAGAAGTCATTTAACTTTTCTTGGCCCTAGAGTTGTAAAGAAAGTTCTAGTCTTCATCAGTGGAGAGAGCTTTCTAATCAGGGAGTTTCTGATAGCAATAAAATCATAGACTGAATCCCTATTTATGCAGTAATACAATATCTAGTTTCTTCTATGTGATCATAATTAAGGGTCCAGATGAAATGATCCTACTTTGAAATGAAGTTTTGTTTTGTGTGTATTTCTTTGACTTTGATAGAGTGCATTGAACATGGCAGCTTCAGGGGGAACATTTAGGGTCATATTAGCTTGACAAATCAAGTCAGCAGGCAAGTTCCCCTGCTAAGCATCCCTTCAGGAGAAAATCTCTCCTCCTTTTTATTTTTTATTTTATTTCTTAAATTAAAATTTTTTATTGAATTAATTAATTTAGAACATTTTTCCATGGTTATAGGATTCATGTTCTATCCCTCTCCTTCTCCTACCCCCTCCCATAGCCGATGCACAATTCCACTGGGTTTTACATGTGTCATTGATCAAGACTTATTTCCTTATTATTGATATTTGAACTAGGGTGATCATTTAGAGTCAATATCCCTCATTGTATCCCCATCCTCCCATGTGATCAGGCAGTTGTTTTTCTTCTGTGTTTCTACTCCCACAGTTCTTCCTTGAATGTGGATAGTGTTCTTTCTCATAGATCCCTCATAGTTGTCCCGGATCATTGCATTGTTGCTAGTAGAGAAGTCCATTGTATTCAGAAAATCTCTCCTTTAGGAGAAGAGTAGGTTCCCCAGTTGGCTCACATTGGCTCATGAGAGCCTATAAATTTAAGCACAGCCATTATTAAAAATTGAATTAGATTTGGATACTTTAGATTGAATTAGATAAACTGTGACAAATACCCCAAACTCATCATATCCCAGTTATTTAATTACATTTTACTCTTATCTGTGCTCTTGAGAATATTTATGACTATTGTATGAGGATGGTAGAAATACTATATAATGTACTTCTGTCTGTCTCTCCCCAACTCCATGTTCAATGACTTCATGCTGGTAGCTTAAAATCAGTCAGGGCAGAAGTATTTACACCATTAATGTGGATTAAACATAAAAGTGTGACACATCTAGAGCACGGGAGCAACACTGGGAATAGCATCCAAAAAATGTGGTAATATTCTTCCTGAATACAGGAGAGAAGCTGCTCAGACCATTGACAGAAAAGTGATGCTTCAACATACATTCTTGCTGAGTCACATTCATCTTGCTTGTTAATATAAATAAAAACACTGACCAACATTCATGTTAGAACCATACTCAAACTTCAAAAATATAAGCAACTTTTTTGCCGAATCAGAAAGTAATCAAGTTATTAGTAATTGTAAAAATCAATTTATTCACAGTCTGATTTTGTGACACTATTATTGATAGGATTATTCAAAATGATAGTGGGTTTTTGTAAGAAGCATCAAGTTACACCGAAGTTATAGGCATAAACAAAAAGGCATGGTAAATTTTTAAATGTAGTTGGTACAATGGATAGCGAACCATGCCTAGAGCCAAGATGACTCCTCTCTCTGAGATCAAATCTGATCTCTCAGACAGTTAGTGACTGTATAATCCTAGATAAAGTCACTTAGTCCTTTTGGCCTCAGTTCTTCATCTGTAAAATGAGCTGGAGAAGGAAATGACAAACCACTAGTATCTTTGCCAATAAAACTCCAGATGGAATCATAGTCAGACACAACTGAAAAATGGCTGAACAAATATAAAGAAGTTAATAACAAAAAATTTAATTTAACCTTCAAATAATATCATGAATTTTATGAAGGTTACACAAAATAATTTTTCAAGTTTTGTTCCTAAAATACCAATGCAGAGTGACCTATTAAGTACTTTTTTAAATTTTAAGGTAGAAACAAAGAAAATAATGATAAGAATGAAAATCATTGTCATGCATCAAGGCTAATGGAACCAAATTTTGAATCTGTTGAACAATCAATCACTGATTCATCAAAGCAAAAGAATAGATTCTCTTGTACTTCCAGATTTCTGGAATGAAAAGCAAACATTTCTATATACGGAATAGTACAATGGTTTGAAACAAAAGAAGGTAAATTAGGATGTAAGGACTATTTAATGGTTCAGCATTTAGGAATAGCATTAGAGGGGGCAGCTGGGTGGCTCAGTGAATTGAAAGCCAGGCCTACAGATGGGAGGTCCTAGGTTCAACTCTGTCCTCAGACACTTCCTTGCTGTGTGACCCTGGGCAAGTCACTTGACCCCCATTTCCTAGCCCTTACCACTCTTCTGCCTTAGAGCCAATACACAGTACTGACTCCATGACAGAAGGTAAGGGTTTTAATTTTTTTTTTTTAAAAAGGAATAGCAATAGAAAATCATGTATATGCGTCACAGAGCGCATATTTAGTAACCCCAAGTGGCATTAATGAATGAAGTTATACAAGTTTCCCTTCAAAAATAAGTTTAGGAATCAATATTTTTATAAGTTCATTCTAAAATTCAAGATTTATTTTTAAAAGCCAACTATTGATTTCATTTCCAATTTAGTGCATAAACTAAGCAATAAGAGTATTACTTCTAACATAAGTTTTCAATACTCTTTACAATTTGTAAATGGTTTATCTGATGTTGAGAGAGCAATTGAATTACGAAAGAAAAATGGAGTAGATACGGATGCTTATTTACATATACTAGACAGTGCAACAAAAAGCAGAACACTAATATATAAATATTTCAGATTATAGAAAAGAAGACAAAAATCTGTATCATAGTTGATGAGGCATCTACTGTTTTGAAGAAAAACACCAGAGTGATTTATCTACAGCGTGTAGTCCAACTCCTGCACTGCTGATGTTATTTGTTGCTTTAAAAGAATTAGTGTCAATTACAGAAAAGCATATTTTTAATACTATTATTCACTTTTAAATTATTGAAGCAAATTTAATTGCATTTTGTTTTAATGGTACTAATATAATGATGGGATGAAAGTCTAGAGCAGCAGCCACACAGTTTTTAGAAAAATTTCCAGGGCAATAAGCTGGCTCAGGAGATAAAGAGGCAGGCCCAACAATGGGAGGTTCTGGGTTCAAATATAACCTCAGACACATCCTAGCTGTGTGATCCTGGGCAAGTCACTTAACCCAGTTGCCTAGCCCTTACTGTTCTTCTGTCTTAGAACTGATGCTTAATGTCAATTCTGATATAGAAGGTAAAGATTAAAAAAAAAAAAGTTTTCCTAAAATCATCTGGCAGTTTAAGTCATTGATTGCAATTATCATTTGACAGTTAAATATTTGAACTAAAATAAGTTGTTCATTTAAAAATGTTTCTTGAGGAAATGCATAACCAATCTAGTAAAACTCAAACCAAGCTAGAAGCTAAAATTAAAGAATTTGAAATTGAAGTGGTAGGAACTGGTTGAATACTGGGATCAAGCTGGGCAGCATGTAGTTTAAGAACATCTACATTGCATATCCTTCATTATAGATATACACATTTGTTTCATTCTTCTTATTCTGATTTGCCAAAAGGAGTAGCTACCATTAATTTCTTGTAAGACCTTGCTTTAATGATTGACATTCTTGAAGATTTTTTCATCCCTTTCAACTGCTTTGCAGTAAAGATAACTAACATTCAGAAAATGTAAAAATTACTCACATACACCAAAAAGCTTTGAAAATTTTAAAGATTGGCTCTAGAAAGAATGACTCTTAAGTTGAAGGTTTGAATTTCAGGTAAATTTAAAGGTACTCCATTTAACAAAAATGATAAATGTAATGCCTTTTCTAGAATGTTATTAGAAAATATAATTCAACATATGACCTTATGGCTTATTTGACAGAAACAGGGGTGAAAGCATTTTTAATGATTTTGATTTTTTAGAACTTTCTACTTGGCCTGATAAAGAACTAACTTCACACAGATATCTGGAGAAAGAAAATTTTATCATTTGACTAAAATTTTGTTTTATTTCATTATTTATTCATTCACTCATTCATTCATTCATTCATTCATTTAAACCCTTTTCCTCCATTTTCTTTTCTTTTCTTTTTTTTTTAAACCCTTGTACTTCGGTGTATTGTCTCATAGGTGGAAGATTGGTAAGGGTGGGCAATGGGGGTCAAGTGACTTGCCCAGGGTCACACAGCTGGGAAGTGGCTGAGGCCAGGTCCATTTTAGAATCAATACTAGATATTGGTTCCAAGGCAGAAGGGTAGTAAGGGCTAGGCAATGGGGGTTAAGTGACTGACCTAGGGTCACACAGCTAGGAAGTGAGTAAGGTCAAATTTGAACCCAGGACCTTGCTCTCAATCCACTGAGCCACCTAATTGCCCCCTTGACTGAAATTCTAAAACATGAGATTCATTTGAATTGTATTAGGATTGTGTAGACAATTATGTAGACCAAATTCTGAAACTCTACAAAATTCTAAAAAGGTAGTTAGCACTGGTGCAAATAGGTTTGCTCAAGGGGAAAGAAGTTTCAATTTAATGAGTATAATTTGTATGTGAATAAGAAAGAATTTAACAGTAGAACACAGTGGATTTTTTAAATTAAATTTTATTTTTTTCAATTACATGTAGAAACAACTTTTTAAAAATATTTTATTTTTTAGAAAAGTTTTCCATGGTTATGTGATTAGAAACAACTTTTGACAAAAATATTTTTGTGCAAGTAGATCCTTTTCCTTTATTTTTGATCTCTTTGATACAGACCGATACAAACAGTGGTACTATTGCTTGTTCAAAAGATAGATAGTTTTATGGCCCTTTAGGCATGGTTCCAGATTGCTCTCCAGAATAGTTGTATCAGAGCACATCAACAGCGTATTGATGTTCCATTTTTCTCCCATCCCATCCAACATTTATGATTTTTGGCCATATTAGCCACTTTAATAGGTGTGAGATAGTTACCTCAGAGTTGTTTTAATTTACATTTCTCTAAACAATAGTGACTTAGAGCATTCCTCATGTGACTATTGATGGTTTTAATTTCTTCTGAGAACTGCCTGTTCATATTCTTTGACCATTTATCATTTGGAGAATTATTTGTATTCTTATAAATTTGGCTCAGTTATATTTGTGAGAATAGACCAATTATTCGACTTTACAACAAGGACTGTTGCAGATTTTATTATTATTTGTAAATTATGTGCTCATTCTCCTTCATATCACTAAAATTTAAAATAAATTCATATATATATATATGCATAATTTTTTTCTCTGAAAGCTGGCTGCTAAATATTTATCTGCACATCTCTACAGTTCCCCCATAAGTGTCCAGGCAAACATTAAATTGCCTTCTGGGATAATTCAATCCATGTAAAAATGGCCCTCCTCTGGCAAAAAGCAACCCTGGCTCTTTAATGGCGGGAAAAAGAACAATCTAGAGGGGCTCGTGGAAAAAAAATGAACTAGCTTGCTTAGTGTTAAGGAAAGTCACTTTCTCAGGAGCCTTCAATTAGTTGTGAAACTTGTATTGAGCCTGGTGCAAAGACTTTGTTTTGCAAACATTTATTTATTAAGTATCAGACACTGGTGCCTGCCTTCAGTGAGTCTCCATTTGTTACCCAAACTTACACAGTCTTCTGGAAGGAAATTGGGTGTACAAAGATAACATAAAATATTATCATGTGAATACAAAATAATTTCCACAGGAAGAAAATGTTGCCAGCTAAAAGTAGATAGCAGGAATCAGGAAAGACCTCTCGTAGGAGGTGGCCCCTGAGCAGAGCCTTTAAACGAGTAAGGAGCTCTAAGAAAGAGGGATAAGAAGGGAGAGCATTCCAAGCACAGGGGTAGCCTGTACAGAGGTAAAGAAGTCAGGGACAGAACACTGAGGACGGGAGACGATAAGTCCACCTAGGGGGAATGTAGACGAGGAAGCAATGGGAAATAAGAGAGGAAAGAGGGTCCTGGGCTTTAGGAGTACCACTTTGGAAATCATGGGAGGATGAATCGGTGAGGTGCATGGCCAAATCTAGTGAGACCGAGATGCAGGGGCAGACAGGAGACCCAACCTAGAGCTACCTCCTCTTTCTTTCTTAACCCATCATATCACAAGTCTAGCTCCTTGAAAATCTGCCAGTTAACTAGCAAGATCATAACACTTAAAACTGGGAAAAGGCCTCTAGTTTATCTCCTCATTTTACAGATAAGGAAATGGAGGCACAGAGAGGTTATACTTTGCTCAAGGTTTCACAGGTAGTTGGTTTCAGTCAGGATTTGAACTCAGGTCTTCTGACTTTAAATCTGATACTCTTTTCCTGATTTCTTCTTCCCCATTCCCCCACAAGTCTCTCATTTTGTGTAGATGCATTGATTATTGCTGCTTGAATGGGTCTTAGAGATCATCTAGTCTAATATCCTCATTTTAAAGAGGAGGAAATCCGACAAATGAACTGTCTTGCCTGAGGTCACAGAGCAGGTTCTAGAACATCCCCAACTCCTAGATCAGGGTTCCTCACCTTTACAATAGACAACTGAGAAGATGACAGAAGGGGGAGGAATAAACATTTATTAAACAACTATTATGTGCCAGACACTATACATAATCAAGGCTTAGCAAATAGTATCTCATTGTATCCTCACAACAATCCTGGGAGGTAGCCGCCATTATTATCCCCCTTTTACAATTGAGGGAACTGAGGCAGACACGGTTAAGTGGGTTGCCCAGGGCAACACAGTAAGTGGCTGAGGCCACATTTGAACTCAGGTCTTCTTGATGCCAGGTCCAGTGTGCCACCTAGTAATAGAGGACAGGACCAGAGTCTTCCCTCTGCTCAGCAGAATAGCTGATGGTGACCTTCAGTTCCTCAAATGACCTCATTGCTATCTTTCTTCTTGGCTCTCAAACTCAGATCAATTTCCTCATTTTTTTGTCATGGGCTATTTTCTTTTCTGCCTGAAAGTCAGAGTCAGTGATCTAATAGGGCTTTGTGAGCTCACCTTCCATGATGAGGTAAAAGGAACAAATTCAGATGTTTTCCACTGTGAGGGAGAAGGGACAGAAAAGGAAAGAAGGGAGGGGAAGGGGGGTGGAAGGAGAAGAGGACCAGGAAAGGGGACAAGGGAGAGAGTGAAATAGACACAGAGAAGAGTAGCCAATATGTCCACAATGTAGTTCAGGGGAAATCATCCCTACACCATGATCTGTCCTGAAGATGCCCACTGCTGAGCTGTCTTCCCCAGGGACTGAGCTCACTTGAGAAGGATGGTGTCTGTAGGCTCAGAGGTTGAATCAGCAGAATATGTGTCATCATCATGGCTCAAATCTCCTCCTGAAGGCACTTCTTCCTGGTTCTGACCATGCTCGTGGCTAATATTATCCCCCCCCCCCTTGGGCACACCATGACTTTCTTACACATATTCCCCAATAAAAAGATGGTCAGGGACTCTCCAGCTGCTCTTAGTGAAAAGGATTTGCCTAGAACTAAGCACAGTTTTAGACTGGTTGATACCTTCTCAAATCCAAGCTCCTTGTTTCACAAATGAGGAAACTGAGGTAAACTGGAAGCAAAGTGACTTGCCCAAGGTCACACAACTAGTAAGTAGCTGAAGCAAGATTTAAACTCAGAATTCCTAATGCCATTTTCAGCACTCTATCCACCATACGACCGAGATCATCCTTCTTCTTCCATGCCTGGTCCATAGGATCACATCCTTTCCATGCTGTCAGTTCAAACTAATGACCACTCTGTCATTTATAAGCTAGGGTCTCCCTATCCATCTGTGAGGCAGCTAGGAGGCTAGGCCTGGAGTCAGAAAGACCCATCTTCCTGAGTTCAAATCTGGTCTCAGACAATTACTAGGTTTGTGACCCTGGGCAAGTCATTTAACCCCATTGGCCTCACTTTTCTCATCTGTAAAATGAGCTGGAAAAGGCAATGACAAACCATTTTAATATCTTCCCCACCCAAAAAAATACAACAAAACACTAAATGTGATTATGAAGAGTCAAACATGACTGAAACACCTGAACAATAACATCTACCTGTGACAGTGTGGACAAGGGTTGGTTAGTTGCTCCTATAGTAAAAGGAACTCTGAAGTAAAAGGTGGAAAATATAAGCTGAATTTTTCAGTCCCTGGTTCAGCATAATTCATAAGTTACAAGATTCAAGGACCAAGTGATAATAAAAGGTCCCAACTAGGCAGGAGCCTGTTTCCAGAGTGCTGATTGTTAAATTTTTGATGTGGGCTTTTATGCCTCAGAAATTGACAAATGCTGTGAATCAGGACTTGATTCATTGTTTGGTCAATTGTCTAGGCTTAAGATACTTATGGGGAGGGGTGGCTAGGTGGCCAAATGGATAGAGAGGCAAGCCTGGAAGTGAAAGGTCCTAGGTTCGATTTTGACTTCAGACACTTTCTGACTGTGTGACCCTGGGCAAATAATTTACATTCAGTTGCCTATCTCTTACCACTTTTCTGCCAAAGAAAGGAAGGAAGGAAGGAAGGAAGGAAGGGAAAAAGGAAGGAAGAGAGAAAGAAAGGAAGAGAGAAGAAAGAAAGAAAGAAAGAAAGAAAGAAAGAAAGAAAGAAAGAAAGAAAGAAAGAAAGAAAGAAAGAAAGAAAGAAAGAAAG